>NC_083338.1:146604708-146919848 GCF_019175385.1 Lycium barbarum | reverse complement strand
TTGATCCCTCTATCAGCCAAAAAATTTTAATTGTGATAAAATAGAATCCTGGATAATCCGGCTTAACTTATTTCCTTATTTTTTGACGCTTTCCTTTCCGGTGAAAGAAAACGGCTTCTAAATTTGCAAAATTAGACCCAAACGTAAAACTCCCATCGAGTTAAAAGCTGCTTTTGGTAAAAATAGCAAAAGTTGGCAAAAGGTTAATCACAGGAGTATAATAATAACTTACTATATATAATAATATGATGAATGAATTTAGTACTATATAATAAACATTGAGATCCGAGTACAGTACAATGAATTCTATAATGCATATAACAGTTAGCCGCAGTTGTTCCCGCACACCATACAAATATCACGTGCTGGCGCGAAGTTTCAAATGGAAACCGTATTATTTTCCCAATTTGGAGCTGCATTGTTGCACATTTACCATCTAATGCCATGAGTGCCATTATAATGGCTACTATAGTAATGAAATTAATGGTAAAGATCGTCACATCATAAATGATGATAACCGTGAAGAAGTTTGCGTTGGTGAAGATTGTAATGAAAATGTAAAGAACAATGAATTTAAGCATTTCATGTTTGTCATCGGATTTATTTATCTTAAATATACAATTATTATTTTCCTTTTGTATTTTTTTATTTTTGAAATTTTAATTGATAGCATGAGCTTTCAGGTAGATTTCTGAGGAATTATAGAAGTTTTAAATATATAATCATATTATTGATTCAATATGGGTGTAGTATTCGGGTTGTTTTGCTTAGCAGTGTGATGCATGTATTGCTCTAGCAATGCTATTTTCATGGTTTAGGCTACTTCCCATTCGCTGCTATTACAAGGCTTGCTTTTGCTTTCTTTTGTTCCAATTATTTAGCCGATGGATTTAACGACAATTTCAAAGGTTTTCCTATTGGAGAATCTTTGGGTCCCATCATCTTACTAATCGACCATGACTGTTGCAATCAAAGAATAGGGTTCATTTGATAGGCTGTATAATTAAAATAGTCTTTCTATTAAAATTTAGTCCATCCAATATAATGTTTGATTATTTAATTCAATTTAATCATGCTTAATATATGGATTACTTATACACCATAGGAGGCTTATCTAATACCGAAGAAACCAAGGGATTACTTATATCAGGTTTAACTATACCTGGATAAGACCCCTAAAATGACTAAACTACCCCTCAAATCCTTTTTCCAATTACATGAAATAGAAAATCCCACAAATATTCAAGGGTCTAATTGTAAAAAAGATTTTGTACGGTAAATCAAACACAAGCTTAGATTATACATTGTTTATCTAATTTTTAATACAATGAACCAAACACTTGATAAAAAAAATAATCTCAGCATTACACTCCCTACATTACTAATTGTTGCATTACTTGTCTTCTACCAAACGACCCAATAGCAATAAAGGCCCCTTACTATAGATATGCCGTTAGCGCTTTATTAATAACATATATAGAATTGCCTTTTTATCTTGATAGGAATCGATTCTATAATTGATCAATAGCGTGTCACTAGTAGTAGAAACTCACTTAGTCGTAGAAACTCAGAGAGATAGATAGAGAGAGGGCTCTTTCACACCTGCTAATTCCCTAACCTGTATTCCCACATCCATTTCTCCTTGTCTACAACCCAATAAATTGGCAAAGCCAACACAAGATAAGGGTCACTCCATTTAATTGTATGCTGATCCAACCAAGCTGACTTCTTAGGAAGCTCGTTCATACTGCGCCTCATGGTTGGGCTAGCCAGCCAGCGGTTGTGGAATTCTCTCGTTCCCTAGTCAAATACTTGGTTGATGCGTGATATATTTTATGAGGAGTTTTACAAAGATATATGATATCATCATGACCGCTCTTTTGATAACGTTCGGAATACTTAAAGTATCATCAATCGAGGATTTCAAAAGGATATAGGAGTGAATTGTTGAATAATTATAATTTAATATTAGGAAACAAGAAGGAAGTTTCTACTTTTAACCCATGACCTTCCATGAGGTGACAAATTAACTTTAATTCAATTTATTTTTTCTCCTTTTTTTTTCATTGTTCATTTCATTTCATATGTCAGATCAAATATTGAATCATTACGAGCTTGGATGTAGTTTGATTAATGTTGATAAGTGATAATTTGATGGAAAAGTTGGCTAAGGAGAAGATAAGGTTATGAATTGGACATGGACTGCCTGTCTTTATCTGCCAATGGCAGACAATTTGGAGGAAAAAAAGATGAAACCATAAGCTGCTAATTTGTTTTCTTCTCATTTTCTGTGCTTTAATTATTACTCCAATGTTCTCCTTAGTCATTGCACCATCATTTCAATTCAAATTAGAATATTTCAATTTGTTTTAAAGAAAGTGAATGGAGGGCTTTTTTTGTAGTTTCTTCTATTAATAAACTTTTCTTTCCTTTTCCTCCCTTGTTTAAATTCTTAATTTCCTTCCCAATTACTATAACTTTTACAAAACGCATAACACTCACATTCTCCTAATTTATTTGAAGCTGTAATTATTTTAAGAGTCACCACTATCTTTTGTATTAATTTATCAACATTTAAAAATAAATTTAATTGTAGAAATTAGAAACTATAATTTATACGTAGTACCTTTTATTTAAATTTTAGTATATATTATTTGTATTTCATAAATATAAGAATTCAATAACTTTAATTTGCGGAGTTGATCCTTGTACATTATACTCATTATTTTCTTTACAAAATTAACAACTCTTCAAAATTTAATTGTATAACCTATCGTTAGCAATTTTACTTAGTGATTACTTATAGCTTGTTTGGCCAAGTTTGTAAAATTAACTTGTTTTAAAAATGTTTTTTTAAAAAGAATTTTTGGCAAAAAATAATATGTGTTTGATCAATTAATTTAAAAAGTAATTTGAACAGCAATTAATGTTTGATCAAGCTTTTAAAAAGTATTTTTAAATGTATTTTTCTTAAAAGTGCTTTTGGGCAAAATATATTTTTTAGCTTTTGAAAAATAACTTTTGCAACTCTCCAAAAATATTTGTTTCTTCTTAAAGTTTGGCAAAATTTGACCAATCACCTCGCTTTTAAATATAAACACTTTTGAATAAAATAA
The DNA here is from genome assembly GCF_019175385.1 of Lycium barbarum. Classification (NCBI taxonomy): domain Eukaryota; kingdom Viridiplantae; phylum Streptophyta; class Magnoliopsida; order Solanales; family Solanaceae; genus Lycium; species Lycium barbarum. Next base: position 146,916,732 of record NC_083338.1, on the reverse strand, counting down.
ATTTGGCCAAATAAACTATTAGTTTCACTTGCTTTGCAAGCACACGGTGCACCAAAATTTTTGTCATTAATTACCGAACTAGTACAATGATGAATCACCAAAAATAGCCTCCAACTTTAATTGATATATCTGATAGAGACCTCTAGTACAATGATGAATCACCAAAGGTCATTATGCTATACTAAATAGCTTCCAACTTTAATTTATATATATCTGATAAAGACCTAAAAATAGAATCAATTTTGATAAAGCGCGTTCTATCCCGTAATTAGAAATCATACTCCCTCCATTTCAAAATAAGTGTCCTTTTAAATTTTTTATTTTATTTTAAAATAAGTGATACTTTAGAATTTCAAAAAGAAATTAATTATATTCTTTCAAATTTATCCTTATTTATTATCAAGAATCATTAAATAATTTCTTTTTTTAAGCATTAATTAGGGGTAAGTTGATAAAAATACTCCTTATTTTATAGGAGCGAGTAATTTCTTAATGGGTGTGCGTGAGATAAAAGAGACACTTATTTTGGAAGGAAGGGAGTCACACAAAAACAAAAAATGTCAAAATCGTAATTAACAGAAGAGTCAAGAGGTATTTACAAAGAAGAACATCGAAATTCGTTGACCCACGCGGGGTGTCCTTGTTATGCGTTAAGTTCCTCGAAACTCCCAAAAAACCTCAACACACTTTACGTTACAACGTCATCTAACCATCTTTCTTCAGACCACAAAAAAATAAATAATAAAAAAAATCTAACAATATTTTTTCCCTCTCTCTTTTTGGCCACTTCTGTAATTATCTCATCCCTACTACAACTTTCACGTTGTCAGAAAAAAAAAATACTAAAAAAAAACACAATTAAATTCCAGTATGTACCTAATATTATAATCTGGGGTGTCCAGACTGCATGTTTCAGTACATGATCTCAATCTGATCTGGCTGTGTATTCAAATTTCATTTACTAGTACTTACTATACTACTGTAATTAATGGTCGTTGTTGCAAGAAAGAAAGTCACATTTTTTAAGCTCAGATTTCATTTTCAATTTTAGTTAGTTATTCTATAGTGCTAGTACCTTCTTTCCTTTTTCATTTATCCCTACTCTATAGTGTCTTGTCGGTACTAATTCTTGAAAACTAAGTTCTAAAGTTCCCTTCAACACCATTTTTCTTTGTAGTTTTTTGGTGAAAGTAGAGAGAGAGAATTATGGGAGAGACTCACAATCATGACCACCAGCACCATAATCATAACCCCAACCCCAACCTCCACCCCAACCTCAACCTCAACCACAACCCCAACCCCAACCCCAACCACAACCACAACCACCAGCCACCACAGGCGACTGGGCCACCATTAATGCCTCTTGGTTCAGCCAAAGGACCACTTTTTCCACCTACAGAGCAACTACTTCAGCTTCACTACTGCATACACTCTAATCCTTCTTGGCGTTAGTATTCTCATTTCTCTTCTCTTTTCAGCTATTTATAGTAAACTATATGAAGATGAAGATTGATGTTCCTTGTTGTAAAGTTTGTGTCTTTTTCCCTCTTGGCTTGGGTGAATTTTAAAAATCTTAAAGTGTTGTTGTTGAAATTGATGTTTTTTGCTGAACAAGAATCTATTTGTAAAGATGAATTTTAAAAAATTGACACCCTCCTGTTTGTGAGTTTGTATTTTTTTGGTTGGGGTTGGATTTTAAAATCTAAAAGTATTGACACTGAAATTGATGCTTTTGCTGAACAAGAATATACTTGTAAAGATGAAGATGGGAAAACTGACACTTTCTTTTTTGTAAAGTTTGTGTCTTTGTCACTCTTGATTGGGGTGAATTTTAAAATCTAAAAGTGGTGTTATTGAATTTTTTTTTTTTTTTTGCTGAACAATAATCTACTTGTGTAAAGATAAAGATGAAAATTTGACATTTTTGTGAAGTTTTTCTTTTTAATTTTTTGGTTGGGGTGAATTTTAAAATCTAAGTAGGCGTGTGGACATGGATTTCATCTCGCGCTCATGAGATGAAATCCCAAATCATCCAAAAAGGCATGATTTGGGATTTCAAATCATGATTTCAAATTTTCTAAATGTTAAAGTTGACCTATAAGTTTATATTTTGTAAAAAAGATTCGTAAGTTGGTAGATATATTTACCAATAATGTTTACCATCCATTTATATAAAAAATTAAAAGATCTACAACTCACGTTCAACTTTCCATTTTATCGAAACTAAAATTTGATCAATTGATGTTGTATTTTTTAGAAAGGCCTTCTAGTAGCGTATTAATTTTGTTATAGCGTATTAATTTTGTTATGAACTATGACTTGCTCATTCGGCAAGATTGTATAAGAATTGGAAAAGTTTTGATAATTTTCACAACTTGTGGGGTTTTATGTCCATAAGAAAAAACACAACTTCAGAAATCCAAATTGCCTGTCCAAACATGATTTCATCTCATGATTTCATCTCATAATTTCAAATCATGTCCAAACGGCTCCTAAAAGTATTGCCACTGAAATTAATGTTTTAGCTGAACAAGAATCTACTTGCAAAGATAAAGAGGAAAAATTGATACCCTCCTTTTTGTGAAGTTTGTGTTTTTAATTTATTGGTTGGGGTGAATTTTAAAATCTAAAAGTATTTCTATTGAATAACCTTTTTGCTGAACGAGAATCTACTTGTAAAAGGTTTAACCTTTTATCGTGTTTTTTTTTTAATTTATCTATGTTTCAGTTTCTGATTGTTGGAGATTGAGTGGTGGTGTTAATTTGTTATCTTTGAGAAACTAAAGCTATGTTCCAGCAGTTCTTTTTGTATTCTTTTCTTTGGTACAAATTCAATTCTAGTTCTCTGCAAGTCTAGCTCAGTTTGCTCTTATTGTGAGACAATCGCGAAAATGAATTACTTAAAAGCTATGTCTCCCTTCCAGTGGAGAGAATTGATAACTTGGAGGTTTCCTCAAGGGGGATAGTACTGGAATGGGATTGACAAGAATACCTGAATATTGTTACCAATTGAGAGAATCCCCAGTCCAGGAACCTATATTGACATCGATTGTCAAGCTCTAATGCCATTACTCAGTTTACTCATTTCTCATCATCCATCATCAAGTGAAGAGTTCCCTTCAGGTGTGACAGTAGATAAGTAGAATTAGATCCGCCTGGTGGAAGGTTTTTTTTCTCCTCTATTGCATGGAATGTGACATTGTATGGTTGGGTCTACACTCTGATGCATCTTGGTTGCAGATTTATAATGTGGCACAGCAAGTAATATGCTTACGAACATATTTAAAGTTCTTGAGATGAGCCAAAGATTAGACAGACGAAAGGGCCTCATCACTATCCATCGTTGTGAGGTTCAAGGAAAATGAGGAGTTGTAGTTTAACAAGGAGACACAGGTTGGTGAGGTTGTCTCTTGGCTTTATTTCATTTATTGACCTGCCTTCAGCAAGTCTAAGCGGATTACTGTGAGTAATTGAAAGGATTTTGGGGGAGTTTAATCCATCGCTTGTCAAAAGGAAAAGTCTCTGCAGAGTTTATCGACTTCAAATTCATTTTATCTTCTGAATCGTCGACAATGTAATGATCGTTTCATGTGAGTCAGTTGATGGTTATGCTTTTACGACAACAGTCAGGTGAAGGAATGAAAATCATAGTAGGCATTATGACTTCAGAAATCTCCCCATTTCTCCAATATTTGGAGTTGATATTGCTCCGACCTCCGAGTAAAAATGCTTTTGTTTCTGATATGGAGTTGAAACATGTCCACTTTTTTCTTGGGGAAGCTATATATCACCAGAAGACTTAAGAATCAAACTGTTTATGGGAAGCTGAGTGGTGTCAAGCTTCTTGTTTAAGATACAGAAGTAGTAAACGTAAAAATTTGCATTCGTACAATAAATACTAATTCCCCAACCAAAAGGAGCTGCAGTCTGATGACTGAAATTTATGTGGATTGGGTTCTGGTACAGACAAACGATCCTCTAAACCATTGCAAGATTGCCTCAACATCACCTGCTATTCAGCTGAAGGACAATTCTTGTATTTAACCATCTGGAGGAATATACTTTTGATAGAACAAAGGTTTCCCTATTGAGCCTTGTTTATGCTGCATGTGGCCCCGCTTGAAGGAAATTAGATGGATTTTGATGGAATTTAAAAATGTCTTGAATAATTTGAAGTTGCATTAGATCACTTCTGATTATTTGCGGCACAGTTCTTTTTCTTGTTCCTGAAAATTGGAGTTTTTACGTTGCTATAAAATAAAGAAATAAAAGAATTTCAGAAAACCGTGGCCATAACAATTTCAGGATCTGACTTATCCTGATTTTAGGATATGAAGTTTTCACCTTATGTAAATGAGTTACAGATTCCAAAAGCTAATTTGGTCTTTTTCTCTAATTAGTTGCATGATTCTACATGTTGCAGCTCAAACTGTTTTGCTGGCTTTCCAACACTACATAGTTATGCTTGGAACTACAGTAATGATAGCCACGATTCTGGTACCTCAGATGGGTGGGGGTCCGGTATATCTCTAGCATTTCCCTTGTTGAGTATTCGATATACCATTTCAATGTAATTATGATATCATGAGCTCTTTATCTTTATGAGCAGGGTGACAAAGCTCGAGTTATCCAGTCTTTGCTTTTCACATCAGGAGTGAATACTCTTCTGCAAACCCTTTTTGGCACAAGACTTCCCACTGTGATGGGTCCGTCATTTGCTTACATCATATCAGCCCTGTCGGTAATTAACGATCTCTCTGACGATAATTTCAGGAGTGAGCATCAGGTAAATAAAGTTTACTGTTTAGGTATTATCTCTATAACTTGTATAATATATTTTATGGAGACATATCAGTTTTGTTGTATCACAACCCTTAGTAGGTCCATTCCCCTGTTTCATTGATTAGAAACTGTTGAAAATAATTCAAAATTGTAGGAAACCAAATTTGTTTAGGATTTGATATTCTAAGTTTACTTAATGCATGTCTAAGTAGAATTTGTAGTCAAAATTATATAGGAATAGGTTTTTAGTTTGTAGTCAAAGTAAGTTTCATATTATTATAAATAGGGATATTGGCATATTGCTAGTTATTTTCATATAGCAGAGAATAGTAGAGAGTAGTGGATAATTGTAGTGAAGTAGTAGATTATTGAGTTTATGAATAAATTATTTTCCTTCAACTTGGTATTATAGCTTCTACGATTTTGGTAGAGAATTAAGTAACTTCTGCTGCCAGCAGGCAACACTAGCCAATATGTGTCGCCAGTTGGCCAAGGATTATGCTGTTGACTCACGAAAATTGTCAACTAAAAATTAGATTGTTTGGTGAAAATTTTATAGGCAGGTTCTAGTAAAAATATTGTAGGCTAAAAAGGAACAAGAAAATATGACACAAGAGGAAGAAGCTCTTTCCAAAAGTTGATGATTAGAAAAAATAAAAAAATAAAAATTGGAGGTTGAAGACTAGTGCTTCGACAAAATTGGAGGTTGGAGACAAGCGCTTCAACAAAAATAGGAGTCTAGTGATAAGTGCATCAACATTTGGAAGTTGGAGAGAAGTGTTCCAAACCAACAAAAAAATGGAAGTTGGTGAGAAATGCATCAAAAATAAGTTGAAGAGAAGTGCTTCAACAATTGGAGGTTGATGAGAAGTGCACAACAATTGGAAGTTGGAGAGAAGTACTGCAACACAAACAAAAAGTTGAAGATTGGAGAGAAGTCCTCCAATACAATAACAAAGAGAGAGGCGCATACAACTATGAATTATGTGAGAATGTTGAAGAATAATTCTAAGTTGTAGGAAACCAAATTTGTTTAGGATATGATATTTTTAGTCAGAATTATATAGGAATAGATTTTTCATTTGTGCACTTCTCATTCAACCTTTAGTTGTTGAACCACTTCTCTTCAACTACCAAATGTTGATACACTTTTCATCAACCACTAATTGTTAAAGCACTTCTCTTCAACTTTCTATTGTTGATACAGTTCTCATCAACTTTAACTTTCAATCGTTGACGCACTTCTCATCAACTTTCATTTTCTTTTGTGGTGTTGGAGCACTTCTCTCCAACTTCCAATTGTTGATGCACTTGTCACCAACCTCCTGTTTATGTTGAAGCACTTGCCTCCAACTTGGAAGTGATTGCTCTTCTTCTCTGGTCTTGTTCTAATTCTCCTAACATCATTGATTACTCTGGAAACATAAATTCATGGACATCATAAGTTACCTTGGGTTTATTACTCTTATATTAATTCTTTGATATTGTATGTTGGATCTTATTTTTGCATTTTCAAATTCTACTATAAGATCCAAAGTAAGTTGGCTAGCATCATAGGTTTAAATAAACAAAGTGGAAATCTAAAGCGGACCACTGATAAGGCAAAGCTTTCATTTCTTTAAATTTCTTGATCTATTTTAATGGGGAAGTCTAATTTGAAAATATAGTTTTCCTTCACTTGTACAAAAAAGAGGCTAGCGGAGAGCAGAAGTACAATGGCAGAAACTAAGATATTGTCATAAACTAAACTGCTAGTGAAATCTTAGTCCTATCAATTTAAGATAAGCAAGAGCTTGTTTGGGGGATAATCTTAATATATTACATGACGGAGCTACCAGATGACTACTTTTTGTTGGGTAAGTAGTTTGTTTGACTTTGTCTATAGATAATATTAGAAGACAAGATTTTCTCTTGTACAAAAAAGAAAAACTGATAAGTACTTCATTTATAGTTTACAGCAGAAGCATAATAGTGGAAGACAAGATGTATAAACAGAAATGATGATGAAATTTTAATCTTGTTTAAGAATTAGGATAATTCAAAACCACAGTTTAAGGAACCGAGATAGACATGGTGTCTTAGGAGGCCTTTGATGGGTGTTCTTGAAATTACTTAAGAGTGCACAAAAGTTTACAGTTATATCTGATGCATTACCTCTTTTAATGTTGTTTGTAGAGATTCGAGCACACTATGAGAGCTATTCAAGGGTCGTTGATAGTGTCTTCCTTTATCAACATAATACTTGGATATGGGCAAGCCTGGGGAAATCTTACTAGGTAGGTTGTGTTTTTTTCTTCTGAATACTTACTACTAGTATCATTAGTTCTTGTTTGGAACTTTGGAATTATCTTTCTGTTTTTGGATTGCCTTCCCATTATGTTCCATCATTTTGTTACTTTCTCCGACGAGGGAATGACACGTCATCCTTCTTCTTTTCTACAGGTTTTTCAGTCCTGTTGTCATTACGCCGCTCGTTTGTGTTTTAGGTCTTGGTTTGTTTGGTAGAGGCTTTCCTCAGGTATTATCCCAAATATTAAAAAGCTTCATTGCTCGAAGAAGTTGCATAAACCTCATGCAATTTTCTTTATGATCCTATGATTTGATCAGGTGGGTGATTGTATTGAGATTGGCCTACCCATGTTAATTCTACTTATCATTTCCCAGCAGGTAATATATCATTTCATTGACTATTTTCTCTATTTGATAGTTCTTTCAATTTACTGGAAGATTGTAATGTTGGTCAAGTCATCTGCAGTATATGCAACGTGTTCATCCAGTTGCCCAATCCATACTTGAAAGGTTTGCTTTGCTCCTCTGCGTTGGGCTTATCTGGGCTTTTGCTGCTATTCTTACTGTTGCTGGTGCTTACAACCATGTGAAGGAGCGAACTGAGCTGAGCTGCCGAATTGACCGTTCGTTCCTTTTGTCATCTGCTCCATGGTACTCATCTGGATACAATTATGATAATGCTTTCGGTTTCTTTCTTTTCCTGACATGTATGTTTGGTTGTGTGCAGGATCAGAGCCCCTTACCCTTTCCAGTGGGGAACTCCCATATTCAGAGCTGGCAGTGTCTTTGGAATGATGGGTGCTGCACTTGTCTCATCAGCAGAGGTTCACTTCCCATTTTGATTAAATTTGCTTTTAGAAACATGGGTTTTAGTATTTGATTCTACCGACTAATTCTGCATTTAGAAGAAAACTAGTTCTTGGCGCCTGGAGATCTAGTAACACTTTTTAGTTTCTGTGGACCAGTGAGAATGCCACAAAGGTCAAGGGTTCAAGTGACCCTACTGAATGTCCAATTATGCTTTGATACTAGTTTTATTACTACAGTGCGAAACAGTTCTCATTGAGAAATACTCAAAATTATGAACTTAAGTTGGGGGATCATTCTGCATTTCATTCTGAGTTTAATTTGACCAGGGAGGAGATGGATGAATTAAAGTATCCTACAAAAAGAGAAGATATAGTAGCACTAGAGTGAAGAATTTCATTTTTTTTATTTGAGTTGAAAAGGAAATTTAGTTGTATATTTGGAGATATAACCACAATAGTAAATTAGAGATCCATATAGAGCATTTGTGATATTGAGGTGGAGTTGTTGTAGTTGAAAAGGTTATTAAAATAAATAAGAAAATGTCTAGTCAATTTAGTAACTGCTGGAAGCTGTTAAATTAGCCTGTGGTTTTAACTTTTAAAGAACTATATTGGATTGGATTGAAGATCTTACGGAGTTTAGTAGATCCATGAATAGGGATCCTGATGCATATAGATACAAATGGTCCAATGGGAGCAAGAATTTCCAGGAACATTTGGAACAAGCCGTTTCGGAGCAGAAGAGCTGTTTTCTAACAAACAGGATCAAGAATCATTACTCCTTCGTTTCGACACAAGAAAAAAGGATTTTTCTACACCCCTTTCTTGTGTCGAGTTCTACTCGCACCCTATGATTTTTTTCTGCTATAATCAGTTGGTTGTCTCTCCCTTTAGCTATTTTCTTCACCTTTAAGTCGTCTGTGTATACTCTTCCTTGATCGTGCATCGATTCTTGTAGTCTTAAAGCAAACAGATTGTGGCAACCGCTTAGAGAGCTGCTTTCGTTATGATTGAAATTTACCTGGGATATTTGTTTGCAGTCAACAGCAACTTTTTATGCTGCATCAAGGCTTGCAGGTGCGACACCCCCTCCAGCGCATGTTGTTAGTAGAAGCATTGGCCTACAGGTGCTACATCCACCAAGTGATTCATCAATGGCTTTTTTACTTGAGTACAATTTTTCTAATACTTTGGCCCTTTGATAAAGTTTTAGCATCAGAAAGTGGTTAAATTGTGCTTTGCTTCTTGTCCAGGGTCTAGGACAACTCTTTGATGGATTCTTTGGTGCTGTTGTTGGCCATACTGCATCTGTGTAAGGGTTGATTTCTCTCTTGATTTAATGCAAAGTGTCTTTGGGTTAACTTATAAATAGCATCAATGGCATGCTTTTCAGTTAGATACTGTATAGTTTATCTCGTTCCGGGAACTTAGGTGTAGGCTACTGCCTAAAGCTACTTAAGTTTTCTGTTCCTTAAAGTTCAAATTATTACTATTGTGGTGCTTCCTTACTAATTTACGGATGATATAAAACTGCAGCGAAAATGTCGGCCTTCTGGGACTAACTCGTGTTGGAAGTAGAAGAGTTGTTCAGATTTCTACTGCTTTCATGATCTTCTTCTCTATATTTGGTTTGACACTTTCTCTTCCTTCATCCCCAACCTGTCCCTTGCTTTCTTCATCCCAAATTATGTTTTATGAGTAGCAATGACTAAAGCAAGTTGTTATTATCCAGGAAAATTTGGAGCATTCTTTGCTCAAATTCCGTTGCCCATATTTGCAGCTATCTACTGCATCTTATACGGTATAGTTGGTAAGTGCTTCTCTCTCTTATCTTCTTTATCTTCTCTTCGTCTTGTTAACGGTGACTAAAAAAAGGTTAAAAATTTCTGCAGCTGCTATTGGTATTTCCTTCATCCAATTCGCCAACAAAAACTCGATGCGGAATATATATGTGCTCGGAATCTCTCTGTTCCTCGGTATATCAATACCCCAATACTTTGTAATGAACACAGATGTTGCTGGTCATGGACCTGTTAGAACTACAGCTGGATGGGTAAGAAACATAACTTCACATGACCCGTCGTTCTGATTTGGCGATATGCATTTGATAGTGAATTTGAGTTATATTACTCCTAGAATAAAAATTAATCCTTAAAGGTGCACTTGCAATTACCTTATAAGCGATCTTTTAAGGTAGGCATTCTTTTATACAGGCAGTGCATAGAACTTGAACTTAAACTTGTCTGATTTTTCTTGCAGTTCAACGACATATTGAACACGATCTTCTCTTCACCTCCTACTGTGACAACGATTGTCGGGACTTTCATAGACAACACACTCGAAGCGAGACACTCGATTAATGATAGAGGCGTCCCGTGGTTGGTTCCCTTCCAGAGGAGGAAAGGAGATAGTAGAAATGATGAGTTTTATAGTTACCCTCTTAGAATTAATGAGTATATCCCTAGTAGATTTCTGTGATAATTTTACATCCATGTATATGACACTAACAAGGTGTATGACAAATTTTCTTTTTAGCTCACAACTTAGCCTATTTTTTATCCTTTCATTTCAATTCTGTCGCATGAAATTTGTGAACATCAGACATCTGAGGCCTGCAAGTTTTGATGATGCATAGCCAGGAGGAAGGTATGGCAATTTCATTTCAGTTTATATTTTCCATGCATGTTATTAAGCTAAGTTTATATTATGAATTTGAAGTATATAATTGTGCAGTATAAATAACACGAGTCCGGAGCCAAAATGGCTTATTTTTACAGCCATTAGACAAAAATAGTATGCTTTTTTTTTTTAGACCAAAATGGGTATTTCGTTGGATAACCAACGAAATACCCACACAACGTACTGTTCCGTGCCGATGAATTTCTTGCATTTCGCTACATGTATAGCGAAATTCAAGATTTTTTTTTTAAATTTTCCTTTGCATTTCGTGAATCAATTCACGAAATAGGCATTTTTAATTTTTTTTTTTTTTTTTGCAATTCGTGTAATTAAAACTGTTTTTTTTTTTAGCATTTCGTGATGCAATTCACGAAATGGATTTTTTTTTTATTTCGTCAATAAATGAACGAAGTTGATACGAAATGCAAAAATTTGAAAGAAAAAAAAACCTATTTCGTGATTTGATTCACGAAATGCAAGAATTTTTTATTTTATTTTCCTTTGCATTTCGTGAATCAATTCACGAAATAGGAATTTTTTTTTTTTTTTTTTTTTTTGCAATTCGTGTAATTAAAACTCCTTTTTTTTTTTTTAGCATTTCGTGATGCAATTCACGAAATGGATTTTTTTTTTATTTCGTCAATTAAATGAACGAAGTTGATACAAAATGCAAAAAATTGCCAAAAAAAAAAAAAAAAAAAAAACAAAAGCCTATTTCGTGATTTGATTCACGAAATGCAAGAATTTTTTTTTCCTTTACATTTCGTGAATCAATTCACGAAATAGGCATTTTTTTTTTATTTTTTTTTTTGCAATTCGTGAAATTAAAACTTTATTTTGAATATAAATCTAATTCAATTAGATAAAAATATAGGAGAAAGAGTAGTTGTAAATTGGTGAAAGAGTAGTTGTAAATTGGTGAAACTTTAAATAGTCATAACTTTGTGCTCGGATATCCGATTTATGCAAAAAAAAAAAAATGATTTTGCATATTTTTTCGAGATCTAGCAGCGCAAACTGCCGTAAGGCGGTTTGGCCGGGCCGATTTTCTAGAAAACCTCTTTTTTCCCTTCCAATATTAATTTTCCCCTAAATTGGCAGGAAATTTTTAGTTTTCTTTACTTATAATATGATGATGCGCAATAGACTTCAACATAAAAATTTCGGAGTAATGTAGCTGTGAATGTCAATTTCAGTTATGTAGTTTCAATTTTTGAAAATAAAGCTGACTAATTTTCTCAACATATAGGATAAAACTAATTTTTTTTATCTTATTTCGTTTTTTAATACACGAAATGCAAAAATAAATAAATTATAATTTCCTATTTCGTTGGTATATCGACGAAATACAAAAAAAAAAAAACTGTTTCTTTCAGTTTTTTTTTTTGTATTTCGTTGATATACCAACGAAATACGAAATTATAATTATTATTTTTTTTTCATTTCGTGTATTAAAAAACGAAATAAGATAAAAAAAAAAATAGTTTTATCCTATATGTTGAGAAAATTAGTCAGCTTTATTTTCAAAAATTGAAACCACATAAGTGAAATTGACATTTACAGCTACATTACTCCGAAATTTTTATGTTGAAGTCTATTGCGCATCATCATATTATAAGTAAAGAAAACTAAAATTTCCCGCCAATTTAGGGAAAAATTAAAATTGGAAGGGAAAAAAGAGGTTTTCTAGAAAATCGGCCCGGCATTACGGCGGTTTGCGCTGCTAGATCTCGGAAAAATATGCAAAATCATTTTTTTTTTCTGCATAAATCGGATATCCGAGCGCAAAGTTATGACTATTTAAAGTTTCACCAATTTACAACTACTCTTTCACCAATTTACAACTACTCTTTTTCCTATATTTTTATCTAATTGAATTAGATTTATATTCAAAATAAAGTTTTAATTTTAATTTCAAAAAAAAAAAAACAGTTTTAATTTCACGAATTGCAAAAAAATAATAATTAAAAATGCATATTTTGTGAATTGATTCATGAAATGCAAAGGAAAAAAAAAATTCTTGCATTTCGTGAATCAAATCACGAAATAGGCTTTTTTTTTTTTTTTTTTTTTTTTGTAATTTTTTGCATTTCGTATCAACTTCGTTCATTTAATTGACGAAATAAAAAAAAAATCCATTTCGTGAATTGCATCACGAAATGCTAAAAAAAAAAATGCCTATTTCGTGAATTGATTCACGAAATGCAAAGGAAAATTAAAAAAAAAATAAAAAAAAATCTTGCATTTCGCTACACATGTAGCGAAATGCAAGAAATTCATCGGCACGGGAACAGTACGTTGTGTGGGTATTTCGTTGGTTATCCAACGAAATACCCATTTTGGTCTAAAAAAAAAAAAACATACTATTTTTATCTAATGACTGTAAAAATAAGTCATTTTGGCTCTGGACTCTAAATAACACTATCAACGTATCTCCATCGAGCTCCCCAATCATGGCTATTAATAAAGTAAGATTGGAAATAAATTTAAAAAACTAAACGAAATAGTAGGTTTATAGTAAATTGTCATTTATGAATGGCTAAAGGGAAACTAGAATGGTATCATATTCAAACAATGAAAAGAAAAACGAAAAAAAGAAGATTTGACGCATTATGATTCCATCAGTTTTGTGTACTTGATGTAACATTTCAAAATTCAATTATTTCACAAAGATTTTGAAATTGGTCAAGATTCTAGTTTATGGTCTGCTCTTATGAAGTTATGATGCTACATTGAACTTGCTTCATTTGTAGATTTATGCTTTTGACTTTGATCATTATAAGATTGAGTAATAGACAAACAGTTCCAATTTTAACAGCTGGAACATTAACCATGAAAGTGATCTCCTTGGTAAGTTACAAGAGCATATGACTAAAACAAAACATGTTTTGGTATGGAAACCTCAAACCTGTATAGTACTGTTCGGAAAGTGAATGAGCTAATGCATACAAATGTAGGGCTGGACATAAATATCGAAAATCGAAAAATCGGACCGAACCGAACCGAACTAGTTTGGTTCGGTGTTTGGTGTCAACTCTCAAAAAATTGAAATCGAAATAGCAGAATCAAAGTTTGATAAAACTGAACCGAACGCCCACCATAGTTTATTCTCTTCTTGACAAGTATATTCTCTCACATTTGGTGAGAGCTTGGAGAAATAAGGAGTTGTATTGATGTAAAGGCTACTCGAACCAATTTTTTCTTAGTAGTTTTAATTATTTTGTCATTACTTAATTAGTAGGACCATATTATGTGAAATCAACTTAGAGTTGAGATACTCTTAGGTTGATTATAGTTTTTTAATCTTGCAAAGCGTAGTTATTCATTTTGTCATTGATTTCCTTATTTTCATTATTAATAAAAAAATTCGCTAAGCTTGCTGCTTAGTGGTATAATATTAGTTAATAAAAAAAAATCGAGCGGAGGTCTATCGGAATATTTCAACAAACTCAAACACTGTATGATTTACGTTTTCAGAAATTTCGGTGTTCGGTTTTTAGAGTTCGGTTCTTCGGTGATTCGGTTTAAACAGAAATTTAATACATTATCCAAAAAAATTAAAATAGTCCAGACCCATTAAGTTTAAACCCAAAAAAATCCAACCAATTGTAGCAAGTCCTTTTTTGCTTTTGTATCCCTAATTTTCCACTTCAGTTGAGAAAATCAAATATCCTTAACAAAGGAATGTGACTAAGATGTATCTTTAGGATTAATATATGTCTTTTATGTGTTTTCTTAATTATTCTTACTGTATGTATATAACACCTAGTAATCGTATATCATGGTTATGATTTTCTGTTCTTGTGTATCCTGTTTGTTTGATTTCAATTTATCAGTTTTATGTTTTATTGCTTTTGAGACTATGAATTAGTGAAATGGAATCGCTTCTAATATCATATCAAAAAAACCGAACTTCAAAAACCGAAACCGAATGGAACCGAACTTAAAAAATCGAAACCGAAAGAACCGAACAGAACTAGTTGGGTTCGGTGTTCGGTGTCCACCTTCAAAAAACTGAAACCAAAATAGCCGAACCGAAGTTTGATAAAACCGAACCGAAGAACCGAATGTCCACCCTTGTACAGATGTACATTTACTAAGCTGGCAGCCTAAATTTAAAGCAATTATAAATGCTATTATAAAACTTTCTTTAAAATAAGTATCTAAAAAATTCTCTGACGGTCGAATTAGATCTCATGAGAATGTGGTTCCTTTGCCTACTTACCTTAAGAAAAGGACGTCACATTAGAGGGGTCATCTTGAACGGCATTTTTGTTCAACGTCTATGGGTCAAGAAACTCGTTGAAAGCAATATGTTGGATGTGGATGTGAACACTACCAAATTTTGGTGGAAAATGTATCAAATGCTTTGAACAAACCTCAATTCCTTCGCAATCATCTGAAGAAAAACTAGCAAAGAGTCCCCACAGATTTACTAGATTCTTTTGGTTCCATGAACTTCAGATTAAATGGGGGCCTATTAAACATTATCTTTTTTGGGTCAGAATATTAAATATTGTCTTTCCTTTCACACTTTCAGTGATCATGATTACTTGTTAGCACTTGGCCGGGTCCACACGTTTACTTCCAATGCTCTTTTTTTTTTTCATAAATTTAAATTCAAGATTTTAAATTTATGAATTTTAAATATAATTTTTTATTTATTTATTAAGTTCTAAATAACTTATTTATACATATCAAGTAAACTTCTTACTATAAATATAGAATTTGAATTAAAACTACCACAGTTTTTGTAACTTATATTGTGGATGCGCCATAACAGAGTCAACTCTGCCGTGATCATTCAAAATTAAGACTTAGTAATAAAGAAAGAGTGCATTCTAAAATGGATAGCACTTCTAATTGTCACTACACCAGATTTACACGATCAACATAAACTATCATGTTATAGCAGATAACTTATCTTAATCTCACTTTTTATGGATTCCCTGTTTACTCGTTTCCAGCATTAACGCTTGGTAAAGGGAAAGATCAACTTTGAGATGTTGTCCATCTATTTATTTTACATATCGCTACATACTATTTACACGAATATTAAGAGACCCCAACTAAAGGGGAAAATTACAGAACTGGAAATTGAATACTGAGGAAGGCACTCAAGAGTAGAGCACTCCTCAGCAACCTGCAGAAGAAAAGACTTGGACAACATTTCCACAAAAGGAACTCCAAGTAAATGGAAAACTGACTACTGAGATAGCCAGTCAAGAGTAAAGCACTCCTCGGCAACCTGTACACATAGACCTGGTACAGCCTTCTCAACATCTTTCCATTGACAAAAAACTTCATCGTCACAAATTACACAACGTAACGATTCAAGAAAGGCTAGACAGCTTGGCAAACTCGAGATTTGAGGGCACTCCCGCATATCAATCTTCTCCAAATTTCTACAGCACCCAATGGCCTCGGGGAGACATCTCAAACCAACACATTGTGAAATGTCAAGATACTTCAACTTTACCAGATGACCAATTCCGGGAGGAAGCCTTTTCAGGTGTGGGCAGGCATATATCCTTAAAATTTGTAGAGCTTGTAATTCACCTAAATCAGATGGAAGTTCATAAAGACTATCACAATTAGTGATACTAAGGCTGTTGAGCTTATGCAACCGGCAAATACTTGATGGCAGCTTATTGAAGTTGATGCAATGATCCATTGTGAACTCCGAGAGCTGTGGGAACAAACCAGGGAGGTCTACAACTGACTCATCTAGGCTGTTTTTCATGTCACAAAGCATTAGAGATATCTTTCGTAAGTTATTCAGAGGATTTGTGGAGTCGGATAAGTGAGTGACGGATATCTTCTCGAACCAAAGGCTTCTCAAGTTGGTTAAATGACTGAAGACAGACATGTTATGAAGAACTGCATTGGAAGCACTATAGTTTATGATTATCAACGCCCTTAGCTTTGGCATGTTCTCCAGGAAAGGAGGCAAGAAGTACTCAGATGAGGCAAAATTGAGAATCAGTACTTCAGCTTTCGGGCAATCCATTCTGAACCAGTCCATTTCGCTCATTTGATCTGCATTTCAAGAGAAATAATTTCTGTTTATACCACAAGAACAAACTTTTCATTTTTAAGCTACCAGAAGCAAATAAGAACCGGTAATACCTGTATGCACAGAGATAACCCGTGCATGGAAAGGTTCATCCACATTTCTTTCCCATTCTTTTGGAAACCTCGTGTCTCTTCTCGGCATGACCAATCGCCTTCTCTGATTTACATCATCACGGTTGCTCATATGAATTGCTAGGTCTCGTAAGACATCATGCTGAGACACTGATATCTCATAGTAACTGGTATACATGTCTCCAGCTCTGCCACGTGAACAACACATTGAAGTCTATCAACAAATTGATTTTTTCCATAAGAATCACCTTCTAACAAAATTAAAAGATTGTTTTAAGAAGATTTGACTTCACCGCTTACCGTGCATCTTTGACTAGATTTAGAAGATTTTTGTCTGAAAGTTCAACGAGAATGTGAAAAGCCTCTTCCTCATCGATATCATGTAGCTCCACCCACATGTTAATTAGAACATCAAGAGGAATCCTTTTGTCTTCTGGGAAAGCACCCAAGTCCAGGAAACACTCTCTCACCTTCTCAGGCAAACAGTCAATACTCAATTTCATTCGCTCAAGCAATTGCAGTTCATGAGACTCGCAGACAGGTTGGCTTCGTGATAATCTGTTTTTTGCACTTTTCCAGATCATCTCAGGCTTTCCCTTTAATGAAGATCCAATGACCTTAAGAGCCAAAGGAAGCCCTTCACATTCATCCACAACCTAAAAATCCAAGAAGCTTTAGTTTGCTTAATGCTCAAGTATAACTAGAAGTTTTTGCAAAACATATACTCATACCTCTTTGACAAGCTTTTGATTGAAACCACGTGGAAAGGAATTGTGTCCAAAAGCAAAATGGCAAAATAAGGACATAGCTTCATCTTCCCTTAACAACTCCAAATCATAAATGCAATCAATGATCGATGGAGGGAACTTGATGCGCGATACAACTAGGATCTTGCAGCCAGGGATCTTGAAAATTAGCGGCTCCAGAACAGATAGGGACCAAACATCATCAAGAATCAAGAGTACCGGGGAAGGAGATTTCATGTTCCATTGGTGCTGTAGGTTCCACTGGGGTAACATCTCCGCGTATCCGTAACCGTGGAGATTGCACCCTGATATCTTTTCCCAAATCATTTTCCTCAATTGCTCCACATTTGGAGATTGAGAAACAGTGAAAAAGAAAATCCTGTCCTTGAAATAACCTGGAAAAACACAACCAATTTAGACTGTACTCCAATCAATACCTTTTGATGAGCGCAAAATTGAATGTGTTGAATGAAGCTGGAATCAAGTCTCTTATGTCTGTTAGAATTCAACTGATAAAATAAAGCTGATAACCGATAAAGTTTTCTCCTTTTATCCTCTGTTATATCAGCAACAAAATAGAGTAAACAAAAAGAAATGAGAAACTTTTTTGTGATTACTTACTTTTAACTTGATCATCAGCAATCCAAAACAGTAAAGTTAGAGAAATGAGAGACTTTTCTGGGATTAATTACTTACTTTTAACTTGATCATCTTTACAAATCTCTTTAGCCAAGGTAGTCTTGCCACTACCACCAATTCCACAAATCTCAAACACACAGCTATCTTGTTCACCCATCAGCATCTCCTTCGCTTTCCTCTTCCCCAATTCAATCCCAGCACCTAAATTTACAAAACTGTCCTCAAACCATTTCTCATCCTGTTCCACTCTTTTCACAGCTTCACCTAAACACCCTCCTCCACCAGCACCTTTGTCGTCAACTCCAATTTTTATAGCTTTAAGCCTATGCTCAAGCACATCAAATCTCTGCTCCATATTAAACCTAACATGATGAACATCAGCTAGTACATGTGCTTGCATTGTAACTTGCATGAATCTCGCTACTCTTTTCTCCAGTCTCTCCATTTTCCTCGCCAACTGTAGGTTCCTGTTATTGAGGTAACATAATTAGCCGTTTGGCCATGAGAATTTTTCACTTTTTTCCGGAATAAATTTTCACTTATAAAATTTCCAAGCCAACTTGGAGTTGGATTCCAAATTCAGAAAAGTGATCCAAACCTATTTCCAACTACATCTTCATAAATTCAAAATAAAGTGCTTGCTTCTCTCATTTGCAAAGAGTATAACCAAACACAACTCTATCTTCAACTCAAACTTCATAAACTCCAAATAAAGTGAAAAATATTTGGAATCTATGGCCAAACCGCCTATTTAAACCCATTTGGCCATAAAAATTATTCACTTTTTTCCGGAATAATCTTTCATTTTATTTAAAAATTAGTGTTTGACCATGAAAATTCCAAATCCAACTCGAAGTTGTATTTCAAATTTGGAAAACAACTTATAGCCTGTTTTCCAACTAGCGTTTCACTTTTGAAGTTACATTTAACTACATTCAAATTTCAAGCATGAACTTTATTCCAAATGTTCTTTGCAAAAAGTATAACCAAGCACCACTCCAACTTCATAAATTCCAAATAAAGTAAAAAATATTTAGAATCTATGGACAAACTCCTACTAAGTAATTTCTAACTGCTTAAACTTTTAGATGAAGAACAGGCAAATTCAATGACCTATCAGAGCAGCAAGAAGTCTAGGTTCAAATATCCAAAAATAAAAAATATTTACACATGTTTGGTTCATGAAAAAGTATAATTCACTCATAAAGAATATAATATCTCTAATTTAAGCTTTTAGATGAGATGATCACACCTATAGACATTCCAACGACCGGAGTTGATCACTTTTCCAGCAAGTTCATAACCATCTCGGAGAACTTTGGAGAAATCATCAAGCTGGCTTTGACGTATCTGTGGAAGTTCAACACCTGTTTGTTTGATTTCTTGAATGATTGGTAGGAGACCATTAATGCTACTGATAAGGTTCTCAGCACTTGACCTGCATAAAGATGATTTCCTTACTATGGCTATCAGGTGTTTTAGTAGTTCCGTGGCGATTTCACCAGCGAAAAAGTCAGTTACTGCCATGCTTGGAGACTTGGAGTTGCTGGTGAAATTTTGGTTTTCACATTTCTGGTGGAAGAGTTAGGCGTTGTAGTGTATGTTATTAAGCTACTACTACGGTTATATGGTACTACCTCGTGGGGACTGTGAAATGACAAAGTTATTCGTGTTATAAAATGAAGCTAAAAGAGTCACAATATTAAAGGATGAAAACCATAGAAATAGAATGACAAAAGAGGAGAGATTTTTACTATTCTTCCAAAATGTGTTACAAGTGTATTTCATATGAAAACTTATGCCTCTATTTATAGTGCTACATATGCATTCAATATATGAGAAAATGGAGGAACCATTATGATGGTGGAGGAAAATGGAGGAACCATTAAGATGGTGGAGGAAAATGGAGGAACCATTAAGATGGTGGAGGAGAAGCATTATATTTGTGTATTGGACATCCATAATATATTTCATAACACTCCCCGTTGGATGTCCATAGATGATGTGCATCGTTAAAAATCTTATTGGGAAAAACCTTGTGGGAAAAAGCCTCAATGAAGGAAAAAAAAGAGTACACATATCTAGTAATACGCTTTGAGAGCTGCCTCATTAAAAACCTTACCAAGAAAACCCAATTGGACAAAACTTGGTTAAGGAAAAAAGAGTACAACGCGTATTTCACTCCCCCTGACGAAGACCAATATTCAGATGTCGGAGTCTTCGCATTCCAATCTTGAATATCATCTTCTCAAGAGTTGAAGTTGGCAAAGATTTGGTGAACAAATCTGCAGGATTGTCACTTGAACGAATTTGTTGCACATCAATATCACCTTTCTTCTGGAGATCATGTGTGAAAAATAACTTTAGTGAAATGTGTTTCGTTCTATCTCCTTTTATAAATCCTTCTTTTAATTGAGCTATGCATGCAGCATTATCTTCATATAATACTGTGGGTAATTTTGTATCACACTTCAAGCCACATCTTTCTCTGATGAAATCTATCACTGATCTCAACCACACACATTCTATACTTGCTTCATGAATGACTATTATCTCAGCATGATTCGAAGAAGTAGCAACAATGGACTGCTTTGTGGATCGCCATGATATAGCAGTACCTCTGCATGTAAACAGATAGCCTGTTTGAGATCGAGCTTTATGTGGATCAGATAAATAACCTGCATCTGCATAACCAACAAGATCTGTACTACCTTTGTTAGTATAAAACAGACCCATATCACTAGTTCCCTTCAGATATCGCAATATATGCTTAACTCCGTTCCAATGTCTTCGTGTAGGAGAAGAGCTATATCTTGCTAGCAAATTAACAAAGAACGCTATGTCAGGTCTTGTAGCGTTAGCAAGATACATAAGTGCACCAATTGCACTAAGATATGGTACTTCAGGACCAAGAAGCTCTTCATTTTCTTCTTGAGGTCGGAACGGATTTCTACTTACTTCAAGTGAGCGAACAACCATTGGATTACTTAAAGGATGCGCATTGTCCATGTAAAATCTTTTTAAAACCTTTTCGGTATAAGCAGATCGATGGATAAGGATCCCATCTGTCAAATGTTCAATCTGCAAATCAAGACAAAGTTTTGTTTTTCCCAGATCTTTCATCTCAAATTCTTTCTTTAAATATTCAATCACCTTTTGGAGCTCTTCTGGAGTTCCAATTAGGTTTATGCCATCAACATAAACAGCGATTATAACGAACTCCGATTTTGCTTTCTTAATAAAAACACATGGACAAATGACATCATTTATATAACCTTCTTTTACCAAGTACTCACTGAGGCGATTGTACCACATGCGCCCTGATTGTTTTAGACCATACAACGATCTTTGTAATCTGATTGAATACATCTCCCGAGACTTTGAGTTAATTGCTTCAGGCATTTTAAATCCTTCAGGAATTTTCATATAGACTTCATTATCAAGTGAGCCATAAAGGTAAGCTGTAACCACATCCATCAAATGTATTTCAAGGTTTTTATGTACAGCTAAATTGATGACATATCGAAATGTTATGCCATCCATAACTGGTGAATATGTTTCTTCATAGTCGATACCGGATCGTCGAGAGAATCCTTGTGCAACAAGGCGTGCCTTGTATCTCACAATTTCATTTCTCTCATTCCTTTTTCGCACAAAAACCCATTTATGGCCAATTGGTTTTACACCATTAGGCGTTTGGACTACAGGTCCAAAAACCTCACGTTTGGTAAGTGAATTCAATTCTGATTGAACTGCCTCTTGCCATTTTGTCCAATCATATCTTCGTCGACATTCTTCGACAGATTGGGGTTCCTGATCGTCAATGTCTTTCATAATATTTAGGGCAACATTATATGCAAAAACATTATCCACCATAATCTTCGATCGATTCAAATTTATCCCATCACCAGAAGAACTCAATGATAGTTCTTTACTTACTTGAGTCTCGGGTTCCCTAATATCTTCAGGAGTATCAGGATTAGTCAGATCTTGAATATCTTCATGATATTCTTTCATAGTGTCATTTTGATCATTTTTCGTGTTTCTTTTTCTAGGATTTTTATCCTTAGAACCCAATGGCCTACCACGCTTCAGGCGTGCATGAGATTCAGAGGCTATGACACTAGTAGATTTTCCCTTTGGGACATCAATTCGAATAGGCACATTCTCTACAGGGATATGTGACTTAGTTATCTTTTTCAAATCAGTAAATGCGTCTGGTATTTGATTTGCTATTTTTTACAAGTAAATGATCTTCTGGATCTCCTGTTCACATATGGGGACACGTGGAACAAAATGGATAGTGATGGAACTTTCCACATAATTTCTCTTTTGATTTCTTTTCTCTCTCCCCCTAATTGTGGAAAATTTGTTTCATCAAATCGACAATCTGCAAATCGGGCAGTGAATAAATCTCCCGTCAATGACTCAAGATAGCGAATAATAGAGGGTGATTCAAACCCAACATATATACCTAACCTTCTTTGGGGGCCCATCTTAGTACGCTGTGGTGGTGCTGCAGGCACATATACAGCACAGCCAAAGATTCGGAGATGAGCAATATTTGGTTCATGACCAAATACTAATTGTGACAGAGAGTATTTATTATAATGAGTCGGTCTGAGGCGAATACGAGATGTTGCATGTAAGATATCATGTCCCCAGACGGTAGTGGGCAACCGTGTTTTCATAAGTAGTGGTATTGCTATCAATTGTAGTCGTTTAATAAATGACTCAGCAAGGCCATTTTAGGTATGAACATGTGTTACAGGATGTTCAACTTTTATCCCAACTGATAAACAATAATCATCAAAAGATTGAGACGTAAATTCTCCGGCATTATCGAGTCGTATAGCCTTAATGGGATAATCCGGACACTGTGCCCTTAAGCGTATTATTTGTGCCAATAATTTCGAAAACGCCAGGTTTCGAGACGATAGGAGGCACACATGAGACCATCTTGAAGATGCGTCTATTAGGACCATAAAATATCTGAATGGCCCACAAGGTGGATGAATAGGTCCACATATATCCCTATGTATACGTTCTAGAAAAGCAGGGGATTCAATGTCAACTTTCATTGGTGATGGCTTAGCTATCAACTTACCCTGATAACAAGCAGCACATGAAAATTCACCACTTTCAAGAATCTTCAGGTTCTTAAGTGGATGCCCATTTGAATTTTCAATAATTCGTCTCATCATTATTGATCCAGGGTGACCTATTCGGTCATGCCAAAGCATAAAAGTACTTGAATCATTAAACTTCTGGTTTACGATCGAGTGTGCTTCAATTGTACTAATTTTTGCATAATACAGACCAGAAGACAAAGTTGGCAAGTTCTCCAAAACATATTTCTGGCCGGAGACATTCTTTGTAATGGCAAGATATTCATCATTTATTTCGTTTAATGTCTCAGCGTGATATCCATTACAGCGGATATCTTTGAAACTTAACAAGTTTCTTGGGGATTTAGAAGAGAATAATGCATCTTCTATAACAAGTTTCGTCCCCTTAGTCAGAAATATAGTAGCTCTTCCGGAGCCTTCAATCAATTTTGAATTTCCAGAAATTGTATTAATATTTCCCCTTTTTCTATGCAAGTGAGAAAAGTATTTCTCATCTTTGAATATGGCATGTGTTGTTCCACTATCAATCACACAAATATCTTCATGATTGGTCATTGATCCAAATAAAATTTGAGGAATTTTCATAGATTCTTCAAAATGAAATAATAGATAAAGTGAATATCAAAGTAGATATTATGATTAGGCAAAGCATTACACACATTTTATTACATATATTACTATTTAAACAAAGCATTACACACACTTCATTTACATAAACATGGAAACATAACCACATACAAACGACACGTATGAAATATCTAAGTTTTTACAGATCCATCACCGATCGAATGATCTATTTTCCCTTCAGGGAGTTCAAAGAAATCTGTCACATCTAGATGCATGGGCTCAACATTATCTTCAGAAATAAAATTTGCTTCGGCATCCTTTTCTGCCCTTTTGAGAGAGGCTTAATACAAATCAACTAGGTGTTTTGGCGTACGACAGGTACGTGACCAGTGCCCCTTTCCTCCACATCGGAAGCATTTATTTTCTGAATTTTTCTTTTGCACAGCTTTATGCTTTTCATCCTTCCTTTTACATTGCTGGTGGTGAAGGATATTATTTGGTGCAAGACGAGAATTCCTTCCTCGACCACGACCATGACCACGACTGGGGCCACAACCTCTTTCACGCCTAGAATGACGAAAATTTACCTCATTCACTTCAGGGAATGGGGCAGTACCAGTGGGTCGGCTTTCATGATTTTTCATTAATAATTCATTATGTTGTTCAGCCACTAAAAGATGTGCTATTAAATCAGAATATTTCTTGAATTTCATCTCTCGGTATTGCTGTTGCAGGAGCATACTCGAGGCAGGAAAAGTGGAGAATGTTTTCTCCAGCATATCATGATCAGTAATATTTTCATCACATAATTTCAACTGAGAAATAATTTTAAACATGGCGGAATTATATGCCTTAATAGATTTAAAATCTTGTAGCCTTAAATGGAGCCAATCAAAACGTGCTTGTGGAAGTATGACCATCTTCAGGTGGTCATATCTATCTTTTAAATTATTCCACAGAGTAAGAGGATCTTTAACAGTGAGATATTCCATTTTCAAGTCCTCATCAAGGTGATGGCGGAGGAATATCATAGCCTTGGCACGGTCTTGGTTTGATGCCTCATTTTTATCTTTGATGGTGTCTGCCAGACCCATCGCATTAAGGTGAATTTTGGCGTCAAGAATCCAAGACATATAGGTATTGCCGGATATATCTAAAGCTACAAATTCACGTTTGGTAAGATTTGTCATTAGTAAAGAAAGATAGAAAATCAATACCTTCGAGGCTTTAAAGTATTTGCTCGGAACGACAGAGCTTCGTGCTGATAACGTGTTATAAAATGAAGCTAAAAGAGTCACAATATTAAAGGATGAAAACCATAGAAATAGAATGACAAAAGAGGAGAGATTTTTACTATTCTTCCAAAATGTGTTACAAATGTATTTCATATGAAAACTTATGCCTCTATTTATAGTGCTACATATGCATTCAATATATGAGAAAATGGAGGAACCATTAAGATGGTGGAGGAGAAGCATTATATTTGTGTATTGGACATCCATAATATATTTCATAACAATTCCTCTATTGTTTTTATTTTTATGTTAATTTTTAAGAGAATAAATTTGTGTTGGTCTTTTTAAAAAAGGTAGAATAAATTCGATATTCTTTAAACTTGTTTAGCAAAGTTCATTTATACACTTAAATTATGAGGTGTTCTAATTGAGCATCTGAACACATGATAATCAACTTTATAATAAAGTCTGTAAATGTAACACCCAATTGCAAGCAAATTAAAGTTCGTAAATCTACTCCCGGTTGCAAACAAATTATGTAAATACAACCCAATTGCAACAAATTAAAGTCAACTAATTAAATAGGTGGATCCGTTAAATAAGTTATAGTTTCCCCTCAATATTGTGCCACTCTCACGGACAAAAATTGTAGTGGAGCGGTAAGTACTCTTTCATCCTTAATCGGAAATTTTGTCTTTGAGCCCCGATTATGAAATCGTCTTGTTAGAGAATGTTTTACCCTTCAATGTGGGATTTTCCAATGCTAATTCAAATTCAATCGGGCCTCTAAACGGATACCGAACACCTCATGCGGATGGAAAAAAAAAACCAAAGATATTCTGCCATTCTCGAATTAATCCTTACAATTCTCTACATCGAATAGAATGAACAAAGCAAAGTCCATTTTATGCTGAAATTGAACTTGACATACTGTATTTGACTGACTTTAATTAATTACCACCAACTATACAAGTCTATGGGCAAATAAAATCGCCTCCAAGACTTGAGCATACCAACCAATTTTCACAGGTTCTCGTCGCTTCCAAGTTCCATGTGCCTGTATTTCAACAAAATATAAGCAGACAAACTCGCTGATGTGACATGTCTTATTGACCAGTAATGCTATTTATTTTTTCCCCTGACTTTTTGCCTTTTCCTCCTCTTTTTCCCTAATTTTTTTTAATTAGTTTTTCCATCCCGAACAGTCACTTCTTTTCTTTTCTCCTTCCCCAACAGTTACTTCTCTCGCTTCTTTTCGTTTTCCTTTCTCGA
Organism: Lycium barbarum; assembly: GCF_019175385.1. Taxonomy (NCBI): domain Eukaryota; kingdom Viridiplantae; phylum Streptophyta; class Magnoliopsida; order Solanales; family Solanaceae; genus Lycium; species Lycium barbarum. The sequence goes on along the minus strand of NC_083338.1, from coordinate 146,890,438 downwards.
CAGTTACTTATTTCCCTTCTCCCATTATTGCTCCTCTTCATTTACTACTCTTAAACAGACGCAAGAAACATAATAGTTCCAAAACATTATCGACTTGAATTTGAAGGGAGTGCAAACCAAGAAAAGGGTCTTATCGTGAGAGGAGGAGGAAGATTTTTCTACTGAGTGCAAGACTAGTATTAACGAATAGGAACAGAACTTAAACGCCACTCCTATCCTGTGAACACTTTTTCCAGTTCGTCCCGTTCCTTTTAGAACTTTGATAGTGTATCGTTTGACAATCAGTGAATCAGATTTATATATTGACTAAAACAGTTTTAACAATGATCAATGTCTTCTCACAATATCTCTGTTTCGTTGTCGGAGATGAGACTTATTCCCTTTGTTCTTCAATCTCTCACAAATAAAGCTCAGTCAGAACTCAGAACAAGAGCCCAACTCTTTTTATAAAAGTCAGTTTCAGCCATCTCGGTGGTCAGATTGTTTGGATCCATGAAATCAAGAGAGGATTGTTGAATTTATAAAAGCTCTATGGATCCTTGAAAGTGAAAAATCGGCCTATCTTTTAATACAAACAAAAAGAAATTATGTGGAAGGAATTTAGTGGACGCACTAGGATTTGGCCCGGGTTTCCCTTTACTGTGTTGAACCTTAACTTTGCTGACCATGGATACATATTGGGATTAATATGGCCAAAATGAAGGCCGTTAATATGGGTACGTCGAAGTTTAACCAAAAGTCATAACAATGGGCTCTTGGAAAGATAAAAACAAGTTGCTAATTCTTATTGGAAGGAGATGGAAGGTATGTACTGCTATTACTTGCTCTTTTGGTATGTTAGCGAAAGCGGATCTAGAATTTGAATTTTACGGGTTTAAATCCGTAATTCTATTATTTTTATTAAATTTATTGGGTTAAAAATCCATTGGTTGTATATATTTAATAATAAAAAAAAACTAACATATATACATAGTCTAATCAAAATGTATTTCAGATTAACCCATTGATAATGCATAGGATTGGATATGCCTTTGTCTGTTAGTACTGAGTATTCTCATTCATCGGTTTTTGCCTTTTTGGTATTATTACTTTACTAGTTGATAATTCAGCATGATATAGCTTGACACTGCTGAAGAGAGTATCTTTCTACTGCAGTCAAACTCTTTGGGTCAGAAATTTTTTGACTGTTATAGAGAGTTGCTATTATACACCTATAACAGCAATTGTCATTAAAATAATATGTGATCGTTATAGGCAAAAAAGATGCATAAAACCTATATTTTTCATTTTTAATGTTGTAAAAAATAACAAATTATTTAAAATTAAATCTCAAAGATATCAATATTTTACTAACTAAACATTTAAGAAAGTTAATACAATTTTAATAAATTCATAACCGAATGTATAAAATTTAAGCTCTAAGACACACATTTTAAATCTACAGAAATATAATATATTAAAATATCAAATTAAATATTTTTCCATGAAGCTCTTTTATTCATTGTAATAAAACAATGATATTCATATGTATATTAAATAAAGTTATAGAAGACAATGATATTCTTAGATTACAAATATGTATTCATATGTAATATTCTGTCATAAATATAGTATATTAAAGTATCAAATTAAATATTTGATTAAAATCTATACACTTACTATTGGTAACCATATATATTATATTTTTTTTATAAAGATAATTAACTACTATATTACCCGAAAAAGCAGATAGCTGTTATATGGGGGGTAATTTTACAAAGAGCGTAATGTCATAAAGTTAGTTGTTGCCTCTATAAGTAAAATGTTGTTTTAGAGAAGTAAAATATAACATAAAAGATCGATTCCGAAAAATCTTAGCTATTATATATATATATATATATATATATATATATATATATATATATAGACACAGTAAAACCAAACTGTGTAGAGTCTAAACTGTAAAATATATACAGTAGAAGACCTAAAATTAAAGTAATCATGAAGAGTTTGATATTTTAATGTTAGAACAACTATTATTTCACAAAGTCTAATGAGGTATTCTTATTCACTAGTTTAGTTTATATTCACAGGCAATATAAATATTTTTCACGCGACTTGATGGAACTGTTTTGTAAGTACAAGCAACCCGATCAACACGGCAATTTGGGCCCATATTAGTGGAGCCATAATGCCATTGGCTCAGAAGGGGGCATTTGTCATGTCCTACTTTTAGTGACTTTTCCCAGTAATTTAGGACGTCGCTTTGTGTTTCGGTGATTAAATAATTTAAATTTTCAATCTGATTTAATGATAATTGCTGTTGCCTGATATTAATCTGCAAATTTGCATAAAATTTCTTCTATTGTTAAATTATTTCGTATGATTTTCCTTTTTAATCTCCAATCCAGCACAATAAACTCAACTACGACGAGATTCTAGTCTTAGACAATTCACTAATTTGAGACTCAAAAAGTGTAATCATATTTACCAATTACAAGTATACCAAATTATTAACTCCAAGACTTTAAAAGATATTGGAATTATTAAGCTTGAAAGTTGGGTCCACATTCAGTACTCGAAAGTTGAAAATTTGACATCCAACTTTCGCAGAAGCTTGCAGCTTTCAACTCACATATATATCTTTTGTTGATTTTCATTGAATGTTCGGTACTCACTTTAAAATTTGATTAATAAAAAATTTCATCAGAAAATTTTATTTTTAATGTAAAGCATTCTCTATCAAATTTATCAAAAAGGACTTCATATACCTATATTTAGCTAAATGCCAATCCACGACAAGGGAACGCGACTTCATTTACAAAAAAAGCTGGTTGTTCTAATAAATATGAAACATAGGACTAGGAGTAATAGATAAGCAAGATGATGAAAACCTTTCATAGAGTGACTGATATGGACATAGCTTCATAGAGTGACTGATATGGACATAGCTACACGAGTGAGGAATAGTCAGTTAAATATCCTTCAATAAAACATTTATATGGTAACATATTGACTAGATATTATCTTTTTATATGTTTAATTAAACTCTTGACACCATAAAAAAAAAATTGATTTTTCTGCTGGTGAAAGATACTTATTACTATAGTATAAAACAGGCAAATTCTGTAATGAAGATAGTTATACACTATTCTTTTGTCTTATTATATTACATACCTTTTGTATTTGGAAGACTGACATATTAAATTATTCCCCTTTTTTATTTTAAAGAAAAGTTGTGTTTATATAGTTATTTTTATGTAAACCTTTTGAAAAAATAATTACTACTACTTAAAACTAACAACTTTACCCGCAATTTGAAATTACTTCTCATACCTCAAAAAGATAATTCAATTTTCTTCTTCAATCTGTCCTGCTTCCACAAAAGTTCTACTTTCTTAAAAAGTTGTTATTTGAATTTGACACAAAAGCATCTTTGAAATTTGTTCGCACGCTTTCGATGTAATTATAATTCGACAATTAAATATACATCTCACATCAAGTATTATATTATACTCCTTCCGAATAAAAAATATTGTTCACTTAGCTTCTGCACATTCTTTAAGAAAATACTAATTTTTAGGTAAAAATAAATAATTAACTAGATTAGGCATTAAAATTTGATGACTTAATATTTAATAAGAGCAATTTTGAAAAAATAAAATAAATTATTTTTTAATTTGATAAGTGGGTGTTCCAGACAAATTAGGATACTAATAATGGAAAAAAGGAAGTACTCCATAATAATAATTTATTGAATTTGAGTGAATGTTTTCTTAATCAATCAAAATGGGGAAAGGATTTGTTCTATTAATTGGATGTGGTCCATGGGTAGACAGACCCGGTCAACACGGTGATATGGGACCATGTTAGTTGAGGCTACCGATGATGTCTGAGAAAAGGATAAAAATGGTCCCTTAACTATGATAGTAGGTTTAAAATAGTTCCTTAACTATGCACTTAACGGTTTCAATCCTTTAAGTTTGTTACAAGTTAACAAAAACGGTCCCTTAACTATGAGAGTAGGTTCAAAATAGTCCCTTAACTATGCACTTAACGGTTTTGGTCCTTTAAGTTTGTCATAAGTTGACAGTTTCAGTCTCGACAAAATATTCATCGAACTCTATTTGTTAGATTTGACGAGAACTATGAAAAAAAGAGAAAAATTAGTGAGAACTCTAGATCGGTCAAATAACGCGGGACAAAACTGACGGACGTTAGTCGGTTATAGGAAAAAACTGAGGAAAAACCTACAGACTTGATAATGTCAAAAAATAGTGTCTCGGAGCACAAAGACCGACGGATTCTGTCGATTAAAATTGAGGGAGTCCATTTGCTAAGTAAAATACACTAGATTCATTTTTATTGAAAACTAGAGAAAACTAAATACTTCCAGTGTAGTGATTCTTTTTTTTTTTTTAAATAGTTTCTGCGCATTTTTCCTCAAAAATAACCGATGGACTTCCGTTGGTTTTCGTAAAAAACATCCCTCGATTTTATCCATCGGTTTCCGTCCATCATTTTTTTCGCTTGTTTTTGGTAGTGACAACTTTTTTAGTTTCTGCTATTTCTAATTTATTTCTAAAGTCTAGTGTATTTTATTTAGTCGATGGATTCCCTCAGTTTTAATCGATAGAGTCCGTCGGTCTTTGTGTTTCGAGACACCATTTTCTGACATTATCAAGTCTGTAGGTTTTTTCCTATAACCGACTGACGTCCGTCAATTTTGTCCCGAGGTATTTGACCATTTCTTTAATAATGTGTACCTCTAGATGTGAGTTCTCGCTAATTTTTTCCTTTTTTTTTACAGTTCTAGTCAAATCTAACGAACAGAGTTCGATGAATAGTTTGTCGGAGACTAAAACTGTTAACTTTTGGTGAACTTAAGGAACAAAACCGTTAAGTGCATACTTAAGGGACTATTTTTAACCAACCCTCATAGTTAAGGGACCATTTTGTCAACTTATGGCAAACTTAAAGGACCAAAACCGTTAAGTGCATAGTTAAGGGACTATTTTGAACCTACTCTCATAGTTAAAGGACCATTTTTGTTATCTTGTAACAAACTTAAAGGACTAAAACCGTTAAGTGCATAATTAAGGGACTATTTTGAACCTACTATCATAGTTAAGGGATCATTTTTGTCCTTTTCTCGATGATGTCTCCTTACGATTTTTTCCCCTCTGATGAAAGTGTACGGATACTCGATTATTATCATTTAAATCATAAGCATTCATCATGTATTAGCCTATTACGGGGTATTCAATTGAACCCTAACTTTTCAGGCGGAGCATAAATGTAGGAGTAAAAAGTTAATCAAATTATAGTAGATATAAATCTTTAACTTTTAAAATATAATGAATTCAATAATAAAAATCGTAAGATTGAACCCAGAGAGTTTAAATGCCGAATTCGCCTCTTCTGACAAAGCCTAAGTTCAGATAAAATGTTTAGAACTCGTTTGGCCATAACAATTTTTCACTTTTTTTCGAAACACGTTTTTACTTAATCAACGTTTGGCCATGAGAATTTCAAATACAACTTTAAAAATCACCTGAAAACCTTTTTTCACTTTCAGGACAATCAAACAATCAAATATTCATTACAAAAATTATAACCAAACATAACTCCAACTTCAAAATTTCAAACAAAGTGAAAAATATTTGGTTTTCATGGCCAAACGCCTACTTAAAGTTTCATATGACTCAAGTTCAGACATATGTGGTTGAAGTTCAGTCATTTTTGTCCGAACTTCAATTATATATGGTTGTATTCAATAATTTTTACTTGAACTCCAGCATATATGGTTATATTCAATTATTTGTCTGAACTTTAGTCATATGTAATTTCAGACATTTGGCTTGAATTTATATATTATTTTATGCGAGATAAAATTTAAAATATTCCTTGCGAGTAATTCACTGCATAAATGAAGGATATATTAATTATAGATTGAGACCCATAGATAAACTCATCCAAGTTCTTTGTATTAGCACGATCTCACGACTTTTCTTTCACTATTTGGACAGACATGTGTGTTGTGACTTAAAAAGTTCAAATTGGACACGAAAGTATAAGAAGTCATTCCATTGAAGACGCAAATGGTAGGTTGATTATTTTGTATTCCACTTAAATGAAAGATTGTACTCGGAGATAAGATGTGATTTTCCTCACCAAAGACATCAATTATTTAGACATAAAGCCTTCAGGCTTTTAACTTTTATTGGTACTTCAAAACGACCCACTACACCTGGGCCGAAGCTAAGGGCGTAAAAGAGTTCACTCCAAGCTTTACTTGTTTATACAAGGTTAATTTTTATGTATATATATTAGACGTTAAGTTCCTTTAGTTTCTCGCATGTTTACTTGTTTATATTTTGAATTCTCTTAGCAAAAATCTTGATTCCGCTACCAGGGGCGGAGCCAGTAAGGACCAAGGGGGGTCATCCGAACCCCCCTTGATGAAAATTTACACAGGATATATAAGGTGAAAAATATATTTTATTTTATGTGTATATAGTAGATGTTAAACCCCCTTGACTTCTTCGTTTGTATAATTCTTCATATGTTTGAACCCCCTTAGTTAAGATCCTGACTCCGACATTGTCCGTTTTTCTCCAACGTATTTCCTAGTCAACTCTGAAGAATTTGCCTTGTAATCCCTATAATGCATGGCTGCTAACTGACTTCAAATATTTGATTCTAGTGCTTTACAAGACTATTAACAGTTAAATCTTTCTAGAAGACTATAAAGAAAATTATCTCTACTTCAAAATATCCCAATAGCAATATAAAAATAGGAACAACGTTTAAATTTGTTCGTGTATTATTTGGAATTGCTCAATTTTGTCCGTCATTTACACATTTATTTCATTCATAACTTTACCATTAGCAAGTCATCTTGTATTTATCTTTGTCATTAATGGAGGTCTAGTGTGAAATATGTGGACTCCATGCTTCCAAATTCTTCGAGATTTTTTTTTTAAGTTTTCCCTTCGAACTTCTGAATATGATTAAGTTGAAGCTCCATTAAGGGCCTTAAGGATGAGAGCAAAAACGAAATTTACCCCCACTAGCAGCGAAATGTTAGACAAATTTAACCGATGGTAAAGTTTCTCAATTTCTTTCGAAGTAGTATGATTGTGGTAAATACAAATTCCAACAGAAAACACAGAGATCTACATTCGCATATAGAGCAATATGCAGCTGCATAATTCTTGATTCAAATAATTAATTCAAAAATTACCTGGAGGTCATAACTTTCACAAGTTATGCCCGGCAGAAGAATAGGGAATTATGATTTCATAAGTTATTTCGGCGGGCTTAACTTTAGTACAAATTGTTCACAAGTTCAGCTTGCCTTGTTCGCAAGTTATGACCTGAAGAATGAACCACATTACCGCAAATTTCAGCATTTTCATTACATGAATTGATTCTCCTGGACTCACATTCATAAGAGTATAAGACTAAACTAAATCAAGAGCCAGCCTTTCATTGTGATTGTTAAGAATGTTAACTTCCTCTTTTTTCCACCACATCATGCAAAATATAGGACCTAATCTGGTTAATAATTTTCCATATTGATCTCTTCCTCCAAGCTCTCTGCCTCTCTATGAACCACCTACTGAACAGACTTGAGAATGTACTGTGTAAATCATGAACATCATGAATCACGACCAGCATAAATTCGAGAGTTTGGCAATCATTTTGGCACACGAGTGAAAACCCTAATTGACTGATCCCTTTGATCATACAACTGGGAGAGTTTTTTTCTTTTTTGGGGAGAGAGTGTTTGATTAGAGAGGAACATCGGAAGTTTCCTTGTATAAAGGCCATGCCACGACCTGCTGCAGCAGGAAATGTGAAGAGAATTTAAGAGTATAATAATAATACTCCACTGCACAAGCTGATCAATCTACAGGCTCCAACAAAAGGGGCGTGTTCTTTGAATGACAAGGAATTGATCCTCAATATAAACTCGTCCCTGACCGCTTGATCATAAGAAGACTCAGACAAATAACAAGATCAACAGGGGAACTTACTGCTTACATGGCCAATTGGCCGAACAGTGTACATGTTAACGAACCAGGCATAGGTTGGTAAAGTGGAGACGGACATGACATTTTGTATACAAGGATTGATCTTACTCGCAAATTTTGTACAAGACATTTTTCAACAAGCAGCACTATTCAACTAGTACAGCTGCCAAGATTACATAACTTGTGACATAAACACATGGTGGCTTTCTTCAAAGTTATAACGGGGATCCTGTTATATTTACCAAAGTTGTATTATAAGAAATATGTACATATCCCACAGCACCTTTGATGAATGTGACAACCCGTTGAACTTCTCTTCTACTTGCTTTGCATCCCTTCAAAACAACATGTCTTGTATGGAGCTTAATTGTTCTTGGGAACTCGGGTAAGCAAATCTAGAATCTAGAATATCCAACTGCTTTTTTATCCATGGTGGATCATCTGTCCTGAGCCAGAGAACTTCACCAGTATCTCTGTGCTTGAAGTCTGGGTATTTAGGATTGACTTTACCCTTCCTGAAGTCCATCCATTCATAAGGGCTAGCGAAGAAAAATTGCCACAAACGGATCCGGTTCGTGTACTTCTCCGATTCTTCTTCACCTGAGAACGCAAGTAAATGGACTTAGAAATGAGTTAACGAGTTCGAGAAGCATGGATATGTAGGATCAACCAATTTCAATACCCAGCAAGCCCCACGTTCAAAGCAGTGAAATTGTTAGCAGGAATGTCCAAGCCAGTTCATGTCTCAATATCCTTTTTTTTTTTTTTTTTTTTTTTTGGTTTTGTTGTTGGGGGTGGGGGGGGGGGGGGGGGGGGGGGGGGGTGCAAGAAAAATAAAAAAAGAGGATCATCTAAACCTGGATTAAGTGAAGCTTTTTATAAAGTCTCTTTAGTAGTTCTTTCTTTTGTCAGAACAGAAATTTCCACCCCCTCCATTCTAACTCCAAGAATTGAAAGGTGGAAGCTACAGAGAATATCTTACAATAAGGTGCATTTTCCTAAACTAAGTAATAGCAGACTTAGATTTTAAAATCAGGCCATAGTGAATGTGTCAAAAATTAGTAGTATTGGATTTTTTTTATAAACTTTAAAGCTCCATTCAAGAAATTTAGAAGTTATCCTCCTGCAGTCTGCTATTTTTCAATTATCCATCAATGTCTCATATACAATCAATCAACAACCCTCAATACCATATTTCTCGCCTACTTGGGGTTGGTCACATAAATCCTTTATATTCCATTCTGCTCTATTGAGCCCATTGCTCTCCAATATCGAAAATGTCTATGGATTGCTTACAATCTATGAACATTATCAATTTATAAGAAATGCACAGAAAGGCAACCTATACCTCCTGATTCTTTCTTCTCAAGTTCTGGGGATGCTGACGCTTGAACATCTGGAGTCACAAAATTTATTTCCTTGACAACTACCTTCACAAAAGAATCAATACATGGAATCATGAAAAAGAAATTGTGCAGCACAAGCTACATAGAAGTATGGAAAAAAAAAAAAGAGATCATTTTGTTCAGCACGGGATCTCAAAAACACATCTGATGCAGGATCATGTTTTCTTTAGGGTAGAGCTTCTATATGCCATCTCCTTTTGTTCTTCGAAGATCCAAGAGAAAATTCAACAGCTAAAGAATAAGTGCACTTATGTCACGACTTCCTCTATTAGCCTTTATGGCTTTATCTGTAAAGAGATATTCAATAAATAAAAAGAGCAAAGCATATTAATTTGGTGACCTAAGAAGCTGATATATGAACTAACAGCCTCCCTCTCCCAAGGAAAAAATAAAAATAAAAAAAAATAATAAGGAAGTTCATACAGGAATGATAAACACAATATGGTAGATGCACTTCTAATTAATCACCTCTTTGGAAGCTAAAATTGTGTGTTGTGTCAAACAGAATAAAATGAAACGTTACGAGAAGACAAACTGGATTTCTCTTAATGAGTTTGCTAGGCTGCAACCATACTATCACCCCGTCATCATCATAGAATGTCACATTGTAGATAAAATAGAAAAATAGCTCGAGTCTGAAAGATAAGTCCATCTGAAGATGAATTCTTATATAAGTCTAAAGCACTAATAAGCCACAAGGCAACTACTGATGATCTTATGATGAGGAAACAGACTATGCGCACTCTAATGTATCATTTTATCCTTGCTTCGGTGACCCAAGCGAAAAGGTCACTTAGTTCGTTAAACAAAAGAAACCAGGCGCTTCCCATATACTCTCATCCGCCTTATTGCAATTTGAGAGAGAAAATTCAGGAAGAATACTTATCAGAATTTGGAAAATACAAACATATAAGAGGATGTATAGCAAAGTAAAGGTGGGATGTCGAAAACTATCAAGCTCCAAAATTTACCCAATTCTCCGCCAAACCCTTATATTTACAAATAACTCTACATACAAAGAGCATAAGAAAAATACAATCTTTTTCCGGGTTACAAACCTCGTATCTCATCTTCTGTTTACCATTCTCATCAGCCTTGGTGTATGATCCCAAATGACCCCAAACATAGACCAAGTCCTTCGGTTTAAAATGCTCCATTGACACTTCTGCCATTTCATCCCACATCTTCAGCATAACTCTGCACACCAACAAAAGTTTATTTATAAAAAAGTACAAAAAAGGAACCAAATAATCACCATCAACTGACAACAATAACAACTACGCCTCAGTCCCAAGCAAGTTGGGGTCAGCTATATTATATCATCATCATAATAAATAAAGTAAAAGTGAAAAATACATCAAAAACACACATTATATAAATAATACTACTAGTACTAATACTTAGGCCTCGTTTGGTCATGAGAATTATTCACTTTTTCCGAAATATTTTTTCACTTTATTTGAAAATCAGTGTTTAACCATAGAAACCAAAAACTTTTTCACATTTTGTGGAATTTTGGAGTTGGAGTTGGAGTTGTGTTTGGCCAGAGTTTTTGCAAATGGTATTTTTTTTGTTGAAATGTACTTGTCTTGGTTGTGAAAAAAGTGAAAAACTTGGAAAATAAGAAAATCTTGTTTTTCAAATTCAAATTTTCATGGCCAAACACTAATTTTTGAAAAAAGTGAAAAAAAAAATTGGGAAAAAGTGAATAATTCTTATAGCCAAACGGTCCTTAAAACCTTGGTTTCACCTTTTTCACTTTCAGTACGTCCAAATAACCAAATATTCTTAGCAAAAAAACTAGTACAACACATAACTCCAAATTCAAAAATTCCAAATAAAGTGAAAAATATTTGGTTTCTATGGCCAAACGCCTACTACTAATAATAATAGTTCCATAAGAGTCTAAAACCTATACTCAAGTAGTAGCTATCACCTAATAGTTTCGTAATACAGAAATTGCCATCAGCTTTGAAATAAAGAAGTTTGCAGATACCAGTAAAATTAGAGACTTACTTAAAAGACGGGTGGGTTTGTGAAGAAGCTGAAACATTGAGTAAAGTATGGAGTCCAAAAGAGCCGTTTCTAGTTTTAATTCTCCTTAACGGACACTCAATATTTCCTATGAGACTAACTGAGTTGTGGAGAAACTGGTGTTGTTTTATAGTTGAAGGGCGTTGGAATTTGAGGACGTGTTGATACACTGCACTTTCTTCGCCTTCACTACTACTATCCTCACAGTAGAAATCCCACGGCCGGTGAATCGCTGCCGCCGCGGAGGAGAAGTGGCGGTGCCGGAGATTTTGGGCGGCGGTTTTGAATATGGCGAGGGAACGTGCCGCGGCTGCTGCTGCTGCCGCCATGGAACTTTGGGCAGCTTTGTTTTTTAACTCTCTGATTTGACAGTCGCTAATCACTTGTTTAACTAACAGCTACATACGCCAGTAACTCTTAATTGAGTTGACAGTGAAGAGCAGAATCAGTAGAAATCTATACATTCACGATCTAAAGAATAACTTATTATATGTCTAAAATATTAGTCCATCTTTATTTTTTTAATTTAATTTTTACTTCTAATAAAAATTAAATTTAGGGGGTTTGATAAATACACTTGAGGATAAGTTCAGGGATTCAATAGGAACAATACTTAGTTAAAGTGCCAAAATAAAAAAAAGAAATACGTTCAGGGGGCTGCATATGCATTAAGCCTTTGCTATATATAGTCTAAGGAAAAGGGTCAAAAATACCTCTCTACTTTGGAAAAAGGACTAAAAATATCCTCCGAACTTATTTTGGATCAAAAATACCCCTCTCATCCTTAAAGTTTTCAAATATACCCTTATCTTGACGGAAATTATCCCCCCTAATAACTCGAAATATTTTTTTAAACCCGATCCAACTAAATAATAACCCATAAGATCCCCTTATTCCCCCAATACATAGGTATGAAGTTTGAGGGATTAGAGGAATAAGGGAATCTTATGGGTTATTATTTAGTTGAGTCGGATTTAAATGATGGAGCGGATTTAAAAAATGATTTCGAGTTATATTGAGGGATAATTCAGTTAAGACAGGGGTATATTTAAAAAATTTAAGGACGGAGGGTAATTTTGACCCAAAATAAGTTTGGATGATATTTTTAGTCCTTTTTCCAAAGTAGAGGGGTATTTTTGACCCTTTTCCCATAATCTAATGTGTCACATTTATAAGCTTGTTTAGTCAAACTTCTAAAATTAGTTTATTTTGAAAAGGGTCTTTTCAATAGTACTTTTTAAAAAATTGTGTTTAGTCAATTAATTGAAAAAATATTTTTAAGCAGTAATTGGTGTTTGATAAAAAAAATTAAAAATTACTTTCTAAGTGTATTTTCTAAAAAATATTTTTAAAAAAGTGTTTTGGGAGGTAAAAGCTACTTTTTTAGCTTCTGAAAAATAGCTTTTACTACGCTCCAAAAGCAGTTATTTTCTTCCAAAAGCTTGGTCAAACACCCAGCTTTATAAAATCAACACCTTTGGCCTACCAAAAGCTTAACCAAACAGGCGCTATTAGTTATACAAGTATAATTATATTAATAAGCTTTTCTATTTTAAAATAAATTTATACTTAGATGGACAAGTAAGTAGCGTTTAATGTACGGGACAAACGAGTAAAAAGTTATGTTATTTCATGTTTCAACCATTTAAAAATACTTCTTTTTTCCTAATATTAATTTGTTTATGATTTTGGATGAAAATAATTATCATCATGCTTGCTCAAAATCTGATTTAAAAAGAAGAGAAAAGGCATCTTTTAACCCCTGAACTTGGCATGAAAACTCAGTTTGGAAACTAAACTTAACTTCTATTTATTTACCCCCCTTAACAACTTACGTTTTAATTATTTTCCCCCTCTAGTGGCCCAGACTAGTTGAGGGTTGGGTAGTGCTAGACACGCGCGAACTAATTGGTCCACGTCATTATTTAATTCCCTAACTTATTTTTACCCGTCCCCACATAAAAAACCTGACCCAGCCCCAATTAACCCGACCCATCCCAAACAAAAGACCCCACGTCGGTTCCCAATCGACACTTTTCCCCTTTTCACTCTTCAACCAAACCTTCACTCTACACAAACCGATCATTGCAAAGTTAAAAATCTAAAATATATGTAAATCTTGTCGTTTCTGAGTGATATTGAAGATTAGTTAGCCACAAAGGTACTCGATTCTTGTTGTTCTCATTAGGGTTTGTCTAGATTTCGATTTTCCTGTTTTTCTGTTACAAAAAATTTATCTTTAACTTCGTTTTCTTTTTTATTTTATTTTTTTTGGTGTAAATGGTAACTGAATCTTGTAATTTTTCATTTGTTTTTAATTTTAGGTTTTGTGAAGAAAATGGATGATGTGTTTGTGACTTTGAGGTTTAACCACGGAGGTAATTTAGAAAAAACCCCTCGTATTAAGTATGTTGGAGGTAGTGTGACAAATTATTTTGATGTTGATCTTGATAAATTCTCTTATTTTGAGCTTGTTTACTATGTTAAAGAAATTAGTTATAATGTTTCATCTTGTTGTGTATATATTAGACCACCTAAATGTCGATTTGTAGTAGAAGTTAAAAGTGATAGGGACATTATTGGTATTGCACCTCAATTAAAAAACGGAGATATTGTTGTAATTTTTGTGACTCATCTTGTTGAGGAACCTATTGTGGTCCCCCTGCTCTTCCAATGTAGTCTGACAATGTAGTGGTAGAGGAAGGTGAAGAAGAAGAATTTGATAGTGATGTCCATGAGGAGGATAGGAATCTAAGGAAAGATAGGGTGACTCTAAAATCAAAAAAGAAGAAACAAAAGGCTAAGAGATCTGAAGGGATAGATTTAGGGCCAAAGGGTGTAGATATGGGACATGATGAATATTTATCTATGAGTAAGAGTACATTTGAAGGGAAATTGGGTGGGGATGAGCCATTTTATGACTCAGATGAACCTGTTAGCTTTGAAATAGAGACTGATGATGAAGCTGATGACGAAGATGTGGTTGAAAAGCCTACCAAAAAGTCAAGAAGACCAAAAAAGAATTAGAAATAGGGTTATTTTTTATCCTAAGTGTAAAGAAATAGTTTGGGAGACTGGTCTTGCATTTGAAAGTGCTAAACAGTTTAGGAAAGCACTTACTAAGTATGCAGTTCAAGAACATGTAGAGTTGGATAAATATGTCGATGAACCAACTAGGGTGAGGGTAAAATGTACTGCTGGTTGTCCATGGTTATTGTTTGCCAGTTATGATTCTAGAACAAATGATTTTGTTATGAAGAATTATAATCCTGTTCACAAGTGCAATGGCACAACAAAGAACAAGTTGGTAAATTCTTTGTATATTTCAAAAAGGTACAAGGACAGAATTATTTCTGAACCTGGCATTAGAATTTTTGAGCTTCAAAATTTGGTAAGAAAGGAATTGGAGGTGTATATTGGTAGGATTGTGGCAAGGAAAACCAGAAGCATTGTTTTGCAACAAATCATGGGTGACAATGTAGAGGAGTTCAAAAGAATTTTGGATTATAGGATGAGCTTTTAAGGACTAATCCAGGTAGCACATGTGTGGTTAGGCTGAGTGAAGAAACTTTTGAAGGTGGAATCAAAAGGTTTCAGTCTTTTTATATATATTTTGATGCCATGAAGAAGGCATTCAAGGCTGGTTGTAGGAGAGCAATTGGGTTAGATGGGTGTTTTTTAAAAGGTGTTAGTAAAGGGCAATTGCTTGTGGCTGTTTGTAAGGATGGGAACAACCAAATGCTACCACTGGCTTGGGCAGTGGTTGAAGTTGAGAATACATTTACTTGGAGATGGTTTGTCAACATTCTAAGGCATGATCTTGAGCTTGGAGATGGGACTGATTTGACAACTCTTTCAGATATGCAAAAGGTAATGTATTCTTGGTTATTGATTTCTGAATTTTTTTCATTTTCTTTAACTTATGCTGCTCTACTGTCACCTAATATTTTTTTACATGTTATTGTAGGGTCTGGATATAGCCATTAAGGATTTGTTGCCAAATGCAGAACAAAGAATGTGTGCAAGACATATGCTTGCCAAGTTTTCCAAAAAATGGAAAGGCATAGAGATTAGAAACTGCTTCTGGAGATGTGCTAAGTCCACATATGAGCAGGAGTTGCAAAAAAATTTGGATCATATGGAGAAGTTAGGTGATGGAATAAATGGAGATTTGTTGTATTACAACATAGATAGGTGGTCCAAGGTCTACTTTAAATACCTCAGCTGTTGTGATAGTGTTTGACATCTTAAATGTGACTTAGGCTTCTGATACAAGTGCATCAGTTACTGGAAGAGGAGCACCCTTTAAGAGGCCAAGAGTTGTGGGAATGGGAGTGCTTCAGACCCAAAGTGGTTTCAAAATTGTCAATGTAAGTTTGCAACCTCATTAACCATTTCCTGCAAACAATCTAGCCTAATGGAGATCTATTTTGTTAATGCAGCTTGGAATGGAAAATCAGTCTGCAATCATGCCTATGAATTCAGAAGTAGTCACTGGTAGTCTTGGACATCACAAACCAAGACCAGGAGGACTAAAATGGAAAAGGAGTCCAGCTATAACACAACAAGGTCTTCAACAAATTAGTGGACAAAAGAGAATGAAAACAAGGGCCAAAGCTGCTGAGTTGAACTCTTTAAGTCAAACAAGTTCATCAACTGCCCAGAAATGAAATGGAAAAATGAAGTTGAATTAGTTTAGTCGTGTATGTGTATGTCTTTGGTACTGACTGTTCTGCAGCAGTGACTGCAGGTTTTAATGTTGTTTTTGTGAAACAATTATGGTAGATGATGTACATTTGTCAATTATGTTTTTGTGAAACATATTAAGCAGCTGTGACTGCAATTTTGCTGTATATTTCCTGGTTTTGTGACAGTTCAGTCTTGCAATGTTGTGTATGACATTAAATGCATAGAGAAGCTGCCCAGCTGTGATTGCAATGTTGTGTATAACACTAAATGCAGTAAACAGATTTGAGCAGTATTTACACATTTGAGCAGTGTACGTTGAGCAGTGTACAGATTTGAGCAGTCAAACACATTGAATTGATACAAGTAAATGCATTATACAGATTTGAGCAGTCAAACACATTGAATCTGAGTTAGTAAATGATGGTAGTTGGTACTTGGGAGTGATGGTCAAAACCAATGAATCCGAGACATCATTAACTACTTGATCACACTAACACTATAACTCAACTCAATTATAAATAGGCATTCTTTCCATCTCACTTTCACTCAACTCAAATAACTCTTAACAAATATAGTGATATTAAAGAGGCAGCCTTCATCTAAGATGGATGACATGGAAATGGCCGCATGTTTTGACATAGAATTGACGAAATCGTACGTCGAAAAAGACGATTTCGTAAGTGTTGTCATATTATATATTTTCAATTGTTCTTTTACCTCTTTTGGTAATAACATGTTTTTTTTGCAGATCCTTCCAACTGACATACTGGAATTTCTTCCAAACACCGACAAGGACGCTGTTGTTCATTACGACGATCATGAGTATAATATGAAATACAAGGTTGGCGTACACACGCGCCTCGCTCAAGGCTGGAAAGCCTTCATTGATGCTGCCGGATTAGGGATAGGAGATGTGTTGTGTTTTAAGACATGTTTAGATGAGAACCGCATAGTGTTTTTTGTTCATGTAAAGGAGGATCCGGAGATCGTAATGATAGATTAGGTCTCCAGATTCTCTATTTAAAGTAATTTATAAAATTTCTCGACTTTTGCTATCAATTTTCAAGGTAATATTTTCCATAACAACAAAAATTTTCAACAAGAGCATAAAGTTCTTCCATGACATTTACATTACAACAAGAGCATGAAGTTCTTGCATTACCTACTACGCGATTACAACATACAACAACATAAATTCAGTTGATTAAGGAAGCCGCCAAAAAGCCAATAAATATTCCCCACGAAATCAAAAGCAACATCCTTGTATTTGCAAGTTTCTCCTCCAAGTTTAGAACTTTTTTCAAGTCAAATTGTTGTCTACTCTTCAAGCCAATTAATTCCTCCTTCATTTTGTTCACTTCAATTAGATGTCTAGCCTCAATGGCAATTAATTCTTGTTGCAATTTATCCCTTTCGATCTTGACCGCATCTAACGACGACGTCAAATTTTGAACATTATTCCACTGAATCTCAGGGAACTCATCTTCCCATTCCCAAAATCCACAAGAATTGCCCTTAGGCCTCGGACATTTGTAGAATTTCTGTCCGGGATTACTAGGAGTCGATGAAGTGAGGTGTTTTGCAATGGTGCCACAATTACATTTTACGTGAGATGAACAGCTACCTTGAGACATTTATGAACCCACAATATTTTCGAATTACCGCAGAGAGTGATTATGGACAGAAATTTCGTGGAGGAAGAATACATATATGAAGGAGCAATGGTGTGAGCAAGAGGAATTTCATGAATGGAGGAAAAAACAAATGGGGCTGATTGAAGGTGTGATGAAGATGAAGAACAACTTAGGGTTCTAAAGGGTGGTGGGATTAGAAAGGGGGAACAGTATTATAATTGTTACCCCCGTCGATTTTATTAAAAAAAAAAACAAAACGCTAACAAAAATAAATTAACGCGCGGGTCAGGCACTGTCAAACACGCGCCCTGGTCTAGGCCACTAGAGGGGGAAAATAATTAAAATGTAAGTTGTTAAGGGGGGTAAATAAATAGAAGTTAAGTTTAGTTTCCAAACTAAGTTTTCGTGTCAAGTTCAGGGGTTAAAAGATGTCTTTTCTCTAAAAAGAAAAAACTTCAACCGAGTCGGTGCTCCCGATGTGTCGTTAATCGGGTCAGCGCCAGTACCAACCTACTAGGCCCAACACCCTTTCCACCTCCGACCCAACCCAGGTTACCAACCCAAGTTATGAACTTAAAATTTTACATTGATAAAGCACAAAAAAAACAATGATCAATTTAACTTGACTAGTTCAAACATTTTTTTTTTTCGGTAGGAAAGATTAAGTATTAAGATTCAAGTAGAAAGTACATGGGAGGCATTAGTGGCCGCATCCGAGTACAGATTAGTGTTATTAAGAACACGACTAAAGTTAGGAGTACAAAAGTTGGGGTGTGCAGAAGTAGTAACTTCCGTAGAAACTAAGGGAACATTAATAATTGCAAAAACTTGATGTAGTGTGATGGATTAGCGCTTCTTGTGCAACGTAGCGTTGTTATGTGATGTCTTCCTAATCTGCTAATCTGCTGTTAAGAGATCAATAAGAAAAAGAGGAGGCTCATCCATGTGAGTTAAGCTGCCATCTTCCAGTGGAGTACCAAAAAGAGCTAGGCCATCAGCAACCATAGTTTCCTCCCTGTACACATGCTTCAAGATGGGATCATTCAGCTGGTAGAGAAGGTACATCATCTTTTATGTTTCAAATTAATAGATATTAGGGTGCCTTATTACTACCGTTGGTTGTTAAATTACCTAATTGTGTGTAACTTACTTCATATTTTATTAGTACTTTAGTAGATTGGAGTTGCTTCCAGATTATAGCTACTAGTAGGCATTTGGATTTACTTGAATGAAGTTTTAAAATAAAAAATTGAGCTGAAATTGAAGAAAAAGTATTGGAATTGCAAAATTGAAAAGAGTGTTTAGAAGTAACTAGATGTGTTTGCACCTGACTTTTGAGAAAAAACTGTTAGATCTATGAGTAAAAATCTTTATTTCAATTGAAATATTCTTTAAATTAGATATGTAAATAGGTTAAAATAATTCTTTACGTATACTCTATTGAATATTTTTAATCCTTTCAATTTGTAAAATAATAACAATCAAATCTACAGAAGCAGAAAATTCAAGGAAACTAGAAGAACTGGATAGTAGCCATGAATCGTGAGGTATGAAGTAAAGAATTTTGATGAGAGCATGAACATGAAAAAGAAAAAAAGATAAAAGAAACAAAAGTGATATGTGAGTTTATAACATGCTTCAAGTGCATAGTGTAAATAATTTCTACACTACTAGTTTAGTGTACGCACAAAGCGCGTAATTATGAGTTTATTAATAAAAAGAGAAATTTTTCTTGACCTTTAAAGAGAAATTAAGTATACTAAAATTAAGAGAATTGACTATCTAAGGAACCAAGTGACTGTAAAACATACTTGGAGTACAAATCAGTTAATTTTGCTAAACCAGTTCCGTCATCACACTAAACACTTGTTTAATATAATAGCTTGTTTAGAACTCTAACCTGATTATGGTTAAGAAATTATTATATTACCAAGTACCAAAAGAAGGCAGAGGAAAATCCCAGATATATTACACACTTAATTGAAGTCCTAAATATAAAAAAGAATTGTGTGTTTATTTAGAACTCTAATAATTATTTTTATGTAACTCAAATAATTTAATTCTTATATTATGTAAAATAAAATTAATTTATTCAAGAGAGAACATTGGAATTGGAATTGGAATTGAATTTTGAATTAAAAGTCTATATAAGTTCATTTGGCCAGTTAGTTATTCAGTAATATTGTATAAGTGCGATTAGTATTTAATTGATAAATCTCCCTTCTATAATTTTGATAGCTATTTGATTTTACTCAAAAAATTGCTTTCGTTTTTTTTTAAATAATCATTAAAAGTGAATTTTAAAAAAAAATTGTGAAAAAGTTGAACAAAATTAACATTATACTAACTAATAAATACCATATATCTGTCCAACTTTTTTTTTTTCTGTTCAAAAAAAAAAAAAGTTGGACACGAAAATGAAAAAAAACATCAAGTTGCAAAAGATTTGGATCACCGATTAAAACTTGGCCCTTGATATACGTAATAGAGATAATTTTGAGAAAACTTTCCAAGCTCTACAAGGTTGTCCAAAATTACAAGAATACCAAAATATTAGGACTTCTTGCCTAGTTCAATATGGATGTATTTAGTACACAAATTTTTAGTTGATTTTAAAATTCTAAATATGAGAAAAATAGTTAAATGACACTTTTGTTTATTATAGAGTCGTGTAATGAAGACAAAATGTTCAATCAACCTTTTTTTAACGTCTAGCATACGTATTAAAAAGATTCATACTTAGTTCTCTATTTTATCTACTATGAAATGAACTTACGAATTATTTAAAAAAAAAAAAAGGGCGAACAAATATGTTGAATTTATTATTTGCATGTGCTTTATTTTTCCTTTAGTACTTTCAAATCACATATTTCATTCATGATTCATTTGATGATATATGTTGATGTGGTAACTGGTAACAGATAAAATCGGGACTTGTCTTAATAGTTGATATAAGGTAAATCAACATTCTCCAATTTAAATACGATCTTTTTAAAAAAAAAAATCGATATTGAAAAAGATTCATACTTGGTACTCTATTTTATCTAACATGGAATGCACTTAGAATTATAGACGAACAAATAGTGTTGTATGTTTTTTAAAAATTCCTTTTCAGTGTACTATCTCGATCGTGTATAGCTCAGCGATATCGTATTATAAAACTACAAAAGTATGATTTTTAATATAATGCATATGCAAAATCAAAAATTATGACTACAACATGTTTAATTTTTTAAATTCAAGCATGAAATATTAAATGTGTCTGGGACTTCTAGTCGAACTAAGTCTATCATGCAATCAACGGAGGTAAAAAAAAATTAATGATATATACTCACCAATCACAACATCGGGATTTGTCTGCAGCTTCCAATAAATCATCAATTTTTATAGCAAAAAAGATCAATTGTCACAACCAACTTGAATACGAACTTTCTAAAAAAAAAAATCGAAAAGATAAGAGTTGATGATCATGCCGAGAATGAAATGCAACATAATCTAAAATCATGTTATTAGAAAATAAATAATTTTGGCTAAATGTATTAACCATGTCAATAATGGAACAAAAAAAGACATGAGATATAATAAAGTGGTAAAAGCTTAGTATCGTTAGTACAATTGAATGCTATACTACTGCAAATCAAATGTAAAACCACGTCGATAATCGAACAAAAAAAAAAAGAGATATAATAAAGATGTAAAAGCTCAGTAAATTGAACACTCTCAATACTATAAATCACATATAAAACCCAAAAAAACTCATATTCAAGTATATTATAGAGGACATATAAATAAATTCTATAACTTAATTAGGACTCATTGCAATTTAAGTCTCCGCAACTGTGCTAATCTCTCTAATTTGTATTAGGAACCACTGTAAAAGGCAAAAGCCTAGTCCCCACTCAAACCTAAAGCAACAACTGTATATATATAATTCTGGTTCTTTTCGCAAAGCAACATTCAATTAATATTCACACACAATATTTATATACGGTTGTTTTTCTTTTATGGTAGTGTTAGGACTCCTACGACTTTGCCAAAAATAAGGTAGGGTTTTATAATTATGGTAATTTTTCTTTTGCCAAAAATGAGACAGGTTTATGTTTCAGTTTTTATTTTGAAAAGAAATATCTATTATTAAGTTTTTATTTTGAAAGGAAATATTTATTATTAGAGTTTAGTAATAATATATGTAACAAAATAGTAAATGACAACTTTGTCTATTGTAGAGTCTTTTAATGAAGGGCAAAAAGTCCAAACAATATTTTTTAGGGCCCTTCGTGCTTTTAATATAGTATAGATAGATAACTTATTATAGTAGGTCATTGCTCATATAGAACTTGTAAGGACATAAAAACCCCCCAACGTATAGTCGGATTAATTATGACGCACCCAACCTTTGCGGGCGACCTATTACCCCTCCCCCCAGTCTTAATTTTTCAGTATTTTAGTGACCTTTTAGCGCTGATCTGGCAGTGTGTGTGACTACACGACCAAGCAGCGCGTGAGGGGGGCATTTGACCTGTTATTTTTTGCCACGTGGATAAAAAATAACGGGAAAAAACCCGCCCCACCTCCCTCCCTTTATTTTCTCTTCCTTCTCTCTTCATTTTCTAATCTTGACTCCATTTTTGCCAAAGCTTGAAGAAAAAAAAAATGAAATTTGTGCCATGCTTTCTAGTGGTAAGTAATATTTTCTCCAATCTCATTATTATTCTCATCTTTTATTTATATGTTATATCTTTCACTTAATTTTTTTTCTAGGGTTCTTAATGAAAGAGTTCAAATCGGAGTTGAACAATCTTTGTACTCAAAATGACGATCCAAAGATGAAGCGTCAAGTGCGATGCCAGCACGGAGTATTATTAAAAATGCAGATTTCTTGGTCTCCTAACAATCCCGGAAGACGATTTTGGACATGCCCATTCTATGGGGTACGATTATTTATTTATTTATTTATGTTGCGTGCCTTATTTTGTGCCACATATTACAGTGTGCCTAACATGAGTTGAATTTATTTTATAGGCTAAGAAATGTAAGTTCTTTGAATGGAGGGATGATCCTATTGATGAAAGGTCTAAGTTTGTTATTCACAAATTGATTAAGAAAATGGAAGAGCAAGCAATGGAATTGAAGAAGAAAATGGAAGAGCAAGCAGTGGAATTGAAGAAGAAAATGGCGGAAGAAGTTGGTTTGACAAATGAAATGGAAGAAGGAGAGTCTTCTTGCATTGATGGAGATATTGGTAATGACAATAGTGAAATGGCCATCGGTAATGAGAATATCACTAAAAATGAAGAGATGAAAGTGTTAAAGGTTGAAGAAGAGATGAAAGTGTCAAAGCTTGAAGAAGAGATGAAAGTGATGAAAGTGATGAAGCTTGAACAAGATAAGAGTGGTAGATGCTTTACTATTAACAAGTTTTTGTTTTTGTGTTTCTTTGGTGTTGTTCTTTGGTGTTGCTATTTGGCTTATTAGGTGTTTTTGAACAAGCATTACCAATGTCGATTGCCATAGTAGGATTACATGTTTGTATGTTGAAGGATGTTTAAGTGATTGTTATTCACTTTATGTATGTAAGTTGAAGAAGTTTCTTGTCATAGATGTTCAATTAAAAAGTTGTCTTCATTCAACTTGAGAAGAAAAACCATAGATAAAGATAAAGTTCATAGATATAGATTTCATTGATAATTCATAAACTTTACATAATAGGGAGAAACCTAATCTATTTCGATAACTTCCCTCTTGATATTAACAAAGAAGGTTACTTTCTCATTATGTTCACAACCATTAAAGCATAAGACGTGTCCTTCCCTTAGAAGGTTTGCATCAATGAAATCTTTCCACCCTTGGCAAAGGCGGGTATGCGCGCCAACCTTATACATCATACTGTATTCACGCTGCTCGTAGAAAACAACAGCTTGTGTAGTTGTGTTTGGAAGAAAATCTTGTATGTTAGAAGGTAGGATCTGCACAAAATACATGAGGCATTATGAATAATTAAACACATCAATTGAAATAAGTTTGCAAAATAACACTTACAAAGTCATCGTTGTCAACATATGATTTGGTTAGTTTCTTCTCAAAGTAAATCACTTCATCTTCACCTAGAGGCATTTTGCTATGAAATTCGTTGTTTGAATGAGGAAGAATGGTGTAGGGATGAGTTGAAATGGACAGCTTAATAGGCTATTTATCAGCTGATGATATTGAATGGTTACAATTCTTATTAGCCTTCCCAACTACCAGTCAATGTACATGAATTCAATTAGATTGAATTGAATCGTCCAATGCAGACTGACTGAATTCATTTCAGTCAATGTACCTGAATTCAAGCCGGCACAGAAATCTGCCCACATTTATATGTACACACACTGTACAGTACACACACTGCACATTTAATTTTAGTGCTCAATATAGACACTGCTCAAATCACAGTACCACAGCTAACAGAGCACAAACAATGGACACAAACAAGTATGATTAATAAGTCATTCTAACACTTAATTAAGCAGGAAACATTAAGTCATTATAACTGCTAATTCAAGTCTTCCAAACTGCCGAATTCATACAAAGTGTTTAATATCCAAAAACAACTTAATTCTAGTAATCTAAATAATGGTCATCACTTCCATGGCCTCTTTCCTTTGCTGCTAGTGGCCTTGTTGAGTTTGTCCCTTCTAATCTCATCAAGCATGCTTCTTGAGTAGCATGGTTTGCCTTTGTACCTCATCCCTTGTCGTGCCTTGTGACCAAGGTCTCCTGTGACTTCAGTAGATCTTATAGGCTGAGTTGCTTGATGTTTACCACCAAAAGTCATCAGCATGCCTATTCTTGGCATTTTTCCAGATTTCTTTGTTTCACTAGCCTCTTTCCTTCTTGTTTTTTAGGGCCTGCCTGACATTTTTCTGATGATTGGTGGTGCAATAGCAAGATTAGCAGACCTAGGCCACATTGCCATATTTGTCATTGGTTGAATGTAGTGACAATAGGTTTTGAACTAGTTCTTCTTGCTATAGTATTCATGGACATAGTCAATAGGTTCATACTTCTTGTACAACATGGCACAAATGGCATGTGGACATGGTATTCCTTTGAGCTGCCATAACCTACAACTACATTTCTCATTGACAATATCAACAATGTGCTGATATGGACCATTAAGAATCTCAATCCCATGCTCACCATTAAACACAATATTACAGTTCATTGACTTCCCCATGTTTTCTTCTAGTGTCCTTAATGCCATTGGAGATATTCTTGTGACCCAAGTGTTTGCGAAAGACCTCATCACGCTTATCCTAGTCATTACCTTCATCCTAATCTCTTCTAGCATGGTTATGATGGTCTTGTGTCTTGCAGGCAAGATCCAAGCATTAAAGCTCTCAGCCATATTATTGTCAATGATGTCACACTTAGTTTCAGTATTCAAGTATACCTTACAAAAAGTGTGTTCCTTGTAGTAGAGTAAATCTTCAACAATCTTCTCACCACCAAGCAGCTCTAATTTGTCCAAATTTCTCCTCAAATGTGCTTCTAGCACATTTCCAAAAAATCAGCCTCATTTCAAGGCCTCCCCAATCTTTTGACCAGTTTGCAAGGATGTATCTAGCGCATTGCCTTTGCTCCACTTCTGGTAGGAGCTCTTTTATAGTGGCAAGAAGCCCCTGAAAAAAGGAACAGTTTAGTACCTTCTGCATATAAAATCAGCAAAATGTAACAACATAAACAATATAAAATCAACAGTTTAGTACCTTATGCATATCTGAAATGACTGTGTAACCAGTCCCATCCCCTAAGTTCAAGTCTTCAATCAATATTTTCATAAACCAAGTCCATGTGGTTTTGTTCTCATACTCTACAACAGCCCAAGCAATTGGCAACATCTGGTTGTTGCCATCCTTAGCCACAACAACTAGCAGTTGACCCTTGCTACAACCCTTTAAGAAATAGCCATCTAACCCAATGCATCTTCTACAACCACTCAAAAATGACCTTTTCAAGGCATCAAAACAGATGTAGAAACCTTAGAAGCAAGGCCTACCATCTTCAGCAAATTCTGTAGTAGACACTTTCACCACACAAGTACTTCCTGGATTTGTTTTCAACACTTCATCTCTGTAATCAAGTATTCTTCCAAACTCTTTTTCTTGATCACCCATGATTTCTAGTAAAACCTTAGATCTAGCTCTCCTAACAGTGGACCTGCCAACATGTACACCAACTTCCTTCCTAATTGCCTTTTGGAGTTTGCAAATTCTGATGTTTGGATGTTCAGTAATTCTATCTTTATAGTGGTTGGCTAGGTACTTAGAATTGCACATATAGTTCCTTATGGTCTGAACACATCTATGTTTAGGATAGTATGTTTTGATTTGAAAATTCTTAGTTGAATTGTCCAGTTTAGCATAAATTAACCAAGGACAACCATCCCTACATGTGACCCTCACCCTTGAAGGCTCATTGACAAACTTATCTAACTGAATATGCTTTTGAAGTGAATATCTAGTCACAGCATCTCTAAACTCATTAACACTCTGAAAAATCATACCAAGCTGCCATACTACCGTCTTACGTGTAGGGTCAAACCTTATGTATTTACTTTCCCTTCTAGGTTTCAAGGTTACCCCTTCCTCAGCATCATCCTCATCAGATGTACAACTATATACATCAGAACTAAACTAAGAAGGTTTATCACCACTTGCCCTTCCTTCCAAATCTCTTTTATTAGGTTTTGTTTCATCAAATCCCTTATATTGTTCAACTTCACCTAAAGGTACATCATCAAGGTTAGGTTGCCCCTTTTTATCTCTTCTAGTCCTTCTCTTATAAGCCCTCTTTTCAGCCTTAACTGTTCTAACTTCCTCATGTACATCAGATCCATCATCACCATCTGGACCATCAAATACTGCCACATGGTCTGATTCTACATCAGATTCAACATCAGAATCTGTTGATTGAGAGTCAACATGGTCACTACTTACTTGTTTTGCATTTTCACCATCTGCAGGTTCAGTTTGTTTGGGTGAATTTTCAGCAGCTTCTGTTTGTGGGGTTGAAGAATTAGTGGGAAATTGAGAGGGTGAAGTAGTAGTTGCTGCAGTTTCAAGTGGTGTATTTTCAGTGGCTGGGTTCTCATTAGGGTTGCTTTGAGAAACATTTGGTTCACATTGGATACCCTCACCAACTTTATTAAAAGCATCACTTTTTGTTTGGTAGTTGGGAACAATATATTCCAAAGGCAATGGGGGCACATCTGGTTCATCTACCATGTGGCAGACATAAATCTCCACAATGTCCCCATCTTTCAAACTTAGGGAAATGTCAAAAATATCCTTGTCAGTAAGTACATCTACAAGAATGTCACTATTAGGGGACTTCACCTTAAAACCACAACTTGGACTATATCCTAATTCCTTTATGTAGTCCCTAAGCTCAAAATATGACAACCTATCAACATCAACATCTAAGAATTCTGTACAATTACCACCCTTATATCTTGGCACACCACTACTTAAATCAAATACCTCACCATAAAACCATCTCAACGTAACATAAATAAAATCAGCCATACCTGAAAGTTACAAAGCAACAATACTTAACAAAACCCTTAAATTACAAAGCAACAAAACTTCTCACCAACAAGCAACATCAAAGGGAAACATATGATTTTTAACAAAACCAGCAACAAAAGTTACTCGTTCATTTACCTCATTCTACTAAAAAAACCCTAGATTAACAAACACCCAATTCAAAACCCTAGAATGCAAGCAAATAATTAAATGTGTCAAAACCCTAACACCCAAACTATATCAGTAGAGAAATACACTACAAAATACACAAAACGAAAAAATCTAAACCTGCAAAATCACGAATGATAGCCTTCTTCAGCAAAACAAACTTCACCAAACTTGAGAATGCAAAAACGACCCTAGAAATCACTAAGTATTACGCGAATTAATGTATGTGGTGGAAGATCGGTTGAAAACTATCAAGGTAAACAGTGCAAATGCTGTGAAAATCGATAAGAGAGAGAGAAGGGAGTGGAAATGAATTTTGTTTATGTTTAAGGGGGTGAAATGAAAAGGGAGTTAAAAAATAATGCTGATTTGGAAATTTAAAAGGCGCGTGTACAACACGTAAGTTAAAAAATTGGGGGTCACCAAAAATCAGCGCTAAAAGGTCACTAAAATACTGAAAAATTAAGACTGGGGGGGGGGGGGGGGGGTAATAGGTCGCCCGCAAAGGTTGGGTGCGTCATAATTAATCCGACTATACGTTGGGGGGGTTATGTATTTCCCGAACTTGTAATAAAGAATTACTTTGTTATTATAGACAACTTGATCCAATTGTATAAAAACTTGTATATTATCTGTGTAAAAAAAAAAAGTTAAATAATGTAATGATTTTTTACAATGTCAGTGTAATTTAACCTCGTATAATATATCTGTTTACTATTTATTTTAGATTACTGAATTCTCTTTTTCAAATTTATATGTTACTTTTCGTTCAAGTATATTTCAGACAGAATGTCAATTTTTATATTTAGTAAGCATATAACTCCGATATACCAAGTCATTTATGTGGTTAAAAATTGAAAGAGAAATATTACAATTGAGAAGTAGCATTGGACTCGAAAAGTGGAACTCTTTATTAATTCAATCGAAGGATTACAACTGAATTAACTAACAACTCCATAGTTGAGCTCGAATCACCTATAATGGAGAAAATCACTACAATGGAGAAATTTGGGTAACAAGAAGAAGAAGATAGGTGGGGAAGAAGAGAATCCAAGAATTGGATGTGAGAAAATATTCGTAAAATGTCTAACTCCCCAGCCATAATCTGTTGAGAGTATTTAATTGAGCTGGAATAAATCTTGAGCGTAGATCACTTCTAATCTCCACCGACCAGATGCGACGAATTAACTAATTCATTAACATATGTTCCCTCCTATGTCGCCATGTGTCCCCGCCAATTCTAAACCATTATTTATCCTCAGCTTCTCTTACAGACATAACAAAGTCGCATATTTAAGACCACAAAATTTAAAATTATTTTGATATATTATATACATTTTTAATTTAAGCTTTGCACTTATACCTTATATCAATATGTATATTTTTTTTAAAAATTATATAAATATTATTAAAATATGATAATATTGAGGTGTGCGTAAGATGTGATATGTGAAAGTCAGACAATCATGTCTAGTTCTGCATCAAAATAACATTATTATTTAAGTGTGGAAGTTTTGGAAGTATATTAAAGAAAATAAGTTTTAGTGCCTATGCACGTTCATCCTGTGCGTCACACGTGCATTTCGTGTGTCACACGTGCATCATGTGACAGTCGATAAAAAAAATCACATATATATTGCTATATAGTTGATAGAATAAAATTAAAATTTTATAAAACTTATATTACATTAATAAACACAAGGTCAAATGAATAATATATAAATAATACCTATAATACACGTATCCTTGATTAAACATGAACTAATTGAATTCATGCAACTCAATGATCAAATTTATTTTAATCTTGTTCTTATAGTTAGGTGCGGCTTGCCTTGAGTTGTCCACGTCATATTGAGGCAGAGTCTCTACAGACTCACTACTGGTTAGAGCCATCAAAGACACCATCAGCAGTATACTACTTCTACGGTGCTACAACAATGTTTCTTTCTCTTATTATGTGGTTATATTTGTTTGTTATGTCATTGTAGCTCAGAGGTAGACGATGTTCATCTAAAGGCACATAGTATTTCTTTGGAGGCACCAGATGCTCGACGCATCGTGAGCCTAGTGTCATTGACGACATGTTTTCATCGTTTCTATTTTCTTATGAGAGATGTGCAGCCTTTGACACGTGTTCTGTATGTATGAACAGGTTTGACGAGGTAGGATTCATATGAGTTCTTCCTTCTTACAACCATAAATATCACCATGATTGCATCATTGGACGGACGTAGTCAGGTCCTACAGGTGCTCTTTGGTGCCCTTGTTTTTGGTACGACTATAGTTCCTAGGGAATATATTCTTATGTACGAAAAGAAATGTACCTGATCATTAATTATGTATTTTAGTTGCGTACTTGAAAACTTATCTAATTAAGACCCCTTATATTGGGGATGCTTTAAATGGGATTAGGCGCTTTTCTTAATTTATTATGATATTCAGTTTTTGGGTAGTAAGAACTTTAATTTTCTAGAATTATTGCATCAATGTAAATGGATTCAGAATCTAATAGATATACAACCAATGCTATTTTATTTTTCATTTCATTGTTGAAAAAATTATATACTAGGAAGAAGCATTTTTTGTGTTAACTTTTTAACTTTTATACACCATAAATAATGAGAAGTTGATCCTTACCTCAGAGGAAATACGTGCCTAGGAAGATGTTATATTTGAAAGTTCTTTACATAGGACGATGGATTTCAAACAATACTATCTCCCCATCGCTGAAAAACGACCATATTAGATCATATTTTTATATCGGAAAAGACTCAAATATGCTATCGAACTATCAGAAATGGCTCATTTATGTCACTCGTCAATAGTTTGGCTCAGTTATGTCATCAAACTATCAGAAATGGCTCGCCATGCCATTTTTCTATAAAGTCGGTTTTACAATACCAGATATGACATTTGGTCACCAATCAGAGGCTCATGTCGTTTAATTAAACCAACACAAATTAAATCCTAAATTAAACTAAAACCCGACCCACAAATTTGTGTTGGTTTAATTAAATGGCGTGGACCTCTAATTGGTGACCAAGTGTCATATCAGATATTTTAAAACCTGCGTTAATGAAAAATGACATGAATGAACCATTTCTGATAGTTCGATGACATAACTGAGCCAAACTATTGACGAGTGACATAAATGAGCCATTTCCGATAGTTCAATGGCATATTTGAGCCTTTTCCATTTTTATATTATACATATATGATGTGTCTAGTAGTCCGGTGTAAAGGTATTGAACCCTATTAAGTCTACTTTGTCTAAACTTCCTTGATAGTAAATACACGGATTTCAATTACGTGATACGTATAGACTTTTTAAATAATTAGAGGTCAACCGAAATTTAGTAGTAGTATTTGTCTAAAAAATCTATTTTCAATCTGTGATATTTTTAAATTTACAGCCAATAGAAAAATGATAGAAGTATACAAAAAGGTATATTAGCTGACCAATATTTA
Source organism: Lycium barbarum (assembly GCF_019175385.1). Taxonomy (NCBI): domain Eukaryota; kingdom Viridiplantae; phylum Streptophyta; class Magnoliopsida; order Solanales; family Solanaceae; genus Lycium; species Lycium barbarum. Next base: position 146,859,452 of record NC_083338.1, on the reverse strand, counting down.
AGAGATATTTTCATCGTTCAACATTATTACCCATGCTTTAATAATAGCTAGTTCTTGGACGCGTTGCACGTGATTTCCAAACTAATTAGTCCAAACTTCATAAAACAATGAAAATTATATTAGAATGTCTGCGATCAACGAATTACACGAAATTTGAAAGGAAAAGGTGAAAGCTCAACCACATGAATGGTGAGTCTACACGATCGTATTTATCATCATATATTGCAAAAGCATATTCTTATTTGAAATTGATATCACATGAAGTTGAAAGGAAACTTTAAGCAACATTTGTCTTCATTATGATGGCTAGTCGATCATTATAAGAAAAAGATCTTCCCCCATGAAAGGTCTCAAATGCCTTATTGTAATTTTGTGTCTGCCTCAGATATCTTATTCTAACTTCTGGCGTTATTATAATTTCGTGTTTGTCTCAGATATCTTATTCTAACTTTTGCCTTTTCCTCAAACTACAAAAACTACTTGATAATAACATAAGTATTATTAAAATTATGTATAAATTACAAAATTAAAAAACAGTGTAAGTTCCAGAAAAAGCTGAATGTATCCTATTCATCTAATTCTATAAAAGGAAGTTCAATCTTGTCCAATGAACGTTCTCGGGTGCCTGGTTGAATCAAAGAAGAGAATAGAAAAATGAAGACGTCTATATAATCCAGCAGTGGAATCTCTAATTTTTCTCTATCATCTTCAATTCTCCTCCCTTTACGTCCTAATCCGACAATCCAATCAAAGAGGAGTCAAAACGGCAGAGTTGTTATTTACTTGTACCTTTAATTTGAAATTTAGCTTCTTCTCTTCTTTGGTGGTGTAAAAATATGGGAATTGCCTCATTGAATTTGTCTATGATAAGACTAAGTAGCTGCTTCCTTCATGGTACTTTTGTAATACACCTACAAAAATGAGCACATGATTACCATTTCAAATGATAAAAGAATGCACTAGAAATAGAATTATGCATAAAATCTACTTACAAATATAAAAAATAAAATTATATTGAATAAAATTTTAGCATATATATATATGAGGGTGTTGATGTATCCCTTCAAACTTCATATGCTGGAGGATATACTTCTATTTATAGTGATATGTCCCTTCAAATACCATACTTAATCGATAAAGGCTTTTCAGTTTTCATGCACCCTTCAAATTCCATAAGTCATGTGGTAAAGTCTTTTCAGTTTTCCAATTAGTTGACAGAACATGTTCTTTCTAAATTAATTCAATGAATCTTACGCTAAATGTAGGAGCTGAAATGGCTTAGTGTGTGATAAAAAAAATTTTTGCTAATTAACAGGTCATTATAGCCATCATTTACCATTTAATAGGATTCCAATTTAATAACTCAACTTAATTTCTGTACATTAATGTGGCTAGATAATCAAAAACGTCTACAAACTTTAGAGAGAAGTGAATGTGGAGCTTAAAATAGGATAGGGGGAATTTAAATTAAATATTATTATTTAATTGATATTTAATTAGGAGCTGCATACGTTTAGGGAGAAGGGGATGCGGAGCATTAAAATAGGACTCTTGAGCTTCTAATTCACTCACCTTTATGTACTGTAATTTTATTATTTAATTAGGATTTCATTCATTGCAGAAAATTTATTCATGCACCTGTGGTTGAACATGAAATTCATGTAAGCATAATACTACTATTTAATATTTTATTACATTTAGATTTACAGCAAGGGTAAAATTGTAATCTGACTTTGAAGGTGGGAGCTTCCCACTTTTAGTATACTATGATGATAATACTGATTTTAGGGTACGCGCTTTGCTCGCATACCTCATTACAATATGTATAATTTTTAAAATAATATAAAATTTATTAAAATATGTATAATATTGAGGTATCGTGCGAGATGTGATGTGCGAATGTCAGAGTCAATCATGCCTGTTTCTATATCAAAATAACATTATTATTTAAGTGTGAAAGCGTTGGAAGTATATTAAAGAAAATAAGCTTTGTGTGTGATGCACGTTCGTCACATGTGCATCTCGTGACAGTTAGAAAAAAAATCACATAAATAAATTTATATAGCTGATAGAAGAAAATTAAAATTTTAGAAAACTTATATTACATTAATAAATGAAAGTCAAATAAAGTAATACATATAACACATACAATACACGAATTCTAGATTATTAGAAAATACACAAACAAACTGAATCTGTGCAACTCAATGATTAAATTATCACGACTCAAATAGCAGCGAGTGGCACCCACACATATCCCCTAGTGGGCGAACCATCCCCGAACCCTTTTTCTTAATCATTTAAGCAACGGAAAAGGGCCAAATATACCCCTATACTATTGAAAAAGGGTCAAATATACCCTTCGTTATATTTTGAGTTCAAATATACCCCTGTCGTTATACTTGGGTTCAAATATACCCCTCCACAGTTAAAGTTGACCTCAATCCTACATGACATTAATATTTTAATAAAATAAATATTATGTGACATGCCACCTCACTTACAAACTCAATTTTACCCCTCCCCTTCCTATCTTCTTCCACCACACCTCCCGCTCTACTACTACCATCCTTATGTCCACCACTATTTGTGGATCAAATATTCATGCAAAACAGTTCAGATGAAGAACACAGTAGGTTAGATTGGGGGAAGAAGAGAGAGTTTTCAATTATCTGCAAAATGTGTACAAAGAGGAATGAAAATAAAGGCACTTTACTGCATTTATCTAACTCTTCTACAAATATGAACGAGTATCACATAACATGAGACAGCGGGTCTAATAGAATTTCGTCATGAAGATATCAATACGAGAAACAAAAATGCGTTTCATTAGGAATCATTCCGCTTCTAGATTCAATTGTTTTAGTTGTCTAACTCTTTCTAAGCTAGTATATCTAAAGCTCTTATCATTTTTTGGGCCAGATTTTCTCGAATGGAATTTACAGAAGCATAGAGCATAGATCAGTGGTTAACTCAGAAAAAGAAAGGATTTCAGTAGCAACATTTCACAATCCCTTTTTTCCTTTGGTATATTAATTAATGGTGGTGGCATAAGGACGGTAGTAATAGAGGGGCAGGTGAGGGGGAAGAAGATAGGGAGGGAAGGGGTAAAATTGGGTTTGTAAGTGAGGTGTCATGCCACATAATATTTATTTTATTAAAATATTAATGCCATGTAGGATTGAGGTCAACTTTAACGGTGGAGGGGTATATTTGAACCCAAAATATAACGGCAGGGGTATATTTGAACCCAAAGTATAACGAAAGGTATATTTGGTCCTTTTTCGATAGTACAGGGGTATATTTGGCCCTTTTCCGTTTAAGCAATTATAAATCAATAATCAGAATTAATTCATGAATAAGTCTAAATCATTGCCATGAATAAAATAATTGCGGAAGTCCTAACTATTACAACCCCAAAGATCCGAAAGTCATCGTACAAGGACTCTAAAACATCAACCTGTCTAATGAATGCAATAAATGTCTAAAATCATCATAAATGTCTGGAATGAAAGTAGAAAAGTAGACATCCAAATAAGCAAAGATCTTCAGGAGGCATGGCATTGATAGGAGCTCACCCTCGGATCTGATCGGGAAGTGGCCTCACACTAGATATGAGGTCTGGAAGATGTCTCTGACACACAATCTGCACTCAAATAAAAAGTGCAGCAAGGTAGTATCAGTACAAACACTATGTACCGATGGATATCATAGGCCGACTAAGATTAGTATCATGCATACTTCATAAAATCAATAAGATAGGCAGATAGGCACAACAGCACATAACCAAATAATGTCATCAACAGAAATCAGCCAACACAGGAAGATAAGTCCAGCCACAACCATCAACAGGAATAATATAAGTCTGATGAAATGCAATGCAACAATGATAGTATCTCAACCATGTACACACATGCTAAATGGTATTATTTCCCCAAATAGTCATGACCTGCAGGGGAACCATGGTGTCCATGTACCACTCGCTCCGGAACTAACCTCGGATCACGAGCCCATAACTAGGCCATATCCTCACCCCCCCCCCCCCCCGGGTCAAATGTGCTATATATATGTGTGTGTGTGTATGTATCTGATCATAATATGAATCTCAATGTATTTCCAGTCCAACAGTCAATATGGAACATGATCAGTCAATAACATCAATGTCAATTAATATAAGACACCATACCACAAGTCATAACAAGACTCAGATAAATTCACTCAACACAGCATGAATATGCAACCATTTCAATCAACAAGAAGAGTATACATTGACTCATTCCTTTTCAAAACATAACAATTCTCAAGTTTCGGTATATGAAGAAATGGCAACAAGCCCACTTAATAATTCATACCAACCAAATCATACTTTCTCCTATCAACTTTATTACATATACAATCAACTAACCAAAGTCTAATTCAAGTAAACCGTAACCTACCTCAAAGCTGAACTAGAACAATGCAATTATTCTATAACAGCTTTCCCCTTTCGCAAAGCTTCGGAACGTTCAAAGTCTAGAAATCAGAACGTTAAGTGAGTAAGGAATCATCTACTCAACAACAACAATTTGGGAAGAAAACCCCACTACTTCCACCCATTTTCAATGGGTGAACTATCATTAGGTATGAATTCATCCTCAAATCAATCCCATCAATCATGTTACATCATTTCATGGGTGTTGTAGTCAATTCAACCCCTTTAAATCAATTCTTAGGCTAAAGCTTCCATTTTTATTGGGACCCTAAGTCTCAATCAACTAATTCCACCATTAATAATCAAATCTCATCCTAGGAAGTGATATTCTATACCCCTAGATGATAAAGCAACAATAAAATCAATAACCTATTCATTATTTAAGGGGTTCATAAGCTCTAGGGTCTAACCTTTCAATTCATCATAAAGAACCTTTAGCGGATGTAGGAACTTAAGACGATTATGGAATGAATGAAGATAAAGGTTGAGACTTACCTTGATGAATAGTGGTGCCCTAGCCTTAGGAAAATCGCCTTAATATTTCTTGGGAACTGTTTTTGGTGTTATGTGGGAATGGGTTCGAAATATGGAATATAAAACACAGTTTTTGCCTCTCGTCGACCGCTGCAGCGGTCTTGTCACGACCCAAGCCTATGAGTCGTGACGACTGCCCGACCTCTACTGACCAGGCCCTCTTAAACTCGTGCCTGAATCTCACTGAGCGACAGGGTGGCCCATATATAGTTTATAACTGAGCTATACTAACTCCTGTAAGATTATCACAACAGACTCTGCATCAAGAATTCATAACCAGCATATATATATATATATATATATATATATATATACATGCTGAGGATAAAAGTGCAAGCCAACTAGGCTGCTACAGATGATGTACAACAAAAATAAGAGCCGACAAGGCTATATAACATCCCAACTACATACAACTATCTACAGACCTCTATAGAGCATGAGCTGTAGAAAGGACAGGACAAGGCCCCGTCATACCCATATATACATGTCAAAATAGCAAACCAAAAGGGACTGCAGCTCCGAACCAAGTGGAGCTCACTGACTGCAGCTGAGTGGAAGACCTACTGAGCTGGATTCGCCTATCTGGCTACCTGAACCTGCGGGCATGAACTCAGCACCCCCCAACAAAAGGGACGTCAGTACGAAACAATGTACTGAGTATGTAAGGCAAACGATAACTGAAACTGAACTGAAAACAATACAATCTAGAGACCAAAGAATGCCCTGAATATCTCACCTGACCCATCTCATATGAAATGCATTATAATACTATTATATATCTCACTGACCAAGTGGCCAGGCAACTGTAAAATCTCACTGACCCATTGGCCAGGCATATCTGTGTCACTGACCCGTAAGCCAGGCATATCTGTCTCACTAACCAAGTGGCCAGGCTAAAGAAAATGTCCCAGTGATCAAGTGGCCAGGCTAAAGAAAATGTCTCACTGACCAAGTGGCCAGGCTAAAGAAAATATATATGTATATCATGCAGTATCTCATGCATATGCTAAAAAATATTGATACAGTAACATGTCTCTCCTGTTTTTCTATAAACTCAAGGACGTAGAGAGGGTATATAGCCCCTCAGAAAGAATAACATAACACTCGGAAACTATGGAATAATATGACAAGCTCTACTTTGACACATCTCTAGTCATAAGGTTTATTACGCTCTTACCATATATAGAATTGTGCTAAGAAAAGAAGGAACAGCCTTAACATACCTGGAGCTTACTTCTCGCTTTCCAACCTACATTCTGTCTTGCAATCTACATAAGATCATTTGTGGTCTCGTAATCTACACATAAAACTATTCATACTATTGTTAGGCTTATTTTCATATGGTTGTCTTAAGCCTTCAAATTAATTCCTTTTAGAATCTACCGAAATTCGAGCAACATCTCCCCTGTTTATATCCCTAGCCCGAAATCACAATACCAACAACCACCACTACCACCAACAACCACCACCACCACCACCAACACTAACATCAACAACATCATCATTGATACCAATATATCTAATAAAACATCCCACATGATGTTTACCCGATTTCTCCATCAACTAATTCATTATACAACTATTTAATAACTCTATGAAGTAAACTTAAATCAATATCAATAAGAAAAGATTCATACATTGTTCTCACTAGAACCGCAATATCTTCAATATTCACCTTGAATCCAAGCCAAGATTCACCACAATACGATACTATAATCATAACTATATGCTGTCTGAACCTAAATCCCGAGATTTCCCTTGATTTGGGCTAAAATTTTATGGGTAGAAGTTGGGAGAAGGTTCCAGGGGGTTTGCAATATCTTTCAGGGGTGTATAGATGAAAATAAGGGGTAAACCCCATTTTTATAATGTTTTAGAGTCGGTTTGCACCGACCTAAAATTTACTCTGCGCGAACAGTGCTCCACTGAGCGTTTGCGTCACCTTCAAGGGCGTTCGCGCCGGGTAAATCCCTGCTCTGGCAGTTCGTTTTGAAATGCTCATAACGTATGATTCCGATGTCGGATTGATGCGCGGTTTGTTGCGTTGGAAACTAGACTTCATGAACTTCAATTTAGGCTTTTGTTCCACTTCAAAACTCTTCATATGCTAGAAGATATTCTTTCCCCAAATTGGTTCATACTTTGTCGTTCAAAGTAATGCTCATCTTCTTCCAAAGTCATACTAACTCAACTTCTTCAACTCGTTTCCTTATAGGATCTCCCGGTATTCCTTATGTACCTCCTTTACTCCTAGAATATACTTGACAATGCTCCGCTCCCTATACTCCAAAGTTGTTTTACTTGGCCATAGCTCAACATACTTACGTTAGAATTTGATGGGTGCTTCTCCGAAGGTACGGGGTGTAACAGGTCTCGCTATAGCTGAACTTCTCCCGCTACGGCGGACCTCATTAATTTCCCGACTCCCACGGCGGCGACCATCTCCCCGCTACGACGGACTCGCTCCAGCGGTCCAAATCGACCAGTAAGTTCTGCTTTTTCACCCAACACCCCAATATCAATCCGAGGCCCTACAAACACAAACCAAACCTGCAGATCAATGTAAAAACGTGTTACGAACTCACCCGAGGCCTCAAAATTCCCAACGGAGGTCAATTACTAAGTCACCCCCTAACGGAGATGAAGACAAGTTTCAAAAAATTCACAACAACAAACAAATCAAGTTTCACTTTTTAGACTTCTAACTCTTTGAGTTCCCATTAAGCTCATTTCTATTCTCGGGAAGGTACTAGCAAGGGTAAAATGGTCAAAGACCCTATAACGACCTAGCGGGTCGTTACATTTATTTTAATCTCGTTCTTATATTTAGGTGTGAGTTGCCTTGAGTTTTCCACGTCACATTAAGGCAGAGTGTCTACAGAATCACTATTGCTCAGAGCCAATGAGCCACTAAAGACACCATCAGCAGTATACTATTTTTACGGTGCTACGACAATGTTTTTTTTTTATTATCTTATTATGTGGTTGTATTCGTTTTTATTGTCGTCGTCGTCCAGAGGCAGAAGATGCTCCTCCATAGACACTTTCTGTGGAGACGTATCATGAGCCTAGTGTCATTGTCGACACATTTTCCATCGATTTCTTTTTGTGATGAGAGATATGCAGCCTTTGACACGTATTTTATATGTACGAACCGGTTTGACCAGGTAGGACTCATACGAGTTCTTCCGTCTTGCGGCCATAAATATCACCTTGATCGTATCCTTGGATGGATGTCGTCAGGCGCTATGGTTGCTCTTCGATGACCATATTGTTGGTACGACTATAGTTCCTTTTAGGGAATATACTCTTATGTACGGGAAGAAATGCACCTGTTCATTAATTATGTATTTTAGAGCCCGTTTGGATTGACTTATAAGTTGCTTATAAGCTGTTTTCAGCTTTTTTGAGTGTTTGACTGGCCGGCTTAAAGTCATTTTGTGCTTAAAATAAGTCCAAAAAAATAATTGGGACCGTTTGACTTAGCTTATCTAAAACAACTTATAAGCCAAAAAAAATAAGTTGAGCTACCAGAACTTTTTTTTTTTTTACTTATAAGCTGCTTTTTTTATGCCCATCCAAATAGGCTCTTAGTTGTGTACTTCAAAAGTTAACTAATTAAGACCCTATATCGTGGATGCTTTAAATGAGATTAGATTCTTTCCTTTTATTTTTTTATTTATGATGTTCATTTTTTTGGGGTGTAAGAACTTTAATTTTCTAGAATTATTGAATCAATTTGAATGAATTCAGAATCTAATAAATATATGACCAATGCTATTTATTTCTCATTGTTCAAAAGAATATACCAAGAAGCAATAATATTTTTGTGTTGACTTCTTAACTTTACGCCATAAATAAATTAGAAGTTGATCCTTGCTTCAAAGAAAATAAGTGCCTGGGCAGATGTTATCATTTAAAAGACATATCAAATAAAACTGAGGGAGTAATATTTATTAAATAGATTTATCTTTGTGCTAAGGGTTTATAGGAAACAAGTAATATTTATTAAATAGATTTATCTTTGTGTTGAGGGTTTATAGGAAACAATCTTTCTACCTTCCAAAATATATATAGGAGTAAGGTCAGCGTACATTCTATACTTCTCAATTTTTTATTTTGTGAGATTTCACTGAGTATGTTATTGTTGTAATCCATTACTTCTTTAAGTACTTTTTTATACATAGTAATATACTGTTACTAACTATAGTATGTGCCAATTGTCCGCACAAAATGCAGCATCAGCAGCAGTTGACTGGCTCGGTGGCGGCAGGACGGCTTTCAAGTGGTAAAAATAGAAAAAACAGCGAACATTTGAAGACGAGTGTTGAAGTGTCAAAGTGGCAGTGACTGAAGAGCTTCCCCCTGACTTTGGTTTCATTCCTTTCTACTATACGCGTCCCCATTATTATTTTAATACTGTATCACTATAACTATAGTAGAGCCTGTCCTCACTACCCCACTTTTCCCTGTCAAAACAATAACTATGGGAATTGGAAAAACTTGTCAAGTCCAATAAGATAGTGTTGGACGTGGATTTAATTAGTTGAAATTTGAAAAAAAGAAAGAGTTTTTGAAAAACTATGTTGAAAAATAATTTTTAAAAGTTTGAAATTGTATTTGAACATGCATTATACTTGATAAAAAAGAAGTTTGTGAGTGGAAAGATTTTCATCAGTTTTGGAGATCTTTTTTCCAAAAATTAATCAAATTTCATGACCAAATAATATTTCATTTTTTTTTAACAAAAAGGAGAGAAAAAGAAAACATGTCCAAAGGGGAGCTTACTTTAAGTGGGATCGAAATAATCAAGGCGTCACACGGCAGCTAATAATTGCAAATGTTCAATGACGATAAATCTGACGATAAAGAAAACTATAAAAAAGATTTTATTATATGCTATGAGTTTGATCAGTTGACTTATACATGATATTATTAATATAAAAAAATATTCTAAAATTATTGAGAAAATAAATCTCCCCCTAACGAAAATCAGGGCAAAACCCTAACAAATTTGTGATAGGGATCAAAATTATTGAATTCAAATCTTGAGTATAGAGTCATCTTGGTAGAGAATATTTTACTCCTCAATATGAGATTTTCAGACATAAATTAAATTTAATTGAGCGTAACACCAATACATATCGGTTGGAAAACAAAAAAAGACTTGTCAAAGAGGAGAATAGGGACTGTACCGAGGAGCAGATGAGTGGCATATAGAGAGCATGTCCTCGGTTTTCAGCGTACTTGTGGAGTTCGCTCCTGTAATTTTTTGTCAAGTGTCAACCTTGACCTCGTAAATATCATGGAAAATCCTTCAATATATTTTCACACGTATACTCAGAAATACTTTACTAGTTTTGACTTTTATACAACACAAGAAATCGTGTTTCTGACTTCCAAGAACATAAACATGAAATAATAATCATCTCTTTCTCCCTTAGAAATATTCAAAGCATTGACAAAATACAAACTTTTCATGGAGTATATAAGACTCCACCATTTCTTCAATGCATTAAATGCATCATCAAAATCCCACTAACCATTTGTACGTAACGTCATTCTTTTTTTTTTTTCTCTGTATTGAAATGAAAAATGCCTTCTATATGGAAAGCATTTTCACTGTCTTCAAATTCCCATCACTCTTCTTCTTCTTCTTCTTCTTCTAGTAGTAATAGGTTTTCTTCACCGAATACACGTAGAATTTACGGTGGTGGAAGGAGGCTCACTAGGCAGCGTAAACTGAGGCATGTTAGTGATGATGATCTTGGTTTACGGAGTCCTAATATTCAGGCTTTAATTATTGATGAACGTTCAAAGTCCTTACCGGTTTCTACTGATTGTTATGTGGATTTGGGGTCGAGTTCTCGGTCGCCTCACCACCACCTACGTCACTGCTCCGCCGTGCCACTGCCGTTGCCGCTCCCGGAGTTTAATTCTGTGCCTAAACAAAATCCGGTTGACTCTGATTTGCCAGTTAGAGTTAACCGGGATCCTTTAAGTCCTCCTCTTGCCAGGTTAGTCTTGAATAGTAAACCCATTGTTCAAAATTTAGTATAGTACTATATTTATCAAAATTTATTCTTACATATATGTCTTAAGCTCCAAGTGAAAAATGCTAACCCCCGTTTTAATTTCTTTGTCTTAGTTTGACTCGGCACGAAGTTTAAGAAAATAAAGAATACATTTGAATCTTTTGCTCTTAAACTAAAGATGTGTGCAATATATCAAGATACTCTTGGAATATCGTGGTCTTATGTATGCCATGTAGGACATTGGCGGTATAGATTTACTATATATAGAAAGGCGTAAAAATTTACTAAATATAGAAAGTGACATTTTTTTAGAAACAAGACTAAAAAGGAAAAGTAAGACAAACAAATTAAAATGAAGGAAGTAACTGAAGTATTCATTTAGCCAATTGTACTGGTTTGGGATTGAGGCAAAGTTTTTTTTGTTTTGATGATGAAAGCTTTTCATCTTGGGTAACTCTGTATCTAAAGGCATGTAGTGGTAGTAGGTAGTTGGTTAGAATTTGAAGTAACCATTTTTGGGATGGATTGATTGCAGTAACATTTTATAGGTCTTTACCATAAATGGACCTTTTTTCTTTTCTTTTAGGGTTGTGGATTAATTGCAGTTAACTTTATAAGCTAAGAGGTTTAACATAAATGTAGGCATACGCGGAGCCAAGATTTCAAATTTATGCCTTCTGGATTTTAAAATGCCGATCTCAAGTGACAATAACTGGATCCTGATTTAATGTGTATATATCTAATGAAATTTTCAATACATTGATTTAACAAAAGCTACTAGGCCGAATCGCAGCCAGGCTTCTACCTCCGCGACTGAATGTAGGTTTGGAATTGTGAAGAGTCCGTGGTGCTTAGTTGATTTCCCTGACATGTATTAAGGACATGTAACAGTTCTAATTTCAACTTTTGTGCTAGCTTGTTTTTCAGTAACAATATTGATTAGCTATGATGATTTTGTAAGAACAAAAACCGAACGCGGAACTGCTAACCTGTTGGAAGTTGCAGGGATACTTCTGATCGAACTCCAGTTGAGGTGACGCGTTCTCAGCATCCAAGATCATCTACTCCAACTTATCGGCGTAGGGGGTTCCATCAGGATCTCAATGACGAGGGTGTTGAATTCCGGTTGAACGTTCCTGCTAGAAGTGCTCCAAGTAGTGGCTTTACAAGCCCCGTCCCGAGCCCAGAAAGATTTAGTACACAGGACCTTTTTCATCCTCCCTTTCATCAAGCGTCATCATCACCTTCAGAGGCTTACTCTTTCCAACTTTCACCCACAAGGGTTATAAATAGCGCTGATCATTCTCCACTGAGTAGCCTCAGGAATAACAGAAGTGTTGCTGTGCATTCTCATCATAAATCTCTTCCGGAAAGTTCTCTAGCTTGGAATGAAGCTAACAACATCAATGTGCACCCGCTACCCCTTCCACCAGGAGTTTCAAGACAACCAGAATTAGGTACCATCCACAGCAATATGGATAAACCTTGTGTATCACCAACAAAGGGTCAATGGCTAAAGGGAAAGCTTTTAGGTCGTGGTACATATGGAAGTGTATTTGAAGCTACTCACCGGTAAGGGATAAAGCTTGCTTAGACCTTAGTAAGTAACTTGGTAAGAATGTAACATTTGCTCTTTGTTTTTCTCCGGTTTGACAGTGAAACCGGTGCTTTATGTGCAATTAAAGAAGTTGATCTCACTCCGGATGATCCTAAATCTGCTGAATGTATAAAGCAGTTAGAACAGGTGACTTCCCCATGTCTTCTTAGTCTACATAATTAAAATTTCTACATAAACTGCAATCATTTGAGATACACGGTGAAGAAACCATATTTTAAAGGCCTAATCTTTGTTAAGTGAATTGAAGTGAACTCTAAACAACTACTTAATAAGCATGTTATATAATAGCTTCCTGATAACTTGCGTTAGCAAAATATTAAAATCAAGGTTATATCCACCTTTGAGCTAACCATCATGTGCCTGAAGATGCAAAATCAATAATGTATCCAATAGAGACTTCTATTGATCATATGTTTTGACTTCATAAGCTTCCTTCACGTTTTGCATAAGCTAGAAAATAATTGCGGAATGTTGGTAACTGGCAAGGTTGAGGATTCATATTGCAGTATTTTTTTATTTTACTTGCTTATACACAGCTTATCGCATCTGAAAGGATGAAGCTTTTGTACTGGATTGCAATGACCATGGCTCATTTTTCACTATTTTATGCTATTCTAAATTAATTCAGTTTCTTCCTTACTTCTGTTGTAGGAAATAAGAGTTCTCCGGCAGTTAAAGCATCGAAATATCGTTCAATATTATGGCAGTGAAATAGTAAGAACATCTATCTTTCTTGTTCTTTTGCCATGTTCAGGTACTTCTTCAGAATATGGAAAGATAAATGTTGTTTGCTGTTCAGATGGAAGACCGCTTTTGCATATATTTGGAATATGTGCACCCGGGATCAATTAATAAGTATGTTCGGGAACATTGCGGAGCTATGACAGAGTCAATAGTTCGAAACTTTACTAGGCATATTGTATCAGGGTTGGCTTACTTGCATAGCACTATGACAATACACAGGTAGATACTGGGTTTCATCACTGTGGAAAATGTCACTTGATTTAAAGATTCATTAACAGAACCCTTTTGCTTTACAAACTTGTTTTTCTGGCGGTGTTGCTCGGTCTAATGGTTGGTTTCAATGATTTTTTGCTGATTAGGGACATTAAGGGAGCAAATTTGCTTGTAGATGCATCTGGAGTTGTTAAGCTTGCAGACTTTGGATTAGCAAAACATGTAAGCTTTCTGAATTCTAATGCCGAACTGAAACTGCCAGAGTTCCTTTGTTTGTTCTAATTAACTGTTTTTTAGTATTTTCCTGTAAACCCTGATCTGTAGTGAAAACGAGTGAGCTGGATCTTTCATCAGTTAGTTTTCATGCATACCTTACTGTTGTAATTTCATATCATTTCTCGTTTTCCCAGCTTTCCAGCTGTGCAACTGATCTTTCTCTGAAAGGGAGCCCTCATTGGATGGCTCCAGAGGTAGGCATCGTTATGCTACTTTCCAGCTACTGCCTGGCTTCTTTTTTCTTTCCCCTCTATTGGTTGTTGGCTTGTACTTATATCTGGACTTCACTTTTTTTACAGGTAATGCAGGCTGTGTTGCGCAGAGATGCCAATCCAGAGCTTGCCTTAGCTGTCGATATATGGAGCCTGGGTTGTACTGTTATTGAAATGTTTACTGGACAGCCCCCTTGGGGTGAACTTACTGGGGTAAAGTGTTTAAAGTTCTTACTTTTCGGGCCTTCTAGAATTGATTCTGTAAGTGTCTAATGTTCGTCCTTTGGCCCCTATTAGGTGCAAGCTATGTTTGGTGTCTTGAACAAATCACCACCTATACCCGAAAAATTATCGTCAGAGGGGAAGGATTTCCTTCAGTGCTGCTTTCAGAGGAAACCTGAAGATAGGCCATCAGCTATGATGCTACTTGAACATGCTTTTTTACGTAATACTAGTTCGCATGAGCATAGTATTACTGTTACTGGTTGCTCAGAGGATTCTTCAGGGACGAAATTACATGTGAGTGGTACATGCTGCTGATGATGTGACTACGTTTAATGGTTCACGTTGCTGTATTATTTATCAGATTCTCTGAAAAAAATTCCAAATGGCTTTAAACTCTGAATTCATTGCATTTCAGGATACCCTGCAGAGTCCTAAGAACCCAACTAACCATAAGAAGGAACCAAAGCCACCGTCACCAGGAACATCTGCCAGGCATGGAAAATCACCACGTGGCAGGTAATAATTGTCTTGTACTTCTTCTATCTGTGCTTGTCATGTTTGTTACAAAGCAAGCGCTTTATTCTGTGAAATTGTTCTTTGTCGTATTAGTATCGTGTTATGCCATTGACTATCATGTCCATCTTAAGCAAAGTTAAACTGTGTCTCTTTCAGTGAAACTTCTCAGCAAACTCATCCTGAAACCTGTGAGTATGGAGCAGCTTCTCACCACTCTCCGCATTCTACACTTGAAGTTCTTCCCTGTATTTCTTCAATGGAGCTGAACTCGGGTTCACGTGCAGCCAGCCCCTCAAGCGTTCCTAGTAGCTTTCGCCTGGGACCTGAAAACAGAAGTCCTTATAGGATCACAGGAAAGGAAATTCCAAACCTCTGTATAAGATCATAAATGAGTAAAAGTTGAAAAAGATCGTGTACAGATCAGGAGAATTAGATAGACAACTTTAGTTGGATGATTAGTCACAATGTTTCCGGAAGAGATATGCAATTCTATTCCCGTATGCATCCACGTCTTTTGTGTACTACTGATGTTGTTTTTGAAGCTATCAAAGACTTACCTAGTGTTGGATCAGATTCACGAAGACTTGAAAGATGATTCTGAAGTTAATAGTGCAACTTAGACTGAATATATGACTTAGGTACATAAAAGCCAAAGGTTTTTTAGATGTAAATGTTTTTGTTGTGCTTAATGCCAACGTAGAGGACATCTATTCCAACTCCTCAGCTGATAGCCTGAACTGAGTAAAGATCATTAGTTTTATCATGAACTTGTATGAAAGTTTCTCATTAATAAATTATCTCAAAACTCTCAAGACATATTCCTTTGAGGCTTTGACTATGGGAGTAGTTCCAATATTAAATTGCGGGCGCGATACAATTCTGACAATAAATTTCTATGGTAATTTTCTTTCTGCATTCTTTTAGTAGTATTTGGAAGAGTAAATTGTGAAAACAGTATTATACAAAGTATAGGGTCAACCACTTTGAAAATTAAAAAGAGATTATTACTAGCTAAAGATTCTGGCATAAAAGTGATAGTGCATTACTACTAGTAGTGTAGTCAACATTTGTTTATTTCACTACATTTTCAATAACTTTTCTTAGATAAACTTATTTATTTCTACTTGGGTGTGTTCGGTTTCAGTTTTTCTTATGTTTGATTGGTCAAATTATTATAAAAAATATCCTTTTTCAGAAAAATAAATTCATTAAAATGAGAAAAATGACTTTGCTAATGAAAATAAAAACAAATAAGTTTATGACTTTCAAATTCATGGTCTCTTCCGCACCCTTTCAACACCCCAACTCTTGACTATCTCACCCTTGGCCACCCCGAAATCCCCACTCTTCGCATCTCACACCCTAATATTGTGCTATATTACCTATAAATGCTCTTGATTTTTTTTTTAAATACTAGAAAATAAATCCACTTGTTTTACGAAAAATATTTTTTAGAAAAACATTTTCCATTAGAAAATTCCCTTCGTGCCAAAAACACCCTTAAAAAAAAAAAAAAAAAAAAAAAAACTACTTAAAATTTAGAAAATTGAGAGCACACTTTCCCCCTTGTATTTTCCTTCTTTTCCATTTGCCCTCTATTTTAAATCAAAAAGCGGGCAATTCGTAACTCCAAACTGAAAATGAATCCATGAAAACATTCAAACACTTGTAGTGCCATCAACAACAATAATGGAAGCTCCACAGAGTTTAATCCGCAAATTATACACTTGTTATTCCAACGATATACACTTTGCCAAGCCAATTTCCTCTTCCAGAACTGACGAACTTGATTTAGTATGTTCATCTTTATTTATTCATATATCACAACCCCAATTACTTGATTTCTTGCATAAAGTTTTCATTTTTCATCTTTTCATACCCTTTTGATATTAAGTTATGATGATTCATATAGCGTACTCAATTGATTGAATTTGCTTAAAAGTTTTCATCTTTAATTTACCCTTTTGATATTAAGTTATGAAGGTTCACATAGCCGATTCAGTTAGTTGATTGATTGATTTTGCTTAAAGTTTTCATTTTTTATTTACCCTTTTTAACCCCATTGTGAATTTTTCATCTTTAGGTGCGAAATGTGCTGCAAATAATACAAGGGTTTTCGAGTAGGCTGTTGTATTGGGATGAATTAGGGCAACGTTTTTGTGTCCAAAATGGGATATATGTGACCCATCTTTCACATACAAGTCTTTATCATGTTCTCAATCAGTTCACATATGCAGCAACTTGTTTGAAAATGGTTGAAATTAGAATTCAAAAGGTTGAGAAATCTGTGCCTTCGCCGCCACCCACTTTGAGGGCATTTTGTTGCTCTATTTCCACTTGGCTAACAGTAAGTAACTACTTTTGTTTGCTTAACGTAATATTATTTGCACTTTTGGGTGTTTGTATCGTTGTATGTGGATGCATTTATATTAATAAGACATTTTTTTTCCTTTTTTTGATGGAGCAGTGGTTACGCAATGGTGCATTGAAAGAGGAGATGAAGGTGGTTGATTCTTGTAGTTTAACTACTCCAACCCTCTTGGGGTTGCCGAGTTCTTTATCAAGGTTGGTACATTGTATCCGAATATATTACTTCATGAAATGAAAATTTTGAAGAATATAGCATCATGTAGTTTTTGTTATTTCCTTTTCTGAACTGCTTTGAACTATTTTTCCTCAAGCATAGGGTCTATCGGAAACAACCTCTCTACCTCCAAGGTAGAGGTAAGGTCTGCGTACACTCTACCCTCACCAGATCCCATTTTGTGAGATTACACTAGGTATGTTGTTGTATAGCATCGTGTAGTTCAGTGATGCTACTGTGATTAAGCATAATGAAAATAAAAAAGGTCGAAAAACATACATACCCCTGGCATCAGCAATGTGTTGTTAAAAAAGAATAAAGAAAAAGAAGTTATCAAATGAAAGAAGATGTGAAGAATGAAGATTATGTAGGTTAGTCATCATAGACGTAAATGGAATTTGAGCCAGGGATGATTGAGCTAAACAGTGGTTACTAAGCGAAGATACGAGGATATGTAGTTGGGTTTGTTGCGATAGAGGTCTAGTATAGTTATGATAAGCTCCAAAATCAGATAAACCAAAAGGGTGGCAAGAGAATTTTTTCCACATATGGGAAATTACAACTAATATGAGTTGAAGAAAGTTAATGAAATCCTGGCTCTGCAGATGAGAGAAGAATTCCCTAAGATTGGTAAATCACAAAGTGTTTGATGGAGAGCTTCATGAGTGACTTATTTCCTTTAACCTCTATACATATAAATATTCATACATCTCAAATTTCTAAACTCCTTTGTGCTGGATATTTGGCCTGGGCTTTGATGCACATCCTCATACCTATAAGCAAGGGAATTGCTTATTGCCTATCCTCCCAGTTTCAGTTACATGTTTTTCTTGATTGTAATCTATGCATCTTATGTTTTGTTTTCTTCTTTTATTCTTTGTTTGCGAACATGTAGGTATCATGACAGAAATTCTTAATTTGAGAAATTCCTGGATTTACTTCGTCCAACAAGGACTGTTGTATTCTGATCTGGCAGCAGTTTAGATTGTTGCTTGATGAAATATGTTTTAATAAAGATGTCCTCCGTTTGTCCCATTTATGGGCCCACTTTCCTTTTTCGTCTGTCTCTGAAAAGAATGGAACTCTTCTATGTTTAGAACCAATTTAACTTTAAACTTCTCATTTCCCCGTAATGAGATGAAATATACCCACCCAAATGTCTATGGCTTGTTTTAGACCACACGGCTCAAAAGTCTTTCTTGTCTTTCTTCCGTAATCTCCATATCTAGTCAAACACCGTCACATAAAATGGGATGGAGGGTATAGATTGATCTACCCTTTTTTTAAACATGTGTTTTGATTGTTGTGCCCATCTTTGATGTACCTGTTGCTCATCCTCGTTGTATCTTCTTTCTTTAAGACTTTTTTTCCTGGCTTTTCTTCTGCATTCCTGATTATGTGTACATGTTTTCGCGAAACTCCTTTTCCTTTTGAAATGCCAAGAGGGAATCCAATGGCGCTCCCCTTTGCTTGCCTTAACCCAAATGAATTTTAACAGCTCACTTGTTTGACAGGTCTTGCTGACATATCTTTTCCTGTCCTTTTTTTAGGGGTTATTAATAGAAGTTCCCAACAAGATTTATCAATGCTATATTAGTTTGTGTGCAGGAGCTGAGTTTTTGTTTCAACTAGTGCAAGGAGCCATTCCACAAGCTTATGATGAAACTGATTCTTCTATCTCTGCTATGGCTACTGTTGTGCATATTCTTAATTATTTATATAAGAAGCTGACTGAAGTTTGTCTTGTGCAAGGAGGCGAGGTGTGAAACTACTTTCCTTTACTGGACATATTTGCTGAGTCTTTCATCTTATAATTCATTATCCGGAGTAAATAATTTCAGGAGGATGCCTACAGGATGATATTACATGCATTTGTTAGCAGTCTTTTGCCATATATTGAGGGCCTTGATTCATGGCTTTATGAAGGAATTCTTGATGATCCCTTTGAGGAGGTAAGTTTCTATTGGTGGTCGTGTTAATGGAATAGTGAATGATTTCATATAGCTTTCAACATAGATCAGAATAATAGCTTCCAGGAGCACGCTTATATCTGCATGTTTCAACATCATAAGAAAGAAAATGGATGCGTTTATATTAAAAATTGTGAAAGTTAGTTATAGCTTGTGATAGTAGATGCTCTATCATTTTTTATCTGCACACATGTATAAGAACAAATAGAACACTGAAGATGTTCCTGTAATAGCAACTTAAAGGAGACATGTACTTCAAATATGTGTATCCTAATCGCTATAAGCTTTTACTACTTTTATTTCTGTGATTGTGATTATCCTAGCCATACTCTGATAGAGGTTTGGAAGTGTCTTGGAAAGATGGGAGTAGGATGGCTTACCAAGCTATTTAATGCTATATTAAGTGGTAGGATGCTCTACGAGTGGAGAAAGAGTAATTCAATTCCAATTTATAAGAACAAACGAGATATGCAAAATTGTGTTAGCATTGAACTTATAAGTTATGAGTCATACATGGAACTCTGGAAAGAATGATAAAACATAGACTTAGGGACATTACAAGAGTGACCGAGCGAATTTCATAGTTATGTTTTTAGCAAACAGTTCAGCAACACCTATGTTTAGACATTAATGTTCTGTAAGACAATCTTATGCCTGTATGTGTTTTTATGCAGATGTTCTTTCGTGCTAACAAACGAATTGCAGTTGAGGAGTCTGAGTTTTGGGAGAAGAGCTACCTGTTGAGATCTGCAAAATTGGACACTGGCTGTGTTGCTGATTCTTTGCTTTCAACAAAGCGGACAAACAATGTGAGTAGAAAAGAACCTAATGATGCGTCTGGTTTGGCCAAAGAAAAAGAGGCAAAGGAGAGAGATTTGGATGTATGTCCTCTGTTTATCAAAGAGATAGCCAGGGACATTATCTCTGCTGGAAAGTCATTGCAGCTTGTTCAACATACTCCTCTGACATCCTCAGTATCTCCCAGTGGTCGTATTGCTGGGTTAAGCTTGTCAGAGATCTTTTGTGTCACCTTATCGGCTCTTATTGGCTATGGGGATCACATATCTGAGTACTTTTTCCAGGAGAAGAAAATTGTTCCATTAGTAAAATCATTTATTGGAAGGCAAAAAGTAGAAAGAAGTAACGAGAGCTTTCAAGAGATGACATGCTCAGATAAAGAATGGTGTAAGTTCCTGGTTGATACATTGGCTCAGAAAGGAAAAGCCGACCTCCTTTCATGTCATGCTCTTGGAGAGGAATTGGATAGCTTGGTTGTGAAAGGAGATAAGCTAGCTTTAGATGGAAATGATATTCTGACCTTAGGATACCGTCCTGAAAATCCAGCTATAACTACTAGCCAGAATTTTCTTCATGCAAATAGGGATGCTTGGGGTGCATTGAATTTATCTAGAGAATTTTACCTTCCCCCTCTTAATGATGAGGGATTAAGGCAGGCAATATTTGATGGAAGTGGTGGATCATTCGCGGCAACCAAAAATACAAACTATACCTTTGGTTTTCAGTTTGGTGAATCTGAACGTGATCGATTAGAGGAAGATGTCAATTTTCTGGAGGAGTTGTTCCCCTTTCCAACTCTTCTTCCTCCTTTTCAGGTACTGATATCTGTAATCTCAGTAGTCCTAAAAGCAAAAATAGTTTAACTTGTTTTTGACATGCTCTCTTCCACCATCCTCCTCTTGCTTCTTCCCTAGAGAATAGTAGTACAATCTTTTTTGGGACATCAAACCATGAGCTAAGCATGGATTATAGCATTTCTGTTATTGACTGACTAAAATGGGTTTGAAGTTTGAAATTTAACAGAATGACTAAATTGTGTTGGACCTTCTGTTGGAAGTGCACCTGTTTCAAGATTAGGCTTTACTTAGCTTGTTTCTTGCGTGACTTTAGTTTAACTAGTTCATATCAATTCATCTGGGCTAGTTATTGCTAGTATTTGTCTTACTCTAGCTTTTATTCCATCTTTTAAAATTGAAAATTAACATGATTTCTGAAACAGGAGGATCATCATGTATCAGAGGTTTTTCCTTTTCAGGAAAATAGTACACTCCCTTCAAGAACCTTAAACTGGATTGGAAGGGTTGATCCAAGGAATACTCCGTTGCCTACGGTTATTCTTCAAGAATGCCTTATTATCTTCATAAAGAAACAGGTAGTAGCACGTAATCATCTGAAATACCATTTTATATCTACATGCCTGAGGTTTAATCTGTCCAATTGCCTCTTGTTACACACTGCAGGCTGATTGTATTGGCAGGAATATTTTGTCAAAATTACTACGTGAGTGGAGACTGCTAGAAGAGCTGGAAGTGCTGCGTGCTATATACTTGTTAGGCTCAGGTCCGCATTGGTTTTTGTTGAGCTAACTTGTTAGTAGTCAATTGTTATTGGCGTTCTTTACAGGATAATTATATTGCTTTCGCCAGGTGATCTGCTGCAGCACTTCTTGACAGTGGTCTTCAATAAACTAGACAAAGGAGAAAACTTGGATGATGATTTTGAATTAAACACAACACTGCAGGTCCCATTGGTCAACTCAATCCTTTTCCTTGATTCATTAGTTCCCTTCTATCTGTCAGCAAAATTTTTCTAAGAAGATTCTTCTCTTATGTTGTCAGAGTGGAGTCTAGTGGTAATATCATTTTACATGCATAATCAAATATCCTGGACAATATTTTAAGACAAACATCAATAACCAATGAAACATCATTAGATAATTATAGTTGCACTAGGCTACTTTATAATTAACATACTAAGCTGTAATATAGCGGACAATATTTTGAAACAAATTTCAATTAACTACATTACCTTGAAATGTCATTAGATAATTTGTAGTTCTTTGAGGCTGCTTGATAGTTCACATGGATTAAGTTATCGAAAAATCCTTTACTTTTGTTATTTTAGGGTTGACGAAACAACAATAAGTGGGCAAGTATTTCTACGTAGATAGAGTTTAGACATAGGATTGGAAGTGCACCTGTTTCGCTAGGGAGTAATACCCTTCATATCGTTATTTATGCACATATGCTTTTTCTTTTAATCGAGTAATGCAAATAAACCTTGCTATGTCTATTGTTACGGAACATCCTGTTTTCCACCAGAGAGGCATGTTCCAAGTAACCAAGACAAGAAGACAGCAACACTGTTCATACAAAAGAAAAAGAGAGAATGTTATTTGTGTTAAACAGGAAAAAAGTATGTGCTAGCTGGTATGGACACCATCGTTCCCCCAAAAAAGGAAAAAAGAGAAAAAAAAAAAGAGAGAGAACTGTGTGAAACTAGGTCTCAGTGACCTCTCTCTAATATCAGAAGAGGAGGATAGACAATCAAATAGACCGTTTGCCTTTATCTTTAATCGTTGAGAAGGGGTTGAACTAAAACTACAGCAGCCTTTGACGTCTGTAGAATCAAATTATTGGAGGTGTTTCCTTCTCCTATTTGTCCTATTATCCGGACTTTTAAGTTGTTTTCTGCTACTGATTTCTCTAATTTCAGTTCTTTGCGTCTGCAAGTGAGGAAGATTTACTTAACCTTTGTTATAATTCAGGAATCAATTAGATACTCTGCTGACGCCACGCTATTAAGCACGCCCGAGTCATTAGTTGTGTCTGTAGCAAGAAATAATGCCACTAGTGAGGATGACCAGCGTGGTATGCCTGTTCCAACTTCGACACCACGAAAGAGTCGAGGGCAGAACTTTGGCATTGATGGTCTGGATTCACTCATGTTTACATACAAGGTATGCTACTTGTTTTGTGGTGCTTTAGGCTGTCTGATCTATGGTGTCTTACAACCTTGTCAAATTGTGTTAATGTTGAAATGCAACAGGTTCCTTGGCCTCTTGAACTTATTGCTAATACAGAAGCAATAAAGAAGTATAATCAGGTAGCTAATGGACTGCTGTAGTTCCCCTTGTGGTGCAACCGATTTGAATGTTCTGCTCAGTAGTTTTTTGTCTTCTTTAGGTTATGAGGTTCTTACTGAAGGTGAGACGTGCAAAATTCGTTCTTGATAAAGCTCGGATGTGGATGTGGAAGGTTCGCTCTATGTTATCTTATTTTGCTATAGTTAATTTGGAAACCAAATAGAAATTGCTAGCTAGTTCAATAACAATTATGTTGAGTATCCTACATTGATTGAGGGGTGGGGCTATTTGTCTTCCTTATATGATCTTGGACAATCCTCGCCTTATGAACTAGCTTTTAGAGTTGAGGTCCATTTGCTTTTAGTATCGTACCAGAGCCAGACCCATCTTAGTATTGGTCTATCCGATGTTCAGCCCCATGTTATATTGTCCACGCTTCAGATATCTAGTCTGGGCATGCAAAGGGGTGTTAAGTGTCTGACATTAATTAAGAGATGGGATGTTTATCTACTTATATGGTTTTGGACTATGCTCACCTCATTAACTAAGCTTTTGGGTTGAGTTAGGCCCAAGGTCCATTTTCTTTAACATTAGTGTGTCATCTAACAGATTCATGTACTTGCTCTTATTAAAATGTTAAGTCTAGTAACTTAATTATAGCAACTTTGTCTTCCAGGACAGAAGCTCTGCACCTATTAACCGCAAACATCATTGGTTACTGGAACAAAAACTGCTACATTTTGTGGAGGCCTTCCACCAATATGTGATGGACAGGGTACTCTCTCTCTCTCTCTTTGATAGTAATTTTTGGTGGATTTTCTACCACACTTGGGGCACATTTTGGACTCACGAATCCTGCTTTTTTAATAATTTTAATAAACGTGTCTTTTTGAATGCCAGTAAACCCTGCCACTTGATTTGTGAAGAAATTTGTTTATACGGCACTGGTATTGACGGAAAATTGTTGAAACATAGTGATTTGTTTGTAGACAGAAGAAATTTATGGTTTGCCTTTATATTCTTCTCTGCTCTCATAAACAATTACTACTATCACAGTGTTACTACATTTCTACTTTGTGTGTTTTTAGCGGTGCTTGACCCCCTATTATAAAGTATATGCAATTTCTAACATCAATCAATGCTCTATCTCAGACTAGTTGGGGTAAATGCTGCTTCTGACATACTTGACAAAATTGAAGAAATTGTGGTTTCACAAAGCTCTTATAATAGAAAAAAGTTGTCTGTTCATCATCTGCACTTGACTGTAACAACATTAACATCAGTAAAAAGATTGGCCTTTGCAATCAATTGTTGCTACCTTTTATGACTGGTAAAGAGTCTCTCTCACCATGTGACTATGTAGGTGTATCACAGTGCATGGGGTGAACTCTGTGAAGGCTTGGCTGCAGCGGGATCATTGGATGAAGTCATCGAAATACATGAGGCTTACTTGATGTCTATTCAAAAGCAGTGCTTTGCTGTTCCAGAGAAACTGGTACTTCACATGGATGCAATATTTATTTGTTTTCCCCCCTTCCCATAACATGGTAATGAAGAATCAAGCCATGAGGGTTAACTGGAAAATAATTTCCTTTATCCAGTGGTCTCTGATTGCTAGCCGTATCAACAGTATTCTTGGATTAGCTCTGGATTTCTATTCAGTACAGCAGACTCTTAGCAGTGGAGGGGCAGTTTCTGCTATCAAGGCGAGGTGTGAAATGGAAATCAATAGGATAGAGAAACAGTTTGATGACTGCATAGCTTTTCTCATGAGGGTAAGTTCTTTTTCTCCCATATTTTGATTCTAATGCCAATCTTATAACTACTTCAATATCGGGGACTCGATTGGCTCTTAATATCATTTTGCAAATTTCAGATTCTATCGTTCAAGCTCAATGTGGGACAGTTTCCTCATTTGGCAGATCTGGTTACCAGAATCAATTACAACCATTTCTATATGTCACATAACGGAAGTTTGATAAATGCACCTGGCTCTAACGCTGTCCCTTCCAAACCAGGAAAGTTATTTGCAGGTCAAAGAGAATGAAAGAAGGCTTGAAGGGATAATTTTTTCTTTTTCGCTGTACAGCATTTATAGTAAAGAGCCTTTTCCCACTGGTGGTGTTTTCTACCATGGGATATGATGGATGGGGGATTTTCTCAACAGCTCAACCCATTGAGAGGATGTTCTACCGGTCGTAATGAAGAATAGCACATTTAGTCTGTATTTCGTAATCTCAAAGGCCATAAAGCAATTATGGGGAGGCTGTTGAGAGTGTTGTTATATCCCAAAATCTTTTGTATCTTCATAATGCATGTAAAGGTTTTTCTGCAAGCAACGGTTTTAGTTATTTCAGGTGGCAAAATAGCGAAGGAAATGTTCATATTTAATTTGCTGCAATTTTCTTTTTTTTATCTGTTTGGATGTACTACTAAGGAATAGTTCTTTATGTATTTTAGTGGTCAATGAGTGTTGGTATGGCTTTTGACTTATAAACACTTGTATTTATCAAACTTGTAGATAAGCCAAAAAGACCAAACACCCTCTGCTTTGGATCAGATTTGTGTCATTTATGGGTTCTACAAGCTTGGACCGAAATAAAACTTTCATTAACGATTAAACTTCCGTATATGAATGGTAATTAACTTCTAAGCTACCTATCTTTCTATGCTGAATCGTTTGATTGTTATCTCACGGATTCAAGAGTAATAAATGACATAGAAACTCGACTATAATCGAAGATTGGATGCCGACTGAAGACAAAAGAGGTCCCATTCTTACTCGCTCTACGGTAGTGCATCAATGACCTGAAAAAATTGGACGTTGATTCTTTGTTTCTCCTTTTTTCTTTTTGATGACCAAAAAATTTCACCTGGGTTAATAACACATGATTCGAAACAACTTTCGGACCTGCAATATGATCGTAACTACACATCACAAGCTGCACTCTGCATTTTCCTAGTCTCTCTATTAAGAAAATTTAAAGGTAAAGGAAAAAACTTATGTAGGACGTCACTTTTATACGAGCATAACAAGCAGCGATAAGCTAGTGTGATAGAGGATAGGAAGTTAGGAACCAGTGCATGCAAATTCCTGATGAGCAGTTCAAAAACTGGAAATAGAGTACAAAGTACAAACTAATAATTCAGATCTTCTCATAAAGTCAAAAGTTCCAAGATGAAAAACCTTAGTAAGGTTCTACCAAGCAGATTAAGAACTTCCAGAAATCTTGAGACAAAGATGAAAAAAGTATACAGGCATAGCCAAACCCTTTGATATGGGACGAGTTAGTGATTGTAACATGGCAATTTATTCGAAGAAGCTGTGAAAACTCCTGAAATAGAAAATTTGTCCCACTGTAATCTACTTGGCTGTAGTATATGAGATCCAGTAGTAGTGATATGGTAGACTTTAGTTCTTGAAAAGAAGAAATCCTGCAGTAAAACAAATGCCGTTATGTTATAATACAAAATGATCAGCCTTTGTTAAGATAGAATTTGTAGAGGAAAATACTGATGAAGAAAAAACTTTGTTCAAATAAAGTACATCTCAGAAGAAGCAACATCATATTTTCAACGTATTGCAACAAATGAGAAGGGGTAGCAGAAAAGAAAGGGTCAATTACAAGAGGAAACAACAACTACTACGCCTCAATTTCAAATAACTAGGGGTCGGCAATTACAGGAGGAAGGTGAGCTAAAAAAGATAATAGAGAAAGATCCAGGGCTTGCAGCTACCACGATCATAAGCACTATGCTCGTATGTAAGCCCTTTAGAGATGGGGTGAGCCAGAGCATATTTATGACTCCTGTGGCAACATGAGACATCTCCCATTTAACCGCACTGCTGTCAATAGTTCAAACAAGCACGCAGTTTCAAACATCTTTTAAATTTCACAATCATCCACATCAGGAGAATGTGGTATTCCTAAATGATTGCAATCCTCATTCAGCGTCTCTAAATAAAATCATCCCCAAGGCTCTCAAATCTCAATGCTTTGTATTTAAGCCTTAGGAATAAATGCATGTTTCTCATGGTTCTAAATTTACTAAATCTAGAAGTAACAGCAAAAAGGATTAATTTGTATTCTCTTCCTTGTACACATTTCCCTTTTTGTATCTATTCCATTCCATTCATACAGAAGAACATAACATTTCATGTAAATGCAGTAAATACCAGAAATGTCTCAACAATCTCTGAGGTTTTATGATCACTTATCCACAAACGAAAAAAAGATAGTTCTGATTCACTACTCTATACCCTATGAATAAATAAAATCTGTCTAGACTAGAAATTCATCACATCCCATTATAAAAGAAGATTTCAACAAGAGGATTAGTAATACGCTTACGGGTCGTATGGTAGAGTGTATAAGAATAGTGCGGAATAGGCGTATTAGTAATGCTGGGATTATTTCTTATCCACTGTTTGGTTTGGTGTATTAAGAGCAGTTCTATCTTTAACCATGCTTATCCATGTATTAATAACCCTTGTATTGCTAATACATTAATAATAGTACTGAAACACTACCAAACAAGGGATTAATAATACCAAAGCTAATACATGTATTATACTCTCTAATACATCCTACCAAACAACCCCTTAGCATGTTACCATACAGCACGATGAGTCATAACATACATTACATTCTCAAGTACAATCAAATTAAAAACCGCAAATCTCGATTGCAGCATTTTTTTTTCCCACCAAATTTAATTAAAAAGAAGGCTTAACATTCTCAGAGAGACATTTCAACAAACACCTTTTGTGCGATACACAACCCAGATCAAAAATTCAAATTCAAACAGGTTTTTTGCACTAAATTATTCCAGCAAAACCTAGAAAGCACAATTAAAGTGTTTAAAAAGAAACAACCCAAAAATAAAAAACAGAAGAGTAACATTCCCAGCGAGACATTTCAACAAACACCTTCTGCTCAAAGAAACAGAATTCAAATTCACACAAGTTTCTTGCACTAAATTATTCCCAGCAAAACAAAATTACCTGGGGGGGGGGGGGGTGTAGTCTACCAAGAAGCTTTCTTAACACCTTGCAAAGCACCACGAGCAGCCAAACCACGGAACACAATCCTAGACATTCTAAACTTCTCATAAACAGCACGTGGCCGACCTGTAAAAATGCATCGATTTCTGATACGTGTAAAAGAACTGTTTCTTGGCAACTTGGAGAGCTTGTAACGATGAGCTTCTCGCATTTCAGGTGGGAGTTCAGGATCTTGAGTAAATGCTTTATACAACTTTCGCCTTAATTCATACTTCGCTGATAATAGTCTGCGTTTGTTGTCTTGAATATTTCTAGTGAATTTCTTCCCCAATGCCACCATGGAATTCATCTTTGCGATTCGAGACGATTTGCTGTACAACTTCGAGATTTCAGGTTCTTGGGATTATTGGGTATCCTACTATTAGGGCTTCATTTACAGGCCTTATTTGGGCTATGTAAAAAGTTGGGCAATTCGCACTTCCTTCGGGTGTTCTTAAAATTTTGCCCCTCATATTTGAAATCTTTAAATTTTGCCCTTCGGCTAAATTTTATGGGTTTCAGGTTTGAATCTCCACACAGTTAAAATTTTAAAAAAAAATTCGCAAGGCAGAGTTTAAATTTCGCTATGCCCCCACCGGCATACACTTGTAAAGGAATTACCAAAGTTATGCCGGATCCGGTATACTTATGCCTTATGGGCAGACTTGGCATAAGTATGCCGGGTCCGGCATAACTTTGATAATTCCTTCACAAGTTTATGCCGGATCCGGCATAAAAGTTTTTCCATTAAAAGTATGCCCCCACGGGCATAAACTTATTAAGGAATTACCAAACTTATGCCGGACCCGGCATACTTATGCCTTATGGGTAGACTTGGCATAAGTATGTCAGGTCCGGCATAATTTTGGTAATTCCTTCACAAGTTTATGCCGGTTGGGACATACTTTAAATGGGCAAACTTTTATAGTACGCCACAGAAGGCGGAATTTTTCCTTAAGGCATAACTAAAAGTTTGCCTTATAAGGCAAAATCTATACCTTAAGAAAAAGTTCTACCTTATGAGGCATACTTTTGATTATGCGTTAATTAAAAGTCTATCCGATAAGGCATAGTTCCTTAAGGAAAAGTTTTGCCCCATAAGACATAACTAAACTATGTCTTGAGGAAAAGTTATGTCCCCTCCGGTATAACTTTAGTTTTTCCTTAAGGACTTTATGCCGGATCCGACATACACTCCCCCAGTTCTGCTTTGCGAAATTATTTTTTTATTTTATGCCTGAGTGGGAGTTCGAACTTAGAACCTCAGGTATCCAAGCAAAGGGCAAAATTTAAATACCATAAATATGAGGGGCAAAAATTAAATACCAGCCCAAAAAAAGGGCAATCCGTGCAAAAAAATGTAAAAAGTTTCATAATCAGTAACAGGCCGTCATGAGAAAAGTATCAGGCTCTAGTTAATAGACTAAGGTGGCATAGGCCCAAGCCTAAGGATACAGATTAACAGGCAATTTGACAGGATTATCCTTCGCTAGGGGTGGTCTTTAATTTTTATCCCTAAAATTGGTGGTCCTTAATTTTTATCCTCTGCCTCAGGACCCAAATTCTACCTATATGGCAAGATTTACAAAATTCTGCCTTAAGGTAGAATTTGCAAAGGCAGAGAGAAAAAATTAAAGACCACCCAAATGAAGGATAATATGCGCAAAAAAAAAAAAAGGCAATTTAACAAGCATAAAATTGCATGTTTTTCCTTGAAATGTGCTGGTCTCCAATTTTTGTCCTATAGCAACTGTACTTGTGTCTAGTGGGCATAAGTTCTTTAAAAATTGAAGTTCTTTTAAAATAAAATTTATAGATATTACAACAATAACAACAACAAGCCCAGTATAATTTCACTATGTGGGGTCTGGAGAGGGTAGAGTGTATGCAGACCTAACCCCCACCTTGAAAGGTAGGGCGGCTGATTCCGAAAGACCCACCTTTAATTGAT
This sequence comes from Lycium barbarum, assembly GCF_019175385.1. NCBI lineage: Eukaryota > Viridiplantae > Streptophyta > Magnoliopsida > Solanales > Solanaceae > Lycium > Lycium barbarum. The sequence continues at coordinate 146,829,176 of NC_083338.1, read as the reverse complement.
CTCTTGTTAAAGAGTCATTTGCACTTTTTCCCTTATTTTGTGCTGGTCTTTAATTTATGCTTCTCATAACCAAAAATAAATAAATTCACAAGGAATATATATTTTTGTAAAGGTAGGGCGGCTGATTCCGAAAGACCCACCTTTAATTGATCTCTTGTTAAAGAGTCATTTGCACTTTTTCCCTTATTTTGTGCTGGTCTTTAATTTATGCTTCTCATAACCAAAAATAAATAAATTCACAAGGAATATATATTTTTGTATCATAATATCTGATACAAAAATATATATTCCTTGTGAATTTATTTATTTTTAGTTATGAGAAGCATAAATTAAAGACCAGCACAAAATAAGGGAAAAAGTGCAAATGACTCTTTAACAAGAGATCAATTAAAAGACCAAAATACTATAATGGTTAAACCATCTTTTATGCTTTTTTATTATGAATTTTTATACTATTAGAAATGTAGATTTAAACTTTCTATGATGATTGTAACAGTGTCAATTCACTAACGATGTTGTCCACTTTAAAACTAGGCCACACCATCAGAGGCCGAGTCAAAATTTAAATTTTATGAATTCGAAATTGTAATCTTTTAAAGTTTCTAAATTAATAATTTATACATATTTAATAAAATTTTTAACACAAATATAAATTTTGAGTAAAAGCTATTAAATTCGGAGTGCATTGACACCTCTGATATAAGGACTATAAGCTATCGATTGTAAGGTCTCCTAGAGAAAAGAGAGCACATTCTACACGCCCTGCCTAAAAACTTTGTAAGGCAAAAAAGAAACCGCGGTTTTCATGAACTGTGGACTCGAGCACGTTCAAAATATGGATCATGCTTTTGCCTTTAACAAAAGATATTCTATATTCGTAAAGTGGCAAGTAGGAACATTCCGTCTAACGCTCACTTGTTTCCAAACTAAAAAGACAAACATGAAAAATATTTAGTCCTTTCTTTTTCTTCGTCCCATTCTTCCTTGAAAGCAACTTTTTTAAAAAATATAAAATAAAATAAAAGATCACATGATGAAATGTTGCAACAATGCTTCTGGTGTTTTCTAGTTTACTCACAAATTGGGAATCAAATGAATTTTTGGAATGTGAATCTTACCATAGGCCAATCAGCAGAGAATATTATCAAACCGCTCAATAGGATAAGATCGACTTCTTAACCGAAAATTTAAAGGATAAAATTTACAAATGTTTACCCACCATCTAATAACATGTATTTGTGCATAGATTTTTAGCATTTGGCCATGATCAATTAACATGCATGCATCACCTCATTAAATTACTTAACTATAGTAGATTTATATGTGTGATTTGATGTAAGCACCGAGTAAGTATTTACTAAGTACTAATTTAAAGCCTAATTAGAAATATATCTAGCCATTGGGAGGGGAATTGAATTGAATTTCCTTCATTGGTTAGAAGTTGATTTCTTGGATCTTCTTTCATAAAATGTGTAGGACCTATAAACCATTTAAAACCTCCAATCATAAAAGGTGAATTGCAAATTAATGACAACTAAATGTACATTCGGTCTGTGAGGCAATGTTCTACCAAAAATAGAAGCTTAGTTAGAAGTTTGACTTCATTGAAATTTTGAGACTTTTAACTCGTATGATCAATCGATAAGTATCTGAATAATAAATGATGGATATAAATTCACGAATTTGATACAAGTTAAATATATTTTTTTAAATACATATTTTGAACTTAAACCACAAATCATCCAAATCTTGATCCAACACTATCAATAATACAACACATTGTGATTGGGGTTATACTAACTATATGATAGAAATTGAACAACCAAATGCCTCATTATTTCCTCTATTTTGTTTTGGCCAAATGCCGATAGCATTTAATAAGAAAAAGTTTAGGTCTCCCAAATGTTTGGTTAATTGGATAGAAAATTCTCTCTCACGTGTTAAGCACATATTATTGGGAATTTGGTCGTTTGGTACCACCTTAGGAGGACAAAATTGTAGGCAGCAAATAAAAAAGTAGGTAAAAACAGTTGATAGGGATGGAATTCAAGATTAAGCTTCCAGAACATGTTTAACAATTTATAAGCAAACTTATCAACAATCAAAGTGATTATCAAACCTCAAAGCCAACTTTAAAATTGACAAATAATAACAAACAATTTTTTTTCCTTTTTTGGTTCTTTTACACTCTGTTTGGAACGTTGTTACTCATTATTTCATAATGTACTGTATTGTATTGTACTGTGCTGTTTTGTAGATACAATGTTTGGATAGACTGTATTATTTATTGATGTGTCATAACATATTTTTTGTTTGGATTGAATGTATCGTACTATATTTTAATTGGTAAGTTTACAAAAATATCCTAAACTATAAGTTTACAAATTCAGAGTCATGGTTTAACAAAAGCATGAGAAAGCACAACAAATAAGCAAAATATTCTATGCAAAAAAATAAAACAAGAAAGCATGCAAATTAATGATGATTGTGAATAAGGAGCGCAATACAAATAATAACTTGAAAAACGGCAGAATGATAAGAAGTTTTAAAAAGATGGTCATGGAGAACAAGAAATACCTGTAACTTTAAAACTATAGCAGAAACCTAAACAAAAAGCAAACATATAAAATTAAAAGAAGGAAGAAAAAGCAGGGAGCAGAACAATAAAGAAAAAACGTAAAAGGAGATAGAAGAAGGAAGAAGACGCAGGGAGCAGATAAACCAAACCTAGAAGGAGACAGAGTTACGCAGAAGACGTAGGGTATAGGATTTTTTGGTGGAGTTAAATAATATAAGGTAAAGGATAAAATAGGATTATGAAATATTAAGTAAGGATATAATTGGAAAAAAAAATTAGGTAACAATGGGATAACACCAAATCGATTGTTACATAAAATGAGATTTTTCATTATTACGTAACGACGGAATTTAACAATATGATACAATACTTTTTAAATAACAATCAAAACAAACATTGTTTTTGCGGTAGCAATACAATACAATGGGTAACAATGTTCCAAACAGAGAGTTAAATCCTAATTAGGAAACCCCGTAGAAGCAACATATTCTCTCACTTCTCTAGCAATCACACCTCTCATCACATCCCAAAATCCCACCGGAAAACTCTCCGTTTTCCTCTCTGGCAACTCATCTCCGCCCACCCCGGGCGGCGCTAGGGACAAAGTCGTCATTGGATCATCAAATTCACCACTACCATTAGCTATAACGGCGTAATTATTATTATTGTCATTCCCTTTTGGACTCTCATCGACATTAAAATAATCCATGCCCGACCCGGATCCAGAACCCGGCCCATTAATATTCATATCAGAAAAGCCCAATGGACTCTGATTTTTCTGCTGTTGCTGACAGCGTCTCTTTAATGTTGAATTCCAGTGATTCTTAATAGCATTATCAGTCCTACCAGGAAGTAAACGCGCAATGGTGGCCCACCTGTTTCCATATTTAGCATGAGCTGCCACAATTGTCTCATCCTCCGCCGGAGAAAATGGTCGGTGTTCGACATTTGGACTTAACTGATTACACCACCGGAGCCGGCAAGATTTGCCGGACCGACCCTTAATGTATTTACTTATCAATGACCAATTACGTGCCCCGTAACGCTCAACAAGTTTCGTTAAAATCTTATCTTCTTCAGCACTCCATGGTCCTTTTATTCTCTCTGATTTATTATTTTTACCAGAAAGTGAAGATTCTGAAGAAGATGATTCAGATGAAGAAGATGTTGATGTTGAACACCTGTTAAGCAAATCCATTTTCAGAAGAAAAAAAATGGGATTTGGTAAAAATGGAGCTCTTGTTTTGCTTGAAGTTGAATAATAATGGTTAGTTTAGTGAGTCAAGTGTGGTTAAGTGATGTAAAGGGTGTATATATAGGGATTTATGTGAGTAGCAAATGCAATAGATATATAATTGTGGGTGCATGAACATAAGCCAATAGCTTTATTTTTTTGCCCTTTTTGGTAGAATTGGAGTTTTTTGGACTGTGTGGTGAAGGTTGGTTCTTGGAAACTGCCTTGTGTAAAGTTGGTAGGGGTTATAACTTTATAGTATAATATAACTAAAAAAGGGTGCGTAGATCTGCAAACCAGTTGTCTTTGCCGTTTCCTGTTAAGTAGTATACTATTTGATATTTATATAAATTAGTCAATTTATTCGCGCTTAGCGCAGTTAGATATTTTTTTTTTTTTAAATTTGGTTGATGTGAAGAAAAAAAATATTCTTATAATATCAAAAATAAAAGAAAATTAAAATCAATGTAGAAGGAAAAAGACATGAAAAAACTACAATAGAAAATCAAATCTAAATAGAAACAGAACCTACAGTTTTTAAGTTCTATAATGAAAACAAAAAAAGAGGTCTACAATGAAGAGTTCTCGAGACATCCTCTCAATTCGGAAAAAGAAATTAACTTTAAAAAATGCATGGAAATGTAAGTCTCGTATATTCTTTCTAATTAAAAGGTGTTGATAAATAATATTAACTATTAAAAATAATAAATTATTAGTAATTGCATTTAGAGGTATAGTTTTTATTCATAATTACAGACCTTTGGTCTAACATAAGACCTTTAACCTTCTATTCCTATTAAATGTTATTAACGCTATTAATTATTATTAAAAAATATTTTAAAATAAGGTAAACCATATATGAGGAAGAAAAACAGACCTTTTAGCATACATAACGGTGAAAAATGATTTAAAGATGGAAATCAAAAACAGTAAATCTTTTATTGCTAGTCCTATGTCATGCCATTTGCAAAAAAAAAAAAATCCTTAGATTTTTCGTGGCTCCGAACTCTCTTTGATACACGTTATTAGAAGAGAGTACTGTATGAATTGTTAAAACACAAATTAAACCATTAATTAAAATCAACATACTCATAAAGTTTTGCACAGAAAATTTCTTATATGATGTTAGTGAACAAAAATTTCTCCTTGCAATGTGTTATGTTGTTGATTTTCTGTATGATAAACATTGCCATAAGCCCATAACTATTTGTATTTGAGAAAAGCACTCTTCAAAGGTGCAGAACAAAGAAGAGAACAACTTCACGTTATCCACAAGATCAAGATAATTGTCCAAATAATAAAAAGGGAAAAAATGAAAATTGCATAAGATATTTTTTTAAAAATTAAAACAGTTATGTGATTTTCTCTCCACTTTTCAGTTGTGCTAATTATTAGAGGGTAAGATTCAAACTCAAAAACAAAAAAAGATGGACGAAGAAGAAGAAAGAGAGCATGACATTATATATGCATATTTATGAAAGCACATATTTGTGAATGAAAATTAGGTAAACAATAAACAAAATAATCATGAAATTGAGCATAAAATTGAATGGAATTAGCATTGGTGTGCATGCACAGAGATAAATAATCTAAGAATATGTAAAACTCACATATAGAAAGTGTTGCAATTATACGGACAAGATAATCCAACGATCTGTGTAATACTTTTAGGAAGCAAGTTTAACTTTTTGAGTTGCGTGTTTGTACCAAAAACTCTTTGCTTGAACCCCCCAAATGCTACTTGAAATGATATTTAAAGGACTACTCCATTTTAATTCTGCATGGAGGAAATGAAAGGTTGGAGTAGTAAATATTGGCACTTCTCAGTTTATTTACAATAGAAAATAAGAATAAGTGGAGTAGTAAATTCTGAAACATTCAAGTTTTTACAATAAAGAATAGGAATAAATGGATGAGTAACAATTGATACATTTATTCTTGAACAATAAAAAAAACTAAAAATAGTAGGCAAAAAGGCAAAAATTGAAGAAGAAAAAAAAGATAAATAAGATTTTTGGGCAAAGAGAGGTGCCACATCACTCTTCTTTTGCCTAACTTTATATATATATAACTTCAAAAGTAGCCCAAAGTCTACTTGATTCATCTTTCACTATAATAATTACGCTAAATGCATCTATTTAACTTTTCCTTTTCCGCTGTAATATATATATATATACCTACTTAACTTTTTCTCTTCCACTATAGTTATTTATTATATAGATATATTATTTACCGTTAATAATTATAAATATTTCTATTATTTGTGGACAATATATTTTTTGTATCTACCTTATTTTAAAAAACCCAAGAATCTAAATATAACTATTGAGCTTTTCCTCTTCCACTATAGCTATTAGTTCTTATTAGATATTAAAAGAATCATTTTTGGATTTTAATGGCATAAAACCTTTATCATTCTTTTATAAGTGCTCATTTGTTACTTATTATGTTCTTTGAGCACAATATATAACAAAAATATTTTTATACTTTTCTCTAATGAAGGAGAACTACAGTCCTGTATCACCAAAAAATGATTTTGCTCAACAACTATGTTGTATCACCATTTTTTCAACAAAAGACACATTTGGAGAAGCAACTTTGAGTCTTAGTATTCAACCGAAGCAACTTTTAAGTCTTAAATTATAGGTAGTTCATCTACTACAAACAATTTTCATATCTCTAAATGGTGTGTATTTAATTAGCAAAATTTATACTATAAAATTTCCATATGATTTGATATCTGAGAAATTAAATAGGCGCACGAACCTATAACTTCAAGTTGAACCATCTCGGATAATAAAATGGACTGTAGTTTAAATGTCAAATACCTTATTGGAATCCTGTTTGACTTAAGCAAATTAACTGAAGTCCGAAATCTTCGAAGCCCTTTGCCATCCATCAAATGTACTTTTGCAACATCTACTTCAAATATTTTCACTGTATAAATTGAAATTAAAAAAGAAAATTAAGTATATTAAATTAAATCAACCTACCTCGTGCGAGATCCGACATTCGTCAAGTGAAATTTCATGTAAAAAAAAGTATTCTACTAAAAAATAAGAGCTTTCTAGTCCAAAGAAAATTCATTCACTTTCACCGTTTCTTTCATGATTTATACTTTCTCAAGGAGGGAGCATTTCTTTAACAGTTGACCTTTGGATTTCTTTTACATAAAAACTTTAGAATTCTAGCTCACTATAAAAATTGATGAGCCTTTGGGAAGAAAACGGTAGTCTGAGTTGGGTGCTTCATAAGTTCATAATGGAAGAAACAGTTGTTTCATTAATAAGGACTCTTAAAAATCTTAATATCAAATAAATGGAGAATTATGCACGATTTTCCACAATTATTAGTGTAGATTCTTGTGAACTTCTCATTAGCCACGAACAATTCAAGAAGTCTTTCAATTGTCCATTATTATTTTCATTAATTGTTGCAACATTAAAATTGACTTTAAAAGAAAAAAACTTGAGCACATTTAACATAATTAAGAGAGTTAAATGGATGTTTTTACAAAGAAGATAAATAAGAAAATAGGGAAAATGTCAAAAAAAAAAGAAAAAAAAAAAGATAAATGCTAATGAAGGACATAAAGAGGTCACACATAAGATTGTTTATGCCTAGATTTATATTATATATAGATTAGGCTTGATTAATTAAATTCATATTCAAGCTGAAAAGTTTATATTAGGTAAAACGTTTTTTAACAAAAGCGATTTCATATTTTAAATTCAAATTCGAAATCTTTAGGTAAAGATGAAGGAACACTTATCAGTTCACCGCAATCATGGCCGGTTACAACTGGTTGTTAAGCGCATAGTCGATAAACATTTTTTAATGTGATATGAACAGATTTGTCGCGGCTGGTGATGTTTTGTCGTTATTAGCACGTAGATTGACAAATTTGGATATCCAATAATCTAGGGGAGGAAGATAATTGCTATTTTTATTATTAATATTAGGCCAAGAAATTGAGAGGCATTGTGGATTCATTGAATAGAGTGTTAGATTGAAGCTTTTTAAGTGTTATTGCTTCAATTTCACTGCATTTTCTCTTGTCTTATAGTCCAGATTCATAAATGAATCGTTGGGATCTTTAATTAGCGATCTTTTTGTGTACAACTTCCGTACAACAACAACTGTACATAGTTCCTACAAGAATCACGAAAAGGATCAATATTACGTCAGTAGCAATTAATCCTAAGTTATGACCACATGGTTCTTTGTGGAGTATAAATTTACTTGAACAACAGCTTGTTACTTGACGAAAGCAAGAACTCCTCTTCAATATCCCTATGACCTGATTTATACAACACAAATATGTAACATGCGCATAATTCACTTGAAACTATGTTTTTTCTTTAGTAGTGTTACTGTAGTATATATTTCGATGGTAAATACAAGTTAAGACGACTTACCGGTTCTTCTCCCAAGAACAGATCTGCAACAACCACATCTAATGTAACATGCGCATAATTCACTTGAAACTATGTTTTTTCTTTAGTAGTGTTACTGTAGTATATATTTCGATGGTAAATACAAGTTAAGACGACTTACGGGTTATTCTCTCAGGGACAGATCTGCAACAACCACATCTAATTTGCAGGTCGTTAAGAATACCCACAAGATGGATGAATTCCTTGTTTACAGCCTATGTATCCTCTACTAATTAAGATGCAGAGCAATTTTCTCTTTGCAAACCCTAGCCGTCTGGTGGAAAAACTTACCATTCCAACACCCATAAAGATGTATTTACATGATATAAGTAGTGTTTAAAAGGAAGACAAGTTAAATTGACTAACAAGCTAATTAGCACTCTTATGGGTGGACCGGATCCAATAGCATTTTCCAACCCTTAACGAAGAGAAAAAAGAGTTGAGACATTGCAATATAAAAAGAAGTGGCTCTTGTTAAGATAACTAGGAAATGCAAGAATTTTATGTACATGAAAGCACAATGTTCATCTAACTTAACTTTTAAGCATTAGTAAGTTGCAGCTTTAGAGTGTCTCTAAGTATTTTCTGTAAGCAAAACTAGCATAAGTAAGAGCCTGTTTGGATAGGCTTATGCCTAAGCTGCAAATAACTTATAAACTAAAAAAAATAAGTTGGGATAGTTTAACTTATTTTTTTTGGCTTATAAGCTGTTTTTAGCTTATAAGCTGCTTTAGTTGCTAAGTCAAATGGGCTCAATTATTTTTTTGAGCTTATTTTAAGCACAAAATGACTTTAAGCTGGCCAACCAAACACTCAAAAAAGCTGAAAACAGCTTATAAGCAACTTATAAGCCAATCCAAACGGGCTCTAACATTTTATACTCCAAAAAATACCAGAGAGTCTAATGTACGTATTTTTTATCTTTCCCGTTTACATGTTTTCTTATCACTGCAATAACGCAATAACAATTACTCCAACTAGAGTCAAGTAGTACTATTGTACTATTTTTTTGGAGAATAAATGGCTAAAAAACAAGAAGGTTTTGTTGCAATGAGTGAGGGTGATTTGGAAATAAAAGAAAAGGCAAGGACTCAAGAAAATTGCAGTACCAATCATTCTCGTACTAGCTAGGTGGGTAGGGCTTTTTTACATGAAACAAGGGAGCATTTAAAACATGAGGGACAGTAAAGCCATAATCAACAATAGCATAATCATGCTTTACTATTATCATTATTATCACTCCAACGCCGTATTAGTCGTAGAATTAGCATATTTTAAACTATTTTTAAATTAAAATTAATCAAGTGGGGTTTGCAACTTTTTGACTAACTTTGCAGGCTTACAGCTGGGGATCAAATCCAGATCTCTGTTGCTTATATAATCAACGGCTGTGATCAATAAACGAGTGAAAAAGGTGAGATATTAAGCCAATAAATTTAACCAGCTTGAGGATGACTTCAAGTAGCTCCACGTCAGAATGGGCCCCACTCACAGCCTGGACGAATCTCACGTGATTCCAGTCTGAATTCCTTTGACTTTTAGTTTCGTTTTTATCTGCAGAAATATGGTACGGTTCCACTCGCTGTCTTCGAGCGTGTCCGCACGCTCTGTCCTTTAAGAACATTCTGAAGCCATACTACTATCAAATACCAATAAATGTCACTCATAGATCCAAGCGATACATTTTTATAAAAAGAAATATCCAAATTTAATAGATGAATTAACTACTAATACTTAGTGTAATATTATTTAACGAGTATTCGTTCAAGTAAAATCTAACATAAACTGAAGCAAAAAAATAATAAATATTTTAGCTCAGCTTCGTGCAAGCTTTTTCATGCAATATCATATGACAATAGGAGTACATTCTCTTAGCTATAAAAGCTGGAAAATAGTGTATATCTTTTTTAGGAGACTTTATTTTGGGAAGTCAGAACGAATAGTTTCCAAACTATTACACAAATATTGTCCAATAATTTTTCTTGCAAATGCAAATTTTCCAATAATTGCTATCTGAAAATCGTCTAGAACCTAATTATTCAAAATCTAGCCAAAATCAAACTCAAATGCTACTTTAGAGTATTTCCTCTTAAAAGTTCAAAGTTCTTAATATCATGTTTACCATTATCGTTACAAATTTAGAATTACACAACTTATAAATAGTCATTAATTTTGATGTTATTGGATATTAACAATACTATCATGGGAAAAATCGACAATTTTCACATGAAAAGTATAAGTTCAATAGGATCCATCAACTTCAGTTCAACCTCTATATATTTTTGAAAAATTCACTAAATATGCATATATAATCACTCGTTTATGATTTTCACAATATTTAAAAATCTTAAACAAGGGGAAAAAAAAAAACTAAAAAGAGCGGCTGTGTTGCACGCTCTAAGAGATTGATGAAATAGGAGACGCACGTTTGCAAATCTGAACCGAAAGGGGAATGAGGCCGCCCACGTGTCGAAAAATAAGTGGGGGGGATTTCGATAAAAGCGCGGCATTTTGATTGATTGCTTTGTTAGAAAAGAGGAGAAGCAGTTGGGCAGTTGATAGTAGTATTATAACTACAGCTGGACCTCACCGACTTGTTCTTTATTTCTCCTACATCACGAAACTACCTTCCCCTTTCACTCCTAAATCATTCTCTTTTGTCCTTTCATTATTTTAGTATTTCCCTTGTGTTTTTTTATATACTTTTTGCCTGCATATTGAGCTAGCGAAGTAACTATGAGCTTATTAAACTTCAAACTTAGCTTGGGCACGAAATGAACTCAAGAATTTTAATTTTTTTAGGTTTTGGTTCGAAATTGTAGCATATCTTGTCTAATTACTGTGTTTCAAATTTATTATGTATATTTCAGCTAGCACATATGCATGACGTGAGTTAAAGTCACTGGGTTCGAATAAACCATAACTTTGTTATCTACATTCGGCCCCGCTCTTGTGAACTATTGTTCAACTTATGATTTTTTACCCCCTTAGGGACTATTGAAATTGAATGGATTTCAATCCTGATTAGATTACACTTCTTTTGAGCCAAGAGTCTATTAAAAATAACCTCTCTATCCTATAAAGGTAGGGGAGATCTGCTTACATCCTACCCTCATATCTTATTTGTAGGATTACACTGAGTTTGTCGTGGTTATTGTAGTTGTTTCTCTGATATTGTTCATTAGACAATGACCCTTCTCTATCTCTTTTTGTAGTTTACTAATGAAGTCGACAGGTTAGTAGCTCAAGAAAGAAGACAAAAACATCAATGGTTTGCATGATTATTTGCTTATTTTTTTCTTCTTAATTGTTGAAATAGTATATTGATTTTCAATCTTAGTGGCAACTAGCAACTAGTGCTTACAATCATTTTTCTAGTGAAATGGACGCAATCATATATATATATATATATATATATATATATATATATATATATATATATACACACTAGATCATTATGATCAGTTGAATGACATGCTTTGGTGAAAATTTAGTAGTAACAACTATAAGAAAAAACTGAATAGATAACGTTTGAAGAATCAGTTAAGCAGTTTTAAAAAAATTATCTTTAAGGAGTTTACCTTAATAAGAGTTTATTGACAACACAAAGAAATTAAAAAGACAACTTCTATGAAAGAACCTTGATTAGAAATCAACTACATACAGTAGCATTTTTCTGGATCCACGCCAAACTCTGCAGTGGACTTTAACAATTAGTAGTTCTAAAGATTTGTACAATTTCGAAGTTTATCTGTGTTCAAAATTCAATTTTTGTTGACTCATGAAACGGTTTACATTATAAACAAATCTTGACAATGGCTGAACAGGACGTTGTGCCGTCACGTGACCCATACACTAATCAAAAGTTTAACCTTTTGGAATAGTACGTAATTTGAGTAGTAAATATCCAAGTCCGGAACTAAAATGCCCCAAAAAAATCATTTTGAATTAAAATATTCCAATAAAAAAAAATATTACAAAAGTATCTTTAGCGCAGTAATTTATTGAGCTAAAGCAGTTCACGGAGACGGAGCCGTTAACTGCTTTAGAGCAGTATTTTACTGCGTCATAGAAGCAGTTAAAAAAAAATCTATAACGCAGTAAAATACTGCGTTATAGAAACAGTACAAAAAAAAAAAAATTGGCCAACTTATTTTTTGCAACACTTAGTGTTTTTTTCCATACTTTGACCAATGATCAGTCGTGTGTCAAGACTCCGAAACGTCAATAATTTATATAGAATCTGATATTTTTTTCTGCATACAATAATGTAGGCTCAATACATCAAGGATACGTAAACGTTCGGATCTTGATTTTAGGAGTTGAAAAAGTGCCTGAAGTAAGTTTTGTTTGTAAACTTTAGGTTTAAGTGTTCTATATACATAGACGTCCATTTTTGTTTGAAGACTTGTTGTCATTAGCTTATGTGTGTTATTTTTTAAAACGTAACTTTATTTCGAATATACGCGATTTTTTGCGCTCGGACGTCCGATTTACGCGATTTTTTTTTTTGTGCAACATATTCGAAATAAAGTTACGCATTAAAAAATAACACACTTAAGGAACACTTAGTGTTTTTTTCCATAAAAAGATCGCAACATCTTATTTTAATAAATCTTTTCTTTGCAGCGCTTAGTGTTTTTTTCATATTTTGACCAACGATTAGTCGTGTGTCAAGACTCCGAAACGTCAATATTTTATATACAACCTGATATTTTTTTCTGCGTACTATAATGTAGGCTCAATACATCAAGGATACGTAAACGTTCGGATCGTCGTTTTAGGGGTTGAAAAGGTACCCGAAGTAAGTTTTGTTTAAGGTTTAAGTGTTTTATTTTTTAAGGTTTTGATTTAAGCGTGATGTTTTTTAATCAAGACATAACTTTATTTTGAATATAAATATAATTCTAAAAAATATAGGGAGAAAAACTAGTTGTAAAGTGATCAAACTTTAGATGGTCATAACTTTGTGCTCGGACGTCCGTTTTACGCGTTTTTTTTTAACTTGCGTATTTTTTCGAGATCTATGCGGGCCAAGCCGATTTTAAAAAAAAAAATACCTTTTATCCCATTCAATTTCAATTTTTCCCTAAATTGGCGTGAAATTTTCAGTTTTATTTACTTATAAGATGATGATATGCAATAGATTTCAACATAAAAATCCCGGGGTAATGTAGCTATGAATGTCAATTTCACTTCTGCGGTTTCAATTTTTGAAAATAAAGTTGACTAATTTTCTCAACATATAAAGTTGACTAAAATAACCTTACAGTCAAACACTAAGTTTTTTTCAAACAAAACTTACTTCGGGCACCTTTTCAACCCCTAAAATCACGATCCGAACGTTTATGTATCTTTGATGTATTGAGCCTACATTATTGTAGCAGAAAAAAATATCAGGTTCTATATAAAATATTGACGTTTCGGAGTCTTGACACACGACTAATCATTGGTCAAAGTATGAAAAAAACACTAAGTGTTGCAAAAAATAAGTTGGCCAATTTTTTTTTTTGTATTGTTTCTATAACACAGTATTTTATTGCGTTATAATAATTTTTTTTTAACTGTTTCTATAACACAGTAAAATACTACACTAAAGCAGTTAACTGCTCCGCCTCCGTGAACTGCTTTAGTGCAGTAAATTACTGCGCTAAAGATACTTTTGTAACATTTTTTTTTGTTGGAATATTTTGGTTCAAAATGATTTTTTTGGGCATTTTGGTTCCGGAGTGTAAATATCCTGCAGGACTTGGACCAAAGTATATGGGTGAATGGTTCTGTACGTGTTAAAAAAATGAGTAGCATCTCCAAAGGAAAGTATCGTGGCACATGTTAAGTAATAAGTACTAATAATTAATTCTTAATTTATACTAACTAGAAGAGCTCGATGAATTTTTGGAGATCCATCAATATTGGTAAAGTATTACTCCTATTAAGAAGAGTGTTCTTACCACGCGAAAAGATTAATCATTCAGCAGTATTTTTTACCATATGTAGTCCCTTATTAGATAGATTCCGTGCCAATAGTAATATATACAAGGGAAAAGGGTCTAATATACTCTTTTACTTTAGTTTATTGGCTAACTTTATCCTCCGTGAGTCAAAGTAGTCAAATATACCCCTCCCGTTACAAGATGGGGCCAAATATACCCCTACCATTAGCAAAGTTTTCAAAAAAACCCTCATTTCTAACATATTTCCACATAAACAAGTCTAGTCATTGAAATTGGGTGACATGGACGCTACATGACATTTAATTTATTTTATGTGGTGCTTACGTGACAATTTTTTTAAAAACAATCTGGAAAATTGATTTGTCTAAAAACAAGTCTATTAAAAATGACTTTTATTAAAAATCTGAATTTTTTTGACTTTATAAAACCCGCTTCTTAAAAACAATTAGGACACTTTTAAAAAAAAATACTTTACAGTTTCCAATTAAAAAAAAAAAACATTTTCCAAATTTTTTAACTAAAAAGTCCAATTTTCGAGAATATATTTTAAAAAAAAGGTTTTATTAAAATAAAAAAGTTTCAGATTTTTAATAAAAGTCATTTTTTTCTACATTTGTTTTAAAAAAAATCAATTTTCCAGATTATTTTTAAAAAAAATTGTCATGTGGGCAACACATAGAATAAGTTAAATGTCATGTGGCGTTCATGTCACCCAATTCCAATGACTAGACTTGCTTATGTGGGAATATGTTAGAAATAAGGGATATTTTTAAAACTTTGCTAACGGTCTGGGTATATTTAGCCCAACTTATAACGGAAGGGGTATATTTGACTACTTTGACTAACGAAATACAAAGTTAGCCAATAAACTAAAATAGAGAGGTATATTTGACCCTTTTCCGTATATACAAATATAAAGAGAAATAAAAGGACCCATAGTGTTCCCTTACTGCCGCTCAGTTTTGGCTGTATCCGGCCATTATTCAATTGCCTGGCCTAATTGACACTATTTGTTTGTTACTCTTTTTTTCCACCCCGTGGATCGATATTTTATATCCAAAATAGAACACTCCGGCAAAAGTACTTCCCTCTAGACTACAGTTGTTGTTGCCAGTTGGTACATACTACTTACTTTGTTTCCGCGTGAGACATGGGGAGAGTACAGATCTTTTGTCCTTTCTTTTCCTTTTCATAGTCAACATAATTGGTTACGGTGGTTGTACCATTCTTTTTCTACTTCTATAACAGTCGGAAATATATTTATTTTCCACTCTAAATATTACACCATTTAATTTCTTCGTGATGAAATTGGTAATATTGGAGACTATGAGTTGAAATAAAAGGAGAGTGGGACTTCTGCTTTCGTCTTGTCTCTATCGATTATGAGCTGTGATGAGAAATATTACCAGACCATAAAGTCTTTAATTAGGGTCAATTTTGAATTGGGGCTTTTACAGCTCCATAAGCTCTATATTGAACGACCACCACCATGTCAGTTAAAAAAATTAACGTTCACTTTTATGACTAGTCTCTCCCTTATCTATTTGTGACTAAAAACATATTGTTAACTGAATACAGTACTAGTACTATTGAGATGCTTACTACCAGTACTAGTATATTTTAGAAATGACGAAAATCTATGAGACAGTGTCAGCAATACTGGTTAGGAACTTGACTTGAAACTTCATATGAAGGAGGTGAAATTGCTCGTATACAAACTATTGTATGATAAAAAGGAATCGACAGTAATGCAAGAAGATCCAGCTCATTATTTTTTATAGTATCATTTTTGGATCACTGCATTCACTAAAGTTTCAGCACCTTATAGTACATTATCTTTTGGTATTAAGCCTGTTATTGGATATGGTTGCATTAGCTTTATTCACAAGACAATTATCTTTAAGGTTCGCTTCTTCCTATATAATCTCACATTAGTCGCTTAGTACAATGTACCCAATGATACTCTGGCAAAAAATCTTTACAATTTAGTCCTTTAATTCCATGTTCTATCAAATGTCGCCTAAATTTGATACAATCCTGCTGCTTGTAGATACGCAAATGGATTAAGCATACTTGTTCCTCTTACACATGCCTTCTGGAAACTTTAAATAATGAAGAAACATTTGGAATGACATTTCCAAGAAGGTTCCAGTAGGTTTTTAGCTTGTTTAATATAAGTGAAAATGTATATATTCTTTTATAATTAACGTAGTCCAAAATTTTCGTTTAGTTTATTTACTTGCAAAATCCCAAGTGTTTGGGGTTACAAATTCAGAAAGTAAAATTATTCCTCGATTACTTTTCTTTTTGTATATTAAAAATGTTAAATAGAAATGTTAAATAGAAATACTAAAACCTCTCATAAGTTACATTGTTTAAATCTGTCAAGAGCAAAATTTCATATCCTTGATCGCTCCTTCTATAGTAGCATATGTCTGCCATGCATGTGTCCTTCATTTGCGTATCAAGAGATGTCTACAATATTCGTTTTGTTGGCTTCAAGCAAATATTTGCAATCTTAATTAATAGCCTCAAGATGTGTAAGATATATTGTATATCATCATCTTTCGATAAACTTAACAATAAGCTTAAGTAGACACTATGTTTTCATTTCTAATTCTTTATGTATCATTTATTTAGTTAATTTTAGTTAGAGGCAGGTCTAATCTTACCTAAAATTTTCAATATCCATTTTCCTTGGTCATCTGTAAAAAGTCAGTCTCTCGTGTTTGAGCCTTCACACTACTGTCAATGTTCAGTTTATTTAACCTTTCATGCGCAAGGAGGAGACCAAGATATTAGTTTGCTTGTTTAGATGTAGATGTTTGTCTAGAAAATGCTTCAACAATTTTCATCGCATTATCTCTACTATGTTTGCATATCAGATCTGTAGGTAGACATTTTCTTTCCTATCAAATTTCTATTTTTCCTTTATACATATGCCACATAATAGAAATTACAAAAGCTGAACTCACTACACTAAAAGAGGCTTTTAGCGGCAATATATTTTCCTTTTAGCGGCAATAGTTATTGCCACAAAAACATTTACCAGCAATTGGTTAATGTCATTAGATCCAAGGTCGGTAAAGCCTTTAGCGGCATTTATTGTTAGAGTTGAAGTTTGATATTGCCGCTAATAATTGATTCTAGAATATAATTAGCGTCAATTAATTTATTGCCGCAATTAATTTCCACTAAAAGCATATTTTGTTGTAGTGACTATACGGACCACTCATTGACAAAGTTAATATTGGTATTAACCAGAATGACACTTCTATTAAAATATCGATCTGACGTGTTACTGGATAGAGAATGAGATATCTCTCCGGTAGTTTCTTAACAAACTTATTTCAAATGTACCTAGAATCACCAGGAAGATAATAGAATTACCAAATGCAAAGTTATGATGATGATATGAATGACCTTTCACATATTATCAAGGCATATCCCAAGTTTAAGTAGATATGGAACAACTCCTTCTCACAAATGATATTGTGAATATTAATAATTGAATGTATTGATAATATTATTAGATCCTTCTGTCCTTTTTTTTGAGTCTACCGATTCTTAATCTTAACATTAATTTGCAATTTTGCATCGGTACTACCACTCTTGCCGCGTGAAACATGAATTATAACATTTGGCTTAATACAAATGTGACTCGGGAAATTGCTTTAATCACCGATTAGGGATTGAGTCGGGTTTAGAGTGGGTTGGGTCCTAAATAAATTCAAGTATTGATTTTAATTTTTTAAATATTTTTCCTAAAAGTTTTATAGCTTCCACATCATTAAATAGGTACTGAAAGTTGTATTTTCGGCTAAAATGACCATGGAGATTGACTAAGCAAAGTTAGATGACTTCGGTAGACCAAAGAAAGATAAGCGACGTTGCTAACCAATTACTATAAATTGAATGATCATTCAAGCAACCAACTCTATTGGAATTAAATCAAAATTATTTTCTCGATAGCACGAGTGAATAACAGTACCACCCATGAACATGATTACATTCTGATGTGGATGCAGAAAATGTCTGTAAACTTAAAGTTACAACCTTAAACCTAAATTACGAGTTCTCTATAAAAGAATCGTAATTCACTTCATACAGGTCACTTCATCAACTCTTCAAATTCAATCAATTATATGTTTGTTGTGTCCCAAAGGAATGTCGTCTCTGTTAGTTCTATGGATAGACAATCACCGTTTTGAAACAGTGACAATATCACACCTCAATTCTTCTTTGTGGTTTTGCATTCCTCTTCCTTTTTTCTCCGTCTATTTTCTAATATCTCTACATGTGCTACTATGTGTCTTTAGAAACGTTTTATATAATTAAAATGATCCAAGGAGAAGATGAAAAGTGACTCTTTTGTCTGTTAAGGATTTCAGACCTGTTAAATTGACCATTCAA
The DNA here is from genome assembly GCF_019175385.1 of Lycium barbarum. Classification (NCBI taxonomy): domain Eukaryota; kingdom Viridiplantae; phylum Streptophyta; class Magnoliopsida; order Solanales; family Solanaceae; genus Lycium; species Lycium barbarum. The sequence goes on along the minus strand of NC_083338.1, from coordinate 146,810,561 downwards.
CTTATTTCAAAGCAACACAGTGAAGATTCCTCTGCCCATATGTCTCCAAGCATATTGGATCTATTAAATTCACCATTTGACTTCTATAGAGTATTAATCTTTCTGGTCTTTTTGTATAATAGTGCTGTAAATTTGTTGCTGAAAATGGGGCACATCCAGCTCATTAATTTTAGAGTATCAATTTGGATCGGGAAAATCGTACTTTAGTCGATTAAATATTGAGCAGGCCCTTAATTATGATATATGGCTCAACATATTTAACCTTTAACTATTTAAAATATACTCTTTTGATCTCTCTTCTCGTGAATTTTCAGAAATTTAATGAACCATTAACGTCATATCATTTAATTATCCATATTTTATGTTAAGTTTGTATTGCTACTCCATACTTGAGGCAAATAGAAATCGTCTAAATGTTACACTCTTCCTATATAAAGCTATAAAAATGCACATTATAATTAATTGAATGTTAAATGTACATAGTCATATATTATAAAGATTAAAATTAGTATTTTTCAATAATTGGGGGAAAGTGTTATTCTCCCTTTTGGATCACTGCATTTAGTTAAATATCTGCTTATAACAGTAAATTACGTACCTTTGAATATTTTGCCATTTATAGAAAGTGTTTACATTAGCTTTATTCACAAAGACAATAATCTTTAAGGTTCCCTTCATCCTATACAAAAATCCCACACTAGTCTTAGTGCAATGTACCCATTGATACCTAATATGTCCAAAAAAGATCTTCATGAATATTTATTGTTCATCTTTTCTATTCCCTTTTTCTATTAAAATGTCGCCTAAATTTGATACAATTATGGTGCTTGTAGATACGCAAATGGATTAGGTATACCTGTAAAATGCAAAGAGAATCAAACAAGATACTATGAACTATGGAAAAAAATATAAAATGAAAATAGGATGAGACTCTCATTCATCAATAGAGCTATTACGCATTCCTTCTGGAAACTTTAAATACTGAAAATTATTCGGTATGCCATTTCCAAGAAGGTTCCGGCAGGTATTTACAATTTTTTTGTTTGTTTTGGCTTTCTGTTTTCTTTTTTATTGTGTTGATTCTTGTAAATGCTAACATTTGAGAAATTGAGTGTGTATTGGCTTTTATGGAGTTGTTGCCTATCTTTAATTTCAAAAGATATTATAAAAAGATTATGTTTGTGTACTACATATAAAACATTATTAAATGGTAAGGTTAAGGTGTGATAATTATTGAAATTTACGATATGGCAATTCTACTTTTTTTGCTTCCTCATGGATAATTTGCAATTTTCTATAGTTGAATTTGTAATTAGTTTATCTCATTTGTAATTCTCATTATCGGCATTGGTGGAGGCAAGCTTTATGTTGCGAGGTCAATCATATTCAGTATTTTCCACCTATAATTCAAATATATAGATGTGAAATACCATCAGAATTCAACAAATGTTAAATTTGTACTCATAATTTACAAAATACAATGAGTTCATTACTAAAATTACTGAAGGTTGAAATCATCAAGTTTAAATAAAAGGATCCACCTCCGATTAGCAGGGATCTCACTGTACACGTATCCCTCCACTAAAATAAATAAAAAAGAATTACAATCAATGAGATTTTCAGTCTATTTAAACTTTTATTTCTCACATATAAAACAACTTGTCATCTGCTTCATTTATGAGGTTGAGAACACTAATTATACAAGCTGAGCTTCTTGGAAAATTCAAAAAGGAAAAAGCTACTCCCTCCGGTTCAAAATAATTGAGGTTTTAGCCTCTAAGAGTTGGTTCAAAATAATTGATACTTTACAAAATCAAGAAAGTATTTAGTTCTTTTTCTCAAATTTTCCCTTGACACATTCTCATATCCCTATAATAATTATGTCAACCTAAAAAGAAAAGAAAATCATAATTAAGGATATTTTAGTCAAAACGCCTCTTAATTTATAATAGTTAGTGAATTTCTCAATCTATGTGCCCAAGCTTAAAATCTCAATTATTTTGGACCGGTGGGAGTAATAAATACACACAAAATAAAGTGCATTCTCCTTAAGTTGCATTGATCTAATAACTCTGTTTTGTTGTTGCTAGGCCGAAGAATTTCCAATTAGGATTTGTTGGGCCTTAATTTTTAGCCTGACTGATAGGCAGAATTTGCAGAATTTCATGGGCCTTAATTTTTAGCCTGAATTTCTCAATCCATGTGCCCAAGCTTAAAATCTCAATTATTTTGAACCGGCGGGAGTAATAAATACACACAAAATAAAGTGCATTCTCCTTAAGTTGCATTGATCTAATAACTCTGTTTTGTTGTTGCTAGGCCGAAGAATTTCCGATTAGGATTTGTTGGGCCTTAATTTTTAGCCTGACTGATAGGCAGAATTTGCAGAATTTCATGGGCCTTAATCCATGGGCCTTAATTTTTAGCCTGAATTTCTCAATCCATGTGCCCAAGCTTAAAATCTCAATTATTTTGAACCGGCGGGAGTAATAAATACACACAAAATAAAGTGCATTCTCCTTAAGTTGCATTGATCTAATAACTCTGTTTTGTTGTTGCTAGGACTATAGTCCAAACTGTGTGGGCTGTATCAATTCAGTGGGATAAGGTCTTTTTTTTTGCGCGGATTGCCTTTCATTTGGGGTGGTCTTTAATTTTTGCCCTTCAAATTGGTGGTATTTAAGTATTGCCCTTCGCCTAACATCCTGAGGTTGTGGGTTCGAACCCCAGCTCAGTTAAAAAAAAATTGCAAGCCAAAATTTCGATAGACAGAATTTGCAGAATTTCGATAGGCAAAATTCTGCCTTCAGGCAGAATTTCTACCTGAAGGGCAAATTTTAAAGACCACAATTTTGAGGGGTAAAAATTAAATACCACCTCCAGCAAAGGGCAATCCTGCAAATTGCCGGGATAAGATCACAAGGCCTTATATACCAAACTCATTTTAATAGTCTTGTGGGAAAATTACACTCTATGTCAATTTATGAAAATATTACGCCACGTAGCTCATACTTCATGTATAAACGCCCAATTTAACCCATATTTGAGTATAAACTGCCTCAATATACTTTATACAATGTTGATACATTATGTATAATGCTTTTCTCTCAGGTATAATGATGTATAATACTATAATGTTGCATAATATTGTATATTGGGCTACGTGGCGTAAATATTTTCAAAAGCTGTATATTTTTGTAAAATATCCCTCTGGTATTGTAACCAGGCCAAAAAATGTAATTCTTGTTGCTTGCTTAGTCCGTTAAACCACAATCATGTCTAACTTGGCTCGACAGTTTGGGCCTCATAGCATGAGGTCCTGGAATGTATAAGCAGGAGGCTTTTTTTGGACAATTTGCAGGATTGGCCTTCACTAGGGTTGGTCTTTAATTTTGGGAAAAGGACATATATGGCCGCTCGGCCATAAATAATCCCATCCTCTAGCCAATTTTTTCCAAACCCAAAATGTAGCAATTAAACAAATCTCATCCATTAGCCAAAACTTAAATAAGACAATTTTCAAGTAAAAATCCAAACACAAAAATGTTTGAGGCGATTTTTATGTATAATATGTGTCATTTGTGTATAAAATATGTATCAGTACCTATCTATAATGTATACAAACTGTATAAAATATGAATCACTAAGGTATGTATCATTTTTGTATATAATATGTATCATTGTGTATATAATGTGTATCAGCACAGTGCAACTGCCCTGTATAGAATAGAAAATTGTATCATTTTTGTATATAATATGTATCATTATTGTATAGAAAGTGTATATATAATTCCAACATGTGTATATAAACTGTATCAGTCTTGTATAGAAAGTGTACCATACGTATAAAAAATATATTATAGAAATCGTATCATTGTGGTATAGAATATGCATCACTATTGTATATGTTAAAAATAAATATCATATCATTATTGTATAATATGTGTATAATAAATATATAATTAACGTATAATTTATGTATAATAAATGTATGATTAATTCCAGCATATGTATATAAACTGTATAATTCTTGTATATAAAGTGTATATATAATTTCAACATATGTATATATGCTGTAGCAGTCCTTTAGAGGCAACGTTTTTGTGGGGACTTAGTCGCCACAAAAAGTCTTTTTTTTAAGCGTCTGGGCTGTTGGCCCGGCCAGCCTTGGCATTATTTTGGGTTGACCGACCATTTTTGGCATTAATTTGGACCGACCGGACACCTAGTGGGATTAAGCCCAAACAGTGGTTAAATGTGGGATTAATTTGGCTGAGTGGACACACAGTGTCCTTTTCCCTTTAATTTTTGGCCCTCAAATTGGTGGTCTTTAACTTTTATTCTTCCCTAAAAAAAAATTTGCAAGGCAGAATTTTGCAAGTTCTGCGTTGCGATTTTCTTACTATTTAAACTTTTATTTATCACATATAAAACAACTTGTCATCTGCTTCATTTATGAGGTTGAGAACACTAATTATACAAGCTGAGCTTCTTGGAAAATTTAAAAAGAAAAAAGCTACTCCTTCCGGTTCAACATAATTGAGGTTTTAGCCTTTAAAAGTTGGTCCAAAATAATTGATACTTTACAAAACCAAGAAAGTATTTAGTTCTCTTTCTCAAATTTATCCTTGACACATTTCCATATCCCTATAATAATTATGCCAACCTAAAAAGAAAAAAATCATAATTAAAGATATTTTAGTCAAAACTCCTCTTAATTTTTAGTAGTTAGTGAATTTCTCAATCCATGTACCCAAGCTAAAAACCTCAATTATTTTTGGACCGACAAAATAAAGTGTCTTCTCTTTAAGTTGCGTTGATCTAATAACTTTGTTTTGTTGTTGTTGGGCTGAAGAATTTCCAACTACGATTTCTTGGGCCTTATTTTTTTAGCCCGACTGAACCGGATTGGACTATAGTCCAAACTGTGTGGGCTGTATCAATTCAGTGGGATAAGATCACAAGGCCTTCTATACCAAACTCATTTTAATAGTCTGGGGGGAAATTACGCTCCATGTCCATTTTTGAAAATATTAAGCCCAATAGCTGATACTTCATGTATAAACGCCTGATTTAAATACACTATTACACATTTTATACAATGTTGATATATTATGTATAATGCTTTTCCCCCAGGTATAATGATGTATAATATTGTATAATACTATAATGTTGCATAATATTGTATAGGGAAAATTTCATAAATGACTATATTTTAAGGGTTAAAAATCTGGCATAACAACATTTTGCTTATTTACAGCTCGTAGCTACTTTTTTGTTTGTTGTATTCATTTTTTTCGCTGTATTCAATTTTTGTTTTCGCTGTATTCATGACTAAAATAATTTTTTTCCCACTGTATTCATGAAATAATTATTTGTATTCATAAATTGGCTTATTTTATTCATGAATACAACAAGTAAAAAACTGAATACATATACACCAATAATTACACAAATACACCATATTTTCTGGTATGTATACAACAGATACAGGCGAAAAATACTGTATACAACATAGATACACCAAAAAATTAACAAATACAAGCGAAAAACATTGTATACACGGTAAATATACAAAAAATACTGCAAAAAAAATAATAATGAATACACTAAATTGTATGCTAAAAAATTAATGAATACACTGAAAAAGAAACGTGATTTTTCATATTCGGTACCGGAATTTGACCAGAAAAGCCACCGTCGGCCAGACTCCGACAAAGCAACACTTGTCGACGGTGAAGATCTGATGTATATCCGGTCAGATCCGGCAAAGATCTGACCGTCAAAGTTCGCCAGAGAAGGATGGAAGGCCAATCGGTGAAGATCTGATTTATATCCGGTCAGATCCGACCAAGATCTGACCGTCAAAGTTCGCCGGAGAAGGATGAGAGGCCAATAGGTGAAGATCTGATGTATATCCGGTCAGATCCAGCCAAGATCTGACCGGATCTGACCGTAAAAGTTTGCCAGAGAAAGGTCGTGGTGGCAGGCGGCAGAGCAGGGGTGGGGTAGAGGCGAGAGAGAGAGATGGGAGAATTGGGTTGGAAGTGAATAATGTGATGATGGGGTATTTTACTTTGTATATATATATATATATATATATATATATAGCTATGAGTTGTATTTAACATATAAGTATTAGCTATGGAATGTAATTATTTTAAAACTATAGCTACTAAATATAAATATGTAGTAATGCTAGTTATGCTATGTAGTTATCCCTATTGTATACTGGGCTACGTGGCGTAAATATTTTCAAAAGTTATATATTTTTTTAAAATATCCCTTAACTGGGCCAAAACTGTAATTCTTGTTGCTTGCTTAGTCCATTAAACCAGTCATGTCTAACTTGGCTCGACAGTTTTGGGCCTCAGGGCATGAGGTCCAGGAATGTTTAAGCAGGAGGTTTTTTTTTTTTTTTTTTTTTCTGGTCTATGTTGGTCCAACAGGTCACGGGGAAACTTTTGTGTTATTATAGATTCGTTGGCACTTGTCCCTTATTTTGTGTCGGTCTTTACTTTTTGTCCCTCGTAACAAACAATTTTTTCGCGGGATATAATTTATATTTTCGCATCATAATATTTTACAAATTGTACCTCGCGCCTTGAAAGAACTTATGTCCACTAGGCATAAGTTCGATGGCTAAAGAGCAAAAATTAAAGACCAACCCATTTAAAGGACAAAAATTAAGGACCAAACCATTTGAAGGACAAATCGTGCAATTTCTTCGTTATAACAACGAACGAATGAAAGGGCCTATTTTGAGTGGTCGCTAGTATATTTTGGGACAAAATTCACAAACAACTACTTTTGGTCCTTAAAATTGACAAAATAGTCATTGTCATGGATTTCAAATTCCACCGGTGAAATTTCATGATAATGTTATGGAGTTTTACTTGTGAAATTTAAAATTCCATGACAATGACTATTTTTCAGAAACAAGATCGAAATGTGGCCAGTTGATGTTAATTCTACTGTATTTTGTCAATGACACATCCTCTTCATATCTTATACCATTCCTACTTGTCTCTTGCTTCTGTAGATGAATATTCTGTAGATCATTATTACCCGATTCCTTGTGCGTGGCTCGAGGTCCTATTCAGTACTAACAGCTACTCAGAGTACCCTCTCGAAAAGAAAGAAAAAATGTCTCTATAAGGGCTGATAAAATGATATTATCATATACTATGAATTTGTTGATGAGCTCATAATTAACAGGACTGTTTCGGTGAGTCCTCCTATGTGTGAATTGTGATGATAAGAAAGACGAACCGCATCGTGTACGAACCAAGGAAAATTAAATTATGGAAACAAATATAAAGTTCTTTTGTTTAGGGGCTAACACAATACCGATAGAATAAAAATTCAGGCTCTTTTAATTAGCAAAGTTGCAAGCCTACTTCAATATAGTTTATGCTTATTAAGCCTAATCTATGCAATGCAACGGGTGACAACTGACAATAGTAAAAATAGCTAGCATTAAATTTCAGATTCTTCTTAGTCGGGTTGGGAATAAATTAGCTAGGAGTGCACATTTTTGCTATTTCTAGAACATTTGATTGTTGATGTTAAATTTTGGAAGCCTACTTATAATGCTTCTTCTTTAAAAGAATGATTATAGGATAATTAGAAAAAAATAAGATTACTTTTGTGAGACTAAATATAGATGATTTTGATGGCCAATTATCACAGTTGAGTGACCGTTAAGGCCATCAATTCATTTTAAATGTGTCTTGTTATTGTCCATTTTTGTGTTTTTTCTATTGTAAGAACACAAGGCATGCAAAGCAAGATCATAAAGATATGCGTAGTTACGTGACCAATACGTGATTATTTTTCTTCTAATTCTTTTAATTGATTCTAACAGAACGGACAATATGTCACGCTAATAAAAGTCTAAGAGCAGAAACTAATACCAAATCTAGTTTAATGGAGAGGTTGCTATCCAAAATTATTCTTAGTGTCTGTAACAAACTTTATCTTATATACTTTACAAGTATGACAAAGTATTAACTAAAATAATATTGATGGTGCAGCCGGTGGGCTAGAATTTTCAATTGCTTTAGGTTTTAAATGAACTCAATTAACTAAGATTCCGGTCATAATCAGTTTTATATATTCTGTTCTTTTATTTATTATGTATGTGGATAGAAATTTGGCTCTTCTAGAAGTTCAAAAAAAAAAAAAAAGAATTTTCTGCACAGCCAAATTTATAGAACTAATAGAATAATCATACACATCAAGTTGCTTAACATACAAAATGATAAATTCACTACTTTTTCAAAAATGGCCTTCTGTCAAATTTGTCATTTCTTGGCGTAACACAGCATGTGTTGTTGACGTTCAATCCCTTTATTCACCTCTATATCTACTTTATAGCGAAACTATTGGGATAAAGTGACGGGAATTAATGTCTTTGTATTAATTTGACTATAGCATAAGAAGTTCTAGATGCCCAATTAATATATGGATATAAATAATATTGTCTTTACAAAGAAATAAAAAATAGTAAGTACTCATGAGAACAATAAACGATAATTTGTTGGCGTGATTTTTGATTTATTCCCTTAAAAATATATTTGAAATAATATGCACTTTCAAGAAAGAATCTGAGCATGCGATCCATTTTTTTCTTTTTTGAAAATAAGTGAAGCACATAATAAATTCTTTTGAAAACTTTTCACAACATGTGTCGGGTAAGTTCTTTGATACTTGGGCTCAAGTTTATACTATATGTTTACCAGTATAAGGGCATAGCCCAATAAGGTTCAAATTATGAACAGTACATATGGTTTTAAGAAAAGAAAAATGAGGTAAAAGTATAAAAATGAATATATGTATCGACTTAAGCAAAGACAGAATATATTAAAATAGGATGAATGACTCGAGCTTGTTTAAGTTCTGGACAACTGAAATCGTTTAATCCCACCTGTAAAAATTACACTGGATATTTTTTTTTGTTGTTGTTATATATCACAAATCAATCTAAAAGTAAAACACAAATATTCTTGATATTTTCATGATTGAGTGACTAGAAAACGAAGAAAGATGACATCTCAATAAACTAGCCACGAGGAAAACGAATTTCAATATATGATCTTTAATTTAATACAAAAGCATAGCATAGATGATGGATCCATCTTGTCATTATTAAAGGGTAGCGAATTGTCAAAGAAAACTGCACGTGACGTGGACTAAATCGTACTACTACTAACATTTTTGTCTTGGATTATGTACATGCTCATGTTTTTCTCTACCAGACTCATCTGCCATGCTAGGTGAATTGACATGTACTCGAATCACAGGAGCCAGTAATTATCGATATAATTATATTGGTGACGTTATTGTTATTGTTATTGTGATTAAACAAGCAGTACCAAGTATACACCCTAGAAGGATAACAAGTAGTCAGATTGGTAATTTTGCGAACTTGAAAAAACTCAAAACATGATAATGAAATGATAATACGATGTGATGACAATGCTACAATTATTATTGATAAAAAATAAAATCTAACAGGAACTCAAATTTCGGCGTTGGTAATTGTGTGAACTTGAAAAAACTCAAACATGATAATGAAATGATAATACGATGTGATGACAATGCTATAGTTATTATCAATCAGGAAGAAAATCTAATAGGAACTCAAAATTCATCGCAATCACCAGGAATTGAGAGAACTACATTTTACTAAAATAATTATTAGTGTGTATATATAAGTGTTATTATTGATCAAGAAGAAAACCTAATAAAAACTCAAAATTCGGCGCAATCACAGGGAATTGAATTTTACTAAAATAATTATTAGTGTATATATATATATAATAAGTTAAATCCTTTAACAAAAAGGAATTATTCATCTAATCCATCTTACAAAAGCAAAACTTACATAGGAATATGGATATGTGTCACCACTTTTTTCGACAATAACCATTCCCTTTAACTCGTAAACAAAACAACATTACATAAAAGAAAAGACAAATATTGTCTATACAAGAAAAAGAACAAATGGAGTTAATAACAAAACATCAAAATTTTCATTTTTTTCGTGATAATCCAAAGCCATTAGCCATTGCATGAACTGCAGGATTGAAAGCCAATTGTCCAAAAATCCCCTGTTTGTATGGCAAAAGAGTTTTCTTCTTCAAATCTGATGAAAGTGCTCTGTTTACAGTATAATGCAATTCATGAGCTGAAACTTGTCCTTTTTTCCTCCTTGTTGTAACAATTGATTTATTTGAAGAAGAAACAGATCCATCATTTCCCTTAAAGCTTGAATTTTTTCCTTCTTTGCAAGCAACTCTATATTTCTTTAATGGATCTTTATCTGATGCTCTTCCTTCTGATGCACTCCTAAACAAGAAAAAATCTTTGATTCTCCATTTTTTGCTTCCTTTAGATGATGATGAAGCTAAAACAGAGCAATTACAATTAGAAGATTCTTTTGTAATTTCTTGTTGTTCTTCTTCCCATGGATACTGTGAAACTCTCATAGGTGAAAGTGACCTTGCTGATCTTCTACTTGATGAATTTGACAAACCATTTGAATGAACTCTCTGTTTTCCCCTGCTTTCCCTTTGGTTTTGAGTATGTAAAACAGAGTACTCTGTTTTTTCTTGATCTTTTTTCTTTCTTGGAGAAAATACTCTGTTTTTCTTTTCAGTTTGCAAAACAGGGGATGGTTTTAATGGCTTTATCATTCCACCATCAAACAATTCTTCAGCTGAAACAGAGCTAGTTTCCAATTCTTGACGAACATCAAAAGCAAACTCACCCTTATTGTCATCATCAGCAATGAATAAACTGTCGAATTCGCGATAAAATTGGTTAAGATGAGAAGGACTTGGTGGAGCACTGAAGTAATAATCACCATTAAAGGGCTTTGGTGTTGATGGTGGACTTGTAAATGGTGTTGATCTTGCACTATTGAAATCGAAATTATCCATTTCGTTAAAGGGTATCATAACTTCCATTTGTTTTTCTTTGCTGGTTTCTGTTTATGAGAAGTAACAGAAACAGAAGAAATGGAGTTTTTTAAGATGTGTATATAAAGAAATGGATCTAAGATTTTGAAATAACAAAGAAGGAGGTGAGCCAAATATTATTGACTAATGTGGGGCTAATGAGTTTAATTGTATTAAAGAAAGAGCCGTCTTTTATTACCTTTCTATATACAAACAAAAAAATTTGTCATGTTTTTCTTGGTACAGATATGTCCAGTTGATTTTTGTATAATGTAATATGATGACCCCACAATTATATAAATTTTGGATTGTCCTTCAAGTAAAAGTTATACGTAGATATTTGGAAAATGACATGACGAATTACTTGTAATTAAAGAGGGTAGAGCCATGCGTAATGAGCTTCATCATCTTGTGTTGATTTTACTGTTTTGTAATAGCAAAAAACACTCTATAGTTTCTAGAATTGTATTGACATCCTCGTAGTCTTTGATCTATCCTGTCTTAAAAGTATATTTCTTTTGCTCGTTTTCCGTCTGGTTTCCAACATTAACTTTGAGATCGACTAATTCAAATTTGCCACAAAAATTACACTCTGAGAGTGAGAATCTCAGCGCAAAAGATGACTCTATATTATTAAAAGTATCATCGTAAAAGTGGTGACCAAGTTATCTATTACTCCAGGATTAGACGTTAATGAAAACATTCTATGTACTTCTTTTATATATCCTCTTCGTTTTTTTTTCCTTTTTAAATTTCTTAATAATGAATAAAGGGTCTCATAGCTTCATCAAGTTTGAGCTCTTTGATAAAGAAAGTTAATACTAGTAAAAAATAATATTGGATCGAGATAGAGTTAAATGAAATGACATGAATGATGAAGATATATATAATCGACTTCAAACTTGAGATTAGTGGAATTGTTAGTCCTAATGGTAAGTGAGTAAATAGTGTATCATGGTTCCATAAAGAAGGGATTGATTTTGTATTTTTAAGAAATTGAAGGGGAACTTACGTGAATTTTGCAGATTAAGGGTAGTTATCCTAAAACAAATGTTGGAGTTTGGGGTTCTAGTAATATTCAAACTCTATTGTAGGTTGGCTAATGTGAAGACAAATTGATTACAAGTGAGATAATTAGAATAATAAGAGATAAGACTATCATTATAATTTTTATCATATTATATAATTAACGTGGGAAGCAAGATTATTAGTTCTAATAAAAGGAGGGAGAGCGAGGCTTCAAAATTACTGCTACTCAGTAATTAACAAAAGGTAATTCCACTTTTTCAACAACTACAGCTTTCCTTTGACTAATTGTTGCTTTGGTGTTGAAGATTTAAATGGAAAGGTAAAAAAAAAAAAAAAAGAACTAGGGTAAAGGGTCAAAAAAATGCCCCTCTATTTTGGAAAAAAGGCTAAAGATATCCACCGTTACAAATTTGGATAAAAAATGCTCCTCCTGTCATTAAAGTTTTTAAATATACCCCTATCTTAACGGAAATCCCCAAATCCCCCCAAATAATCCGATTTTATTTTTAAACCCGCTCCATTTAAACCGACCCAACTACATAAAAAACTCATATGCGACCAACTTTTTTCCGAATCCTACATCTAGAGCTATTAGGCACAGGAACTGGTAACCCAAATAATTTTTTATTTAGTTGGGTCGGGTTTAAAAATGAAATCAGGTTATGTTGGGGATTTCTGTTAAGACAAGGGTATATTTGAAAACTTTAATGACGGGAGGGGTATTTTTGATCCAAATTTGTAATGAAGTATATTTTTAGCCCTTTTCCCAAAGTAGAGAGATATTTTTGACCCTTTTCCCAAATAATTATTCACATCATTAGTCAAATATGTTGCTCTAGTATATTTTTTACTAAAAGGTAACAAGAAAGAAAGATAGCATAGATCTTTACTGAATTTCCCCCTTATGACACTATACTTTTGATTAATTGTGACCTCTTATTGAAATAAACCCGCTCATTTATTAACTCAGTCAATTGGTTGATTTACATAAATGTTTCACTTTTAAGTCACTATTACATCTTGTGTCATTTTTAAAAGTTGTGTAAATATTGCCTTTGAAAAATTACGCTTCTGAATAACGTTAAACTCGGGTCTAATGTTTGCTCATATATTGGTTGTTACATACAAAATATTAGGTTTCTTATCTAATCCAAACCCTTCTCCCTTGAACTAATTGATGAACTCATTTGAAATAAATGCGAGGAGTAATTAGCTAATAGAGAAGTCAACTACCAAATGTCAAACTAATTCTAGAATGAAATTCCTAATTTTCTCTTAAACGATCCTCACCAACCCACCTACAGAATAATTTCTATTTTCCGGCTGATCTACATTGATTCATCCTCTAATTTTGGAACTAAACGACCTCTACAGCTGTTGTATTTTACTATGACATTTAATTGAATGTTCAAAATGTGTGTTTAAACATGAGGTTGTTCCTGACTAATTCATAACTTCTAGATAGGATTTATGGTTAGTAGCATGAGATATGTTGGCTCAAGCTAGCTATATATTGACTAAGCTTGTGGTTACCAAATTATATAGCCCCACGTGGACCCCAATATACAACCTACTACAAAAAAAAAAATCACACTTAGCCTACCACTAGATCGGGTCCGGAACCAAAATACCCCAAGAAAAAAAGAGGTACAAAACTACCTTTAACGCATGAAAATCATGCGTTAAAGGACTTAATGGAGACGGACCCGTTAAGTCCTTTAACGCATGATTTTCATGCGTTAAAGGTTTGTCTTTTTTTTTTTTTTTTTTTAAAATTAATTTCTTTCTTTCTTCATTTCTTTCACACTTTTTTACATACTTTAGCCATAGATTAATTATGCTTCGAGACTCCAAAACTTGAATATTTTATATAGAACCCTTTTTATTTTTGTGCGATTAATAAGGTAGGCTCAACACATCAAGGATACACAAAACTTCGGATTGTCGTTTTAGTGGTTGAAAAGTGCTCGAAGTCCATTTTTGTTTGAAGACTTGTTGTCATTAGCATTAAGTTATTTATGTTTTAGGGTTACACATTATTTTTATATTAATGCGTAACTTTATTTTTAGTGATTATAACTTTATTTTTATAATCAATTAACAAAATATCAATTCATGATCAATTATTTATGTGTAATTTTTTTTTTTGTTATACCCTTCAACCCTCGACTAATTGGAGTCTGCAACTTAAATAACCCAAAAAGTGGATTTGGGTACCAAAATAACCCGTTAAAAAACCTTTTGCGCACTAATTTATTTGTAAGTTGGTGAAATTTTAAATGGTCATAAATTTGCGCTCGGATGTCCATTTGAGGCGATTTTTTTATATTTTTTTTTGGGTATTTTTTCGAGATCTATGCGTCTGAACTGCCGCAAGGCTGTTCGGCCGCCCCGAATTTTCGAAAAACGTCAGTTATCCCATTCAATTTCAATTTTCACCCAAATTCGTGCGCAATTTTCATTTATTTCTTTTTTAAATCTAATGGTGAAAAATATATTTCAATTCCATAATCCCGTGATAATGATGTTTTCAATGTCAATTTCAAGGTTCCAAATTCAATTTAAGAAAACAAGTTAGATAGCATTAGTGAACATACAAAATAATAAAAAGTGTCTACATTGTTACTTTAACCAACTTGGCATGGTGGTAAAGCCTTTGGCTTTTGACTTTTTTTAATCTCATTCACCAAGGATCAAACCTCAGCGGGAGCGTTGAGAAGATATTATTAGTAAAAAAATGAACTAATTTATTTAACGATTAACATGGAATAAACAAGTAAATAACATGGGAAAAACAATTTCAGAAATAAATATACTAACAATGACATAATTAACAAATATTAACAATGCCATAATTAACAAATAATTAACGGATATCCATGGAGGTGTCGTATTTGTAAATACTAAATTATTCATTATTCTTGAAATTAACTAAAAAAAATTCTCTAATTAGAACTTACTTAACTAGGATAAGTTATGGAGGATTTAATTAGTTATTTCGAATAATCCATGATATTGTATTGTTGATTATAATTTACTTAACTCATGTAGTTAAAGTAATAACGAACAAAATTTTATATTAACTAACTAATCCTTCGTCAAAAAATTATGTTAACTAACTAATCCTTTTCGGAAATTTTGTTAATGATGTTCAATCCAAAACTAAGGATTTAGCTTATCGTTTGTTATTCAGGATTTAGTTTATCGTTCGTTATTCGGGATTTAGTTTATTATTCGTTATTCGGGATTTAACTTATTGTTCGTTATTCGTTAATGGATTATTTTGGTACACAAACCCACTTTTGAAGTTATTTAAGTTGCGGACTCCAATTAGTTGGGTGTTGAAGGGTATAACGCAAAAAAAAAATACATAGAAATAATTGATTGTGAATTAATATTTGTTAATTGATTATGGATTATTAATTTGTTAATTTATTTATTTGTGAAATTGTCAAAATAAATTTACGCATTAATATAAAAATAACACGAAACCCTAAAACATAAATAACTTAAAGCTAATGACAACAAGTCTTCAAACAAAAATGGACTTCGAGCACTTTTCAACCACTAAAACGACAATCCGAAGTTTTGTGTATCCTTGATGTGTTGAGCCTACCTTATTAATCGCACAAAAATAAATAGGGTTCTATATAAAATATTCAAGTTTTGGAGTCTCGAAGCATGATTAATCTATGGCTAAAGTATGTAAAAAAGTGTGAAAGAAAGGAAGAAAGAAAGAAAGAAAGAAAAGAAAGAAAGAAAGATTTTTTTTTTAAAAGACAAACCTTTAACGCATGATTTTCATGTGTTAAAGGTACTTTTGTACCTCTTTTTTTTCCTGGGGTATTTTAGTTTATACCCTTTTTTTTGGGTTATTTTGGTTCCGGACTCCCACTAGATCTACCCTGCCCCCTCTTGATTAGGCACATAAAATGTACACTACCACAATTATTTAGAGTGTCAAAAATAAAACTTTGGAATTGGAAAAGTCATGACAGAAGGCGTTTTTTCCCTTAATGGATCTTACACAATGTTAATTGAATTAGTCGGAGCCTCAAATCAAACACCTAACATCTGAGTGAAAAACAAAAAGAAAGTCATCCCTTCTTGATATGGAATCTAATGAGATAATTTTATATCTGAACATTATGCATGCAACTATTGAAAAAAGGATCCAACTCGATCGTGCAGGTGTAGTTGGGTTCGTCATTTGGACTTTTGTTGCTTATAATTCTATTAATTTAATACATGAGGGTGAGAAGCTGATTGTATTGGGCCTATATCATCTTCACTAATTCCTATAATAATTATTTTTTCCTTTAATGGATAATACACAATATTAATTGAATTAGCCGGAGCCTCATCCCATCTTGATAATGACTTTCTAATTAACTTCTTTCCTTAAGGTTCTTTTAGTGGGTGTGAATTGGTGAATAAGCAAAATTATATGCGCATCTGGTGTTTACATCAAGCAAATAAATGCATGATATGTGTTTGTAACTTATATCACTTAACAATGATTATTTTTCATGAATTCGCATCTCATTAAATCACTTGACTATAGTAAATTTACATGATTTGATGTAAGCACATGATGCAGGTAAGCATTTACCTTGATGAATATGTGGTAAGAAAATGGACGGCATTTGGTAAAATTGAAACATCTTACAAATGTAATGCATAATGGAAAAATTCATAAGTCTCCGACTTTAATTTCACCTGCCAGAACGCATGAATTTCGAGTTTACTACCACAAAATTGTTTGGTTGGTCTTTTAAAGTCACATTCTAGAATGCATGAATATGTATCAGCTACCAAACTTTGTAGGAAAATAAAATAAAATAAACCAGATGAAAATCTGCATTACAGATACGCATATATAAGATATGGAATCTAACGAGATAATTTTATATCTGAACATTATGCATGCAACTATTAAAAAAAGATCCAACTCGTGCAAATGTAGTTGGCTTCGTTATTTGGACTTTTGTTGCTTATAATTCCATTAGTTTAATGCATGAGGGTGAGAACCTGATTGTGATGTGCTGACGGGCGTATATCATCTTCACTAATTCCTGTCATAATTATTTTATTTAAATCTCAAAGCACTAAGGAAAAATATTTTCCAAGTATCTGTTTGAAAACCTTTAGAGAAATTATAGGATTTATTTGCCAGTCTTGTGGTTCAAAGAGCATTTTAATTGGATGATATACACACACAATTTTTAATTTTACGATATTCTTCTCTCTTCCAAAAATAAAAATAAAACCCTAAACCTAAACATCCATGGGTAGGCGGCCGGCGGCCACCTACCTCCATCGGTGGTTGGTTTGCCTTCTACCATATTACCAAACACAACACTAGACACACCAACCTTTAGTTATGCAAAAGCGTTACAACCATCTGAAAATGTAGAAGAGCTCAATCTTAAACCAATCACGTATTTGCATGGGGAACCTACGATTGCGTGGACAAAGGAGTTTGAAGAATTCGCGCGACGTCAAAATTTAAAATATGCTCTAATAGCGAAATTCTCATATGGTCGACTTGATGTTCATGAACTGCAAACGATCCTACCAATTCAATTGGAGGTCAAAGGACGATGCACTGTTGGATTATTAGAAGAAAGGCACATACTTATTCGGTTATCATTAATGGAGGACTATGCAAAACTTTCTACAGGGGCTTTTGAATTACATTCCAGAGGAAGGGTTTATCATGTTCGTTTTCTTATATGATAATCCCGAGGAGGAAACAATTATTGCAGTAGCATGGATCTCTTTTCCTGGATTACCTACCAATCTTTTTGATAAAGAATCGATGTTCTCAATGGCCCAGGCAGTGGGCACACCATTTGGTGATTGATAAAGCTACTAAGAATCAAACTAGACCAAGTTGTGCTCGGGTGAAAGTGGAAGTTGATCTGTTAAAGGAATTGCCAAAGAGGATACATATAAGTTGTGTAGATGAGGAGACTGGGGAGATAAAATCCAAATGGCAAAGAATACAATACAATTATCTTCCTAAATATTGCATAAATTGTAAATTACAAGGGCATGATGTGAGTAGTTGTTGGGTGGTTCATCCAGAATTTCGGCCCAAAAAGAGGAACCAAAGTCCGAGCCTATCAGTGTACCTGAGAATTCAAAGCAACAGAAAAATGATGAGCAGCAGGCTAAGCAAAAACAAAATCATGAGCATAAGAAGGAGAATAACCAGAAGCAGAACAAGGAGAGTGGCAAAAATGGCAAATCTGCTCCGAAAGGGAATATTCAAGTTATCAGGGAAACAATTTTAATAAGGAATGGAATGTGGTACAAAATAAGAAGAGGAAAAATATGAATAAGGAAGAGATGCAAAGAAATGGCTTGGCACAAAGCAGTGTTGGGGAAAAGATGCAGAAGGAGAATAACAATGGCAGCAAATCAATACAGGCAATAATTTTGAGGCTCTTACCACAGTAGAAGAAGATCAATCCATTGAGATCATTCATGTGCAGGAGGAAAAAAGAATAAAGGCAGCAAAGCCAGGGGCAGAATCTGCTTCTGGTAAAAAGAAAAAAAATGCAATAAAAGTGAATGATCAGTTAGAAGAAGGGAGTAGTTCATGCAGTAAAATAGAGAACAAAGGGAACAAGGAAGAAAGCAGTAATACCAAGGAGATAACCAGCAACAATGAAACCAATGAGGAAATTGTAGCAATAAGGTACAACAACAAGAAATTAAAGGAAAAGTCAGTGATATGACAAGTCAAAGCCAAGGTGAAGTATTGAAAGAGCTTGCTGGAAATTCTATGGCAAATCACAACATTCAGGTGCAGCAACATGATAAAGGGGAAATTTGTGGAGGAATAAATGCACCAGATGCAAAAGAAAATGTACAAACAGAGGATGCTCGTGAGAAAGAGTTTGTAAGAAATGATGTTGATCTTAATAAAGTGCCAGAAAAACCTCTTGATTTGAGCAATGATCTAACAGTTGATGGGATAGAGGATGCTGAAACATCAAATGGAGATAGCCACTCAACTGATGGGAAAAAGGAAGGAGATGAGGATGCTGCACCATCAAATGACAACAATAAAGAGATAATCAGTGACACGGGGGACAACACAAAAGAGTTACAAGAGCAAACATCAGAAGTAGATCCTGCAGAACAAACATTTGCAAAAGAGAAGCAAAACAACATTGATATAGGGGATGATGAAGGGGTAAAAGATCATGCTACAACACAGGACATGCATCAGGCCATGAAGAAAGGAGATATATCACCAAGGCACCTTGCAAAGCTCAAAAGGAGGCAAACAAGAAACATACAAGGGAGAAAAGTGTACCCTTAGCATTCATTGGGGGTGTACAAACAAGGAAAACTGCTTCTAAATCTAAAGGTTCTCAATGAATAGTGCAATCATATGGAATATTAGATCTGTTAACACTCAGCAAGCTTTTGAAAGAGTGGTGAGTTTAAACAGACAGAAAATTTTCAATTTTATTGCTCTTATGGAACCTTTTCAACATACAAGGCATATTGAGATGTACAAATTATGGGTGGGAATGGAAACTGCTTGGCATAATATTAATGGAAAAATTTGGTTGTTTGTAGCAGAGGGGTATCAAGTGGAGATTCAATTAGACACTAATCAGCTCTTATCGTTAAGTTGACTTGTGTTGATGGAGGACAGGAGAGTATTATTACTCTGATTTATGCTAGCACTGATAGAGATATAAGGGTGGCATTGTGGAATGATGTGTACCATATCTCTTGTAACATTAATGCTCATTGGCTTGTGGGAGGGGATTTTAATGTGATAGTGGATGAATGTGAGAAATATGGTGGGCTTGAAGTGCCATTTGTGGAAGTAGAAGATTTCAATCAGTGTATTAATATTTGTCAGCTTGCAGATTTGGGATTCAAAGGTAGCATGTACACATGGTGGAATGGGAGATCATATGGGCAATGTATTTTCAAAAGGCTGGATAGGTGTCTTTCTAATCAAGAGTTCCCAGGGATTATATCCTAATTGTGAAGTTGAACACCTTATCAAGCAAGGTTCTGACCATTCTCCTTTACTAATCACTTGTAAGGAGGACAGTAGGACCATTAAGAAGTCTTTCAGATTTTTAAATTTCTGGACTGAACATCCTACTTTTCTAGATGTTGTGAAAGAACATTGGGTTGGTTATCATGGTTCAGATCCTTTCTACATTTTTCATAGTAAGCTAAAGAAATTGAGTAAATTATTGTCTAAACGGAGTAGAGATACTTATGGGGATATATTCAAGCAGATAGCTACATTGGAAGAAGTGGTTAGAGTTCATGAACAGGAGTTTGAAGAATGTCCTAACAGTGATAATAGGGCCAAGTTGCAGAAAGTACAAGCTGATCTCATTAGATTCTATGCTATAGAGGAGCAATTCTACAAACAGAAGTCTGGTATGCAATGGTTTATGGATGGTGACAGGAACACAAAATATTTCCATGAACATGTGCAAGGAAAAAGGAAGAAATTGCAAATTTCTAGAATCCAGAATCATAGGGGAGATTGGTTGGACAGAGAAGAAGATATTGTAGAGGAAGCTATTAATTTCTTTCAGAATCAGTTCACAGCAGAGACTGAAGCCACAGATTTTGCACTTCTGAATCATATCCCTAAAATGATCTCAGATGAGCAAAATAGTGAAATTCATGAGTTTCCTGAGGAGAATGAGATCAAAAATGCAGTTTTTGGTCTAAATGCTAATAGTGCAGGGGTCTAGATGGGTATACAGGGAGATTCTTTCAAGCAGCTTGGAGCATTATTGCTAAGGATGTTACAACTATGGTGCATTCATTTTTCTGTGGGAATGAACTTCCAAGATATGTTACTAGCACTAATCTTGTACTACTGCCTAAGAAAAAAGAAGTGGTCATATGTTCAAATTTAAGACCAATCAGCCTTAGCAATTTTATTAGCAAAGTGTTTTCCAGGATTATCCATGAGAGATTGGTGAAATTACTTCCACAATTAATTTTACCTCAGCAGACAGGATTTGTGAAAGGTAGAAGCATTGTGGAGAATATTCTTCTTGTGCAAAAAATAGTCCATGAGATAAGAAGTAGGGGAAAACCAGCCAACACCGTTATTAAACTAGATATGGCAAAGGCATATGATAAGTGTCTTGGCTTTTCTTAACAAAAGTGCTTAGAACAATGGGGCTTGGAGAGATGCTGGTAGATATGGTGTACAGGATCATTTCTAACAATTGGTACTCAGTTTTGATTAATGGGCAGGCTCAGGGTTTTTTCAAATCCTCAAGAGGAGTGAAGAAAGGGGATCCTCTATCTCCTACTTTATTCATTTTAGCAGCAGAGTGTATGACAAGGGCATTAAATAGTCTACACAAGAAAGAGGGGTATGTAGGATACAAAATGCCAAAATGGAGTCCGTATATTAATCACTTGGCATATGCAGATGATACAATTATTTTTACTTCTGCATAGCCTCAAACTTTGAAGATGGTCATGGACACCTTGGCAGAGTTTGAGCAGATCAGTGGTCAAAAGATTAATAAAGAAAAGAGTGCTGTCTTTCTACATTAGTCAGTTTCACAAACCATGGCCAACAGTGTTGTGAATTGCACAAATATTCCAAGAAAAGATTTTCCTTTTATCGATCTGGTGTCTCTATTTATCATGGGAGGAGAAGAATTGATCATTTTAAGGAGATAGCTCAGAAGATTCAGAACAGGCTAAACTCTTGGACTGGTAAATTGTTGTCAATTGTGGGAAGAACTACTCTTATCAATCATGTTCTTCAGAGTATGCCTATACACCTGCTATCAGCATGTGACCCTCCTTCTGGGGGTTTTTGCACAGATACATAGAATGTTTGCTAAGTTTTTCTGGAGTAATTCTGTGGGAAATTCGAGCAAACACTGGGTTTCCTGGACAGAATTGTGTCATCCTAAGGAGGAAGTTGGAATGGGTTTTAGGTGTTTACAGGATATATCTAAGGCTTTGTTTGCTAATCTATGGTGGAATCTTAGAACAAAACAATCTTTATGGAGAACTTATATGAGTAACAAGTATTTAAAAAAGGTTAATGCTGTCCTAGCACCATGGAAAGGAGGAACATATGTGTGGAAGAAAATGCTACAGTGTAGGGATGTTATAGAGCAGGATATTTGGTGGCAACTAAAACAAGGCAACTCTTATTTCTGGTTAGATAATTGGACTGGCAGAGGAGCCTTAGTTCATAACTTGCCTACTAACTATGTTTGTGACTTTACTGTAGTACTGGTCAATGAAGTTCAAGAGGGAGGAAGATGGAAGGAACAGCAGATAAGGGAATTGGTTCCTAATGAGATGACTAATTATATTTTGCAGAATGTTAAGCCACCTATTGGAGAGGAAATTGTAGACAAAGCATGCTGAAAAGGGGGAATTGTGGGATGTAGAGGTAAATCAACATATCAGAAAAATATACCAAATTTTACCAGCAGTTATAGTGTGGGAATTGTGGAAGAGAAGGAATAAGCTGCTACATGGAGGGAATGTGTCTATGAATAAGCTGAAATTCCAGATTATGCATACCTTATCATTGTTCATGAAAACTAGAAGGAAAAACTTTAAGTTTGCTCCTTACAGTTGGTTGGATTTGATCAAGGCCTTGCATGCTTATTCTCCTAAGTTGAAGATGCTACAAGTACAATGGAAACCTCCAGACACAGGGTGGGTGAAGTGCAACACGGACGGGGCATCTAGAGGAAATCCAGGTAGAAGTTCATGGAGTTATTGTATGAGGAATTCTGATGGAAACCTAATCTTTGCTCAGGCCCAGGAGATGAAAGATGGCATGTATTCAAACACCCAAGCTGAGGCTGAAGCTATTTTACAGGCTATGAGATACATAAATAGGATAGATGTGCCACAAATGATAGTGGAGACTGATTCTTTGCTTTTGAAGAATGTAATAGAAAAGAGGTGGAGTAGTCCTTGGCAAATTATTAACATATTGGAGGAAATATGGAAGATCATGGAGGATAGAACAATCGTGATAACTCATATATTCAAGGAGGGTAATAAACTTGCTGATTTTTTTGGCTAATTTGGCTCTGGATAGAGGAGATTACATAGCTAAAAACTTCATGGAAATGGAGGCTTGGGGCAGGAAATTGATTAACAGTGATAAAAGCAATATTCCTTACCTAAGAATCAGATGCTGCAAAAGATGAGAGATACGACAGAAAAGAAGAAATATCTCGAGGAAGGGACAAGAGAAATGAAGAATCAGGATCGAAGTTGTCAAATTCTTTGGAAGGAGAGAATGGAGATTCATGGGTTTTCTAACTTGTTTTGCAGGTTTCATTTCTTCTATTAACTGGTCATAACATCCTTGGGTGTTCATTCATGTGAGCAGAAAATTGGGGAAATATCCCACAATAAGGAGATTTGGAGCAAAGAAAAGAGCAATCAAGAAATACAGGGCATGACAAAGCACAACAATCACAGTAGCAGATCCCACAAAAACCCAGAAACAAAGGCTATATTGGGGATAAACAGCAAATCCTTACAACACAGATTCACAACAATCTTAAGATCCATGGCATTGGAGACACATCCAGACAAATCAGGGCTAAATCGACACCATCAAAACTACTGGAGAGGAACAATACCTGAATCAGCAACACCGATTGGAAGCAAGCTTGGTCGGAAATGGCATCACCAACGAGCCAAAGAGAAAGACAACTTCATCTAGGCTACTCTTTTCCGTATTCCTTTTCTTGGAAAGACTATCTGGTTTTTGTTTTATCAATTAATAAAATAGCCACTAGGTTAATTTAGCCTAGTGGCCTTTAAGAAAAAAAAAAAAAACTTTTAATTTGACATGTTTAATTTGTCACTATTGGAGAGAAGTGGAACTCGGATTATTAGAAACAGATGCTAATTAATTTTGTTAATTTATTTAACAAAAAGAATTAAGAATGTTAAAGGAAATAATATTTCCAATCCCGTGCACAGCGTATTAAACATCTAACTTTAGGGATTAGTTCAATTATCCTCTTCATTTAAAGGGAAAAAAAGTTAGGGGTAGCTAGAAAATTAAAAGGTGGGGGTAGGGGGTAAAGTGTATACTACTAGCTAATGGGGCATATTGGACACGTGTGTACACTTTCAGAATTATCAATCTAATATGTTTGATCACAAAACTTTCGATTGAGTTAATTTAATCAGTATGATAGATATATTTAAATAAAAGTTAAGTTCTCGTAAAATTTAATTGTTATGTATAGAAAAATCTAATATTCTGAGCTGACGATTAATCAAAAATTCAAAGTGCTTTTCTTGCGTATTTTTGATAAACTAGCGTTTATATATAGATGTACTATGACTTGTCTGACATCGATTATATTTCCTATCACTTATCTAGAAATACTTAAATTTTGACAAACTTAAAAGATCAAAACTCCCCGTGATTATATTTAAGAGACCATTTTGAACCGACATGAAATATTAGAGACCATTTTTATCAATTTTTGTTTTGGCGGGTTACATTGAGAATTCCCCAGAAAATTTAAAAAAAAAAAAAAAAGAAACAGACAAAATTGAGAAATGCTTCACTGGGCCTAAAACAATTCTTCTGGGCTTATAACAATTAGGATGGACTTGTGGATAAAAGCCTGATGGGTCATGATACACAATAATAATTGGACCAACGAAAGAAGAATCAGTGAGTGAACTTACGGAGTTTAGTGCGTACCGGCTTTTCAACAAATAGCGTTTAATGGTTATTATTTTCCGGTCACATTTTTAAAAATAATCAGTGACATATTTGAATGAAAGTTTGTTCTCACAAATTGCAATAATTAATTGGTATTGCAGAAAAAGCTAAATTTGTTTGCTAAAATTGACTTTCACTGTCATGACATCGATTAATTTCCATCACTTATCTATAGATTGCAAAACATGCTGTAGACACCGAAATTATATCGGATTTAAAATATAACTCTACAAGATGAGTCTAGTTCGTCTTCAAACTCTAAGGTCCATTAGGGTTTCTTGGAGGTTATTCTACCCTAAGCCCTAGCTCAAGCCTATAAAAAGGGACACTTAATCCCTTGAAAAGACTCTCAAAAAATCTCACTTACTTCCCGGGATATTGATAAAGAGATCAATATGTGGCCGAACTCTTCTTGACAATCAAATACTTCAAGAAAATCTACAAAATCCTTTCATGGAGATCACATAAATCCCTAGAAAGTCCACATATATCTAGGGGAATAAACAGATCTTGTACGAGCACCATTTATCAATAAAATACTCTTGTTTCTTCATATTTTGTTTGTGGTTGCAGTTTACTTTCTGTATATCAAAAATTTGTTGTAAACAAATTGGCACGCCCAGTGGGACCCGTTCTGCTCTTCATCTCTTCTCTCGCAAATTAAATTTGTCAATTACCTTGATGGCTATAAGGAATATCGATAATGTTGCAGCAAAATAGAACCATCGAGTGGTTCCTCGCCAATTTTGCAAGGATGAACATACATGACAAGTGGCTACTTTGATCGATGATCTGTGAAATCAAGAGGCCTGATTTTGCAGTGCAAATTAAAGTTTGTTCAA
Source organism: Lycium barbarum (assembly GCF_019175385.1). Lineage (NCBI taxonomy): Eukaryota > Viridiplantae > Streptophyta > Magnoliopsida > Solanales > Solanaceae > Lycium > Lycium barbarum. The sequence goes on along the minus strand of NC_083338.1, from coordinate 146,784,969 downwards.
ATTAGATCTCTATGGGTGTCAGATTTGAGTTAAGCTTATGTGCAAATTCATGTACATTCAAGCTTTCTTACGTGGATTTGATGCTACTATTTTAATGAAAAGGGACCCGTCCAAAATGGATACACTTAGTCTTACCAAACAAGGTGATGAAAGATGAAGAAGATCAAGAAAAAGAAAAGTTCAAGAAGCTCAAGTTTGAAGATTATTTCTCATTCTTGTTTGTTGAATCTTTTTCTAAATAGGTTTCTTGTTTCTTGATTTATATTATAATAGGATTTAATTTCCTATCATTAGGAGGATCTGTATTCTAGTTCAAGTAGGATTTTAGATTTCTTTATTCTTTTCCTTATAGAATAGCGATTTTACTTTCCTTATTTTTAGCTATTTCCTTTCTAGAGTAGAATAGGGATTTGTAGTCATCAAAGAAGAGACCCTAGGCCTATATAAAGGGTTCTTATTCTTTGTTAAACACAATTCACGTTTTTAGCACAAACCTAAATTTTGCAATAGAGTTATTTTCTTTATTTCTTGTTCTTTATCCTTGTTTTTGGTTCCAAGCAAGGTGGTGTTTCTTTATCACGTAAGTTGATTTCAAGTGGTGACTTAGGAACTTTGTTGGTTCTTGATCATTCAAGAATACGTTTCTTGAAAACAATTCTGTTCTATTTCATACCCAGAACCCTAATTTTCATTCCATAGTTTGCAACTTCCCGGTTCTTCTAACTGGTATAAAAAAGTTAGAGTCGTCACCTTATTTTTAAGGAAAAATAGGAAACCTATATGTATTTGTGTGTCTACTCCATTTTTAGTCCACGAAACATATGAGATTCTAGATAAGGGTTTTATTTACCCCGAGGGGAAGGTGTTAAGCATCCCTCAGAGCCGGTCCGAAGACAGTGCTTAGACTTAGTTTAACTGAACACTAGAGGCTGATTATATATCTGTTTATCATTATTATTACCTGTTTTCAAAATGTTATGACTTCATGAAAAGCTACACTAGGTGATAATATACTAAGTATATACAGTGTATAAAAATGTATTTATATCAAGTATCAAGTATTCATAAAAAATGTATAGTAAAAAAGAATATATAAAAGAGTATAAAGAGAATGTACCTCGTAAGTATAAAAGTATATCTGTTAGTACAAAGAGTGTATATATATGTTAGTGTAAAGAATGTATAGCTATATGAAGAATATATAAAATAAATGTAAGACTATGTAAAAATAAATATATCAAGGATATAAAGAATGTGTGTCTATGTAATGTGTGTCTATGTATATTAAAAGAATGCATGTATATTAAACATATAAAGAACATATTTCAAGTGTAAAAGAGTGTACGTCAAACCTAAAATGTATAAAGAATTGTATAACTAGGTATATTAGTGCATAAAGAATGTAAAAATAATTTACGAATATTCATTGGTGTAAAGATTTCATATAACGAAATTATTCAGAAAAGTGAAGTTTATTTGACTTGTTTCTACCGTTTAGTTAAAAAGAGTGTTTGTTTAATGAATATCCTATCAAAAGAATAAGGAACAAAATAGTTGGAAAAAGTATTGGTAAAAAATAAGTATAAGGAATTGTGATAAAAAATGAGTGAAAATGTGTAATGCCTTTAAAGAATAAAAGATTTGTAAATGGACGACTTAATATTTGCCTAGCGTCAAAATGTGGATTTAACTTAATTAAAATATGTATTAGTGTATACGAAACAATATAAAATGTGTGTTGTATTAAAAGTGTATAAACAATATAAAATAAATGATGGACTAGTATTTGTGCCTAAACGCCAAAAGTGTGAATTTAATTAACAAAGTATTTATATCGAGTAAATCTAATCAATTCATGAAAGTGTAGACGGCCTAAGTCTTGCCTAAAGCGAATGAACAATTTTAAGTTAAACAAACAAAGCGATAAGTAAATGAAGATATTGGCCCGTCATCCCAAAATTAAAGTTTCCACTATACTATGAGTTTATGTTTTGTACAGTTATAAAAAACGCTGAAAGTAAATATAAACAGTGATTCAAGTTCCTTTCGAGTATCGTCTTCGAGATGTATTTCCCCGTACCTATAAGCACTTGGTAAAAATGTTAGTAAAAGAATAAATAACTATCTAATGAATTAAAGAAATAATAAATAAACTTAAAATAAAAACCCGTCTTTTGTACATGGGAGGCCTTGAAAATCGGCGAAAATTTCTTCATCGGCCATTTGGGTTTAGTATTCGCCCAAAGCAGTTTAGTAAATAATAAAAAGGGTGAAAATGTCAACAACAATTTTAGGAAACACGGTCATAGCCGAGAAAGGTTTAAACACAATACGAATAGCCGCCGGAGTAGCATTTTTCGGCCACAAAACCAACATTATTTAGCATAAAAGATTATGTGAAGTAGTACATAGAGTAGAAAAAAGGTGCAAACAGTAGCAAGTGAAGTTGTTAGCAGTGAATCATCAAAACAAACAAACCAACAATAACAAACATTAGCATAACCAAAATATACTACAAAATATAACTAAAGAAAAAAATTCAACAAAGTAGTAGAAGCAACGAGTTATCAGCGAGCAAGATATGCCATACACGAAGCTCCGACAGTATCAAAATTAGCATAGGGACGCCGGACAATGGCAGAGCATGGCCCGGTTTTCAAGTTTTCCGACGAGATAGTGACGAGAAATAAAGCAAGAGGAGGTAGATGAGGGTGTTGGAATAGGGGAAGGGTTGTACAGTGGTGTTTTTTTTAGGGTGTCGTTGAGTTGTGGGCTATGCTCGTCGGGTTGGTGCGTCTCGCCGGAGCTTCTCCTTTTTGATGGAGAAATCTGGAAAATAAAAAATACAAGAACAAAAGTGAGAAGAAGAGGAAGATGAGCGGGGTGTCGTGGTGGCGTTTGGTTGTCGTTGGCTGCTCCGGTTCACCGGAGCTAGAAGCTTCTCGCCAGAGCAGTGAAGAAGACAAAAGAAGGGGCTGGCTGGTTTGGTTCGTTGATGGTTGCGAAGCAGCCGGTTGGTGTCGCGTGGTGGTGGTTTTTTGTGAAGAGGGAAAAGGGAAGAGAAATAATGTAGTATTAGGTTTATAAGAGGCAAAATCTGAAAATGTATTTGTTGTGTGTGTAAATGAAAATAAAAGATGATGAAAATAAAATTTGAGCCCTCCAACTTCTTTTATAAAACAAAATGACCCGTCTTATTGTTCAAAGAATAATGGTCTTCCCCCTCTTGTCCCCTTTACCCCTTTTAACTCATGTGTAAAAATATATTAATCAGTGGACAAAGAACTCAACCCATCACTTCAGATGTCAACTTTTTAAAAGGTGATGAAACCTTGACTTGATCGAATTTTTGCTCTGCGTTTAAAAATTAATTACTCCGGTTTACTCTGCACTGACGGACTGTACTAAAATATAGTTAATTAATACATGTATAAATAATAATGTAAGTATAAAATATAAATATTAATGTATAAGATATAAAAATGTACTGTTATAAAATAAAGAGACAATTATTAATTTCACAAAATGGTAGTATTATGCTGTACACGTGCAAAAATAATGATTCTTAAAAAATGACAATAAATTAATAAAATTCCTAAAATAAGGATAATCATCAATAAATTGTCGAAAAATGTAAAAACGTGTAAAAAGCTATTTTGTGCTCTTTAACGAACCAGGACCACCCGAAACGTTAATTTTAAGCATGTCGAGCCAAAATTAGGTGTCAACATAAACGATTCAAGAGCCATTTTTGTAGTTCAAATCGTCATCTTTCTCCTCATCTTGAAATCGCATAATTCCGAGAAGTATAGCCGGATTTACGTCCGTTTCTTGAATTCTGCCCATCAATCGCTTCAAGAACAAGATCCCGATCGAGTGGTTCTTCGTTAACTCGAAGAATCACATCATAAGAGCCTTAGTCTTACCAAACAAGGGCTAAAAGACTTTGAAAAGAAATCATCCAAGGACACTGCAGTGCTTCAAAATCGACATGCAAACTGCTTGGAAAAATAAATTGGAGAATTGCTCCACATTTCGAATTGAAAATGGGGAAAAGTAGTGGAGACTGTGTTGTCATTTTCGCCGTTACTTCAAATCTCGTCTTTGAATTTTGCAAGCCTACATTTCGACAAGTTTTGAAGTAGAGGGCATTTGTAGACACCGAAATTGTATCAGATTTAAAATATGACTCTACAAGATGAGTCCAGTTCGTCTTCAAACTCTAAGGTCCATTAGGGTTTCTTGGAGGCTACTCTACCCTAAGCCCTAGCTCAAGCCTATAAAAAGGGACACATATTTCCTTGAATGGACATCTCTCGAAATATCCCATAAACTGATGGGTATTCAAAAATAGGTCAATATGTGACCGGATATTTCTTGACAACCAAATACATCAAAAAGATCCACAAAATCCTTTCATGTAGATCAAATGAATCTCAAGAAAGTCCACACATATCCAAATCCAAATGATCCTCCATTCGAGAAATACGCTACTAACAGCCCTCAAATCACGGAGAGAAGAATCAAGGGAATAAACAGAATTGTACCCGCAACATTCATCAATAAAATATATGTTTCTTCATATTTTGTTTGTGGTTAGAGTTTATTTTCCGCATATCAAAATTTTTTTGTAAACACATGCAAGGTAGTGCTCATCCCCGTGCTCGACGTATAGAAAGAGTTTCATTAAAGCTAACACTTAGAGTTTGTTAAATATTTGTTTGAGACTAAAAGTACTTAATTTGACAAATTTAAAGGATCAAAAGTACTCAAAATTATATTTAAGAGATCATTTTGAACCTATCTCAAACATAAGGGACCATTTTTATCATTTTATTGTTTGATGGCTTAAATTGAGTAATCCCAAGAAAAAAATAAAAGAAACAGATTATATAGAGAAATGTTTCACTGGGCGTAAAATAATTCTTGGGGAAAGATCACGCATGCCCCCCTCAAACCAAAATAATTAAGAACTTTTACTTGGTGTAGCTTCTTCTAAGAGGTAATTATTGATAATTGTCACGACCCAGCCCCGTGGGCCGCGACTGGCACCCTACCTGGGTACCCAGACCAAATCGCATATTCGTTTACCAAATCCAAACTTATTTCAAGATTTCATAAAAATCATATCAACATAGGTTATATCAAAATATGTCTTAAGCGGTCGCACAAATCAAAATGTCATATCGAATCCAAACGGAGCGGCGGAATAGACATCGCCGGTCATAAGTGCAAATATAAGCATAAGGGCCATTTAGGGCCATCATAACAAACTGACCGCTGTAAGACCAGAAAACAAAATCAAACAAACATACATAGGACCCTCGCCCCACATATATGACTACAGGCCTCTACGAATTCAAACAAAGACATATGGCGAGACAGGGCCCCGCCGTACCCAAATAGTCAAATGTACAGAATATACACATAGCAAAAGAAGTCTGTACCCAAAAGTGGACTCCGAGTCAAGAGGGAGTACTCCGAAATAGCAGAGAGTGAAGCCTACAGTGGAGGATCACCAATATCTGTACCTGCGGGCATGAAACGCAGCCCCCGAAGAAAGGGGGTCAGTACGAAATATGTACTGAGTATGTAAAGCACGGAGTGCAGAAATATGAGCCAAAACTGAAAGCAAACCAGATATCAAAAGGGAAGTACCAATCAGTATGTCCAAAATTCGTATCAAATCATATACATATACATAATGCAAACGAAATCATGCAAACGCTCGAGAACGTGGTCGCCACTCCGACGCTGGCGCCACACACAGCATAACACCAGAAGGTTTCAAATCTCCGTACATCCCCGAACACAAACATAAGTGAGCGTATCGCATCACTAGCCATATCACAGCATAACTCCAAACGGAACCCGGCCCTATGGCGAGGCCTCGGGAACCGTAACACAGCATACGGCCGAATTATCATAGGGCGCACGAATCATAACCGGCCCGGGAACCGGTGAACGAAGTCATAGTAAGGCACGAGCGGAGTCGTGAGCGAACAAATGCAAATCATATTTCAAAATAGCCTTTCAAAACATAATGATTTCATAAGTCATTTCATAACCCAAAATAATCGAATACTTAGCTGATACGAAGGTTTATTTCACAAAATGTTTCCAAAGTGGTATGTATGGCTCAAAACAAAACTTAACATATCGTAATAGTCAAAACATAATTCATAGAGGGAAGTCTCAAAGTCGAAGTTTATCCAAAAAGAGAGCCCGATAGGACAAATAGGGCGTCTCGGGGTTAGCGGACCCACCTCGAGTCAAATTGAGGTGGCGAACATAATTTACGAACATTTAAAGGCCAAAAGATCACACATAATGATTTCAAAGTAACCCGATCACATTTCGATAGGTTTCGAACATTTGGTTGCATTCTAGCCAAAATAGAGCCTTTAGGCTTCAATTGAATTGAATGAATAGTAGTCGTTTTGTAGATCGGGTTTCGAGGAGCAGAAAGGCTCCGGAGGTTCCAAAATTCACCTAACATACTAAGACATGCCAAACGAAGAAGTGGGAAGCTTTACATACCTTATAGACGTCTTATGCTCTCCCCAAAATCAAATCCCGTTTCGTCCAGAATCTGCAAATGGTCAAAGTTACCAATTAGAGATTCTTAGGCTTAAAATTTCCATTAGCTTGATTTTTGTCTACCGAAATTTCGGCAGCACTTCCCCTATATATCTAACACCCCCGAGACTTAGCTCGGCTCAATGAACATTAACAACAACAACCCAAACGTCACAAACAACATAAACCACAACTAAATCATTCTAACTTCAATATTCTTCTTTACTATAAAAGTTGGCAACTTTCATTCAAACTTCACAATTCCAAACTTATGTCCACATTATTGTATTCATTCAATCATTCAAGATTGTTCAATCACATCCCAATTATGTTCCAACATTATACATAGATTCAAGAAGTTCGTCACTTTCCATATTCCTTTCAAAACGTCAACAATTCCGACGAACATACTAACTTGCATTATTTCATTCCGAATTCATTAACCACAACCATAAGTCATATTTAAAGTCTTTAGTATCAAATATATACAATGATATACGCAAATATACAAAAGGTATACACTTTCCCGTAATGATCCGAAATCCTTTTCCAACGCCAATTCAATTCTTTAAACGTTCATTTACGACATAAAGGCCACAACGACACATTGAACAAACTAAACAAGATCAAATTCACTACTCCTCCCACACCAATATGGCTCGCGGCCAAACACACCCTTCACACACACACACGGCCATGCTCAACACAACACAATTCCATAATCTTCATGCAACTTTAATCACTACCACATATATACCCATTTCATAACATAAAAACATAGAAATCATACCTTATTCTTGAAATTCCGATTTGCCGCAAACGTCGCTCTTTCGCTTAACTAATTATATCACGTCGGAGAGCGTCTTGCATACTCTATGAATACAAGAAAAACAAGATTTTTAGATTGGAAACAAAGCTAGGAAATTTTTTCTTTCTTTCCTTGTTGCTCGGCCGAGAGCTCCTTTTGGAGGTTCTTCAATTATTCTTTTTTTTTTTCTTGAACTTTCTAGGGATATACATGGTTAAATACATGCTTGAGTGGTCACATGCAAAGCACATGACCATTAATAATGGGGCTTGGGCCTTGGCCGGCCACCCCTAATACTTGGGCCTCAATTTTTGTTAAATTTTTTCTTGGCCCAATCCATTGAAGTCTCGTTTTGTAATTCCCGAAACTAATTTCTGAAATTCCAAATTTACCCTCGGCCTTCCCCGATGTCTTAACATTAATGATTTCATAACCAACGTAGTCATGTCAACTAGAATCAAAATATTTCCTCATAGCACACAAGTCTTGATTATTTCTCGATTTCCAATTATACGAAAACACGGGACATAACAATAATAACTACCTTTTAATTTATTTATATTTAGCAGCTACAGTGATTTTGTAAATTACCATTCAAAGCTATACCAAAATACATAAAGTTGGAGTGGCTGAAGTGGTTATTGGGCGAGGCTCTCACCCAGCCCGCCCAGTTTCGAACCTGGCCAACAATATTTCTTTTCTTACATATATCTATATGTATTTGGCATGAGTGTATTTCGTCATATATATTTGGCATGAATGTCTTGTATCTGAATTTATTTGGCTTCATATACTTCAGCTACAAGACACTCAGGCCAAATACACTTGGGATACAAGATATATGAGCCAAATACATACGACATACATTCAAATAAAGTTCAAATACACATGACATCAAATACATATGAGATACAATACTAGTCAAATACATATGACGAAAATACACTCAAAATACAAAGAGAAGAAGCTGGGAAAAATATGTAAGAAAAGTAATGTTGTTGGCTGGGTTCGAACCTGGGCGGGCAAGGGGAGAGTCTTGCCCAAATACACAAAATACACAGCTTTTGCTTAAAAGTAAGCTACAAATTATAATTTAAAAAATGATAGCTACTAATGGTAAGATCCTCATAGAAGGTAGTTATGTCTGTAAGTTTGCCAAATAATTACCCGCTCATACAAACATTACTTTTGTACCCCCAGAAAAAATCAAAAGTATTTACCCAAGATGTCCCTCAATTATGATACCAACATGGTATATAAATATACGGAGATGGTATCATAGAAGATGCTTCAGTCCTTCTTTTAGTCCTCCATGATACCATCATGGTATATAAATATACTGAGACGATATTATGAATGATCATGTTCATTTATTAAAAAGACACTTTTTTCGAGAAAAATCTCTATGATATCATCGTCTTATATACATATACTGTGATGGTATCATGGAGGACTGCTTCAATCCTTCAATGATACACTCATCAAGACCATGGTACCATCGTGATATACAAATATACTGAGACAGTATCATGGAAGACTGCTTCAGTCCTTCTCTTAGTCCTTTATGATGTCATCATGATATAAATATACTGCGATGATATCATGGAGGAAGGGATTTGGGCGAGGGGGGCACGTCGGGTAATTAGTTTGGGCTGGGCTAGGCAGAAGAGAAAATAGATTGGGAGGGGGGCATGGGGGGTAATTAGTTTGGGTTGCGCGGGAAATTGGTGATGTTTTCCCATAATTCTTCTGGCTTATAATTATTAGAATGACCTTGTGGGAGAAGAAATTGGACGGGTTTCCCTTCAAACGGGTTGGTCTTTAATTTTTGCTCTCCAAAATCGAACTTATGCTTAGCGGACATGAGTTCTTTAAGGACACGAGACATAACTAATGGGATATTATGATGTGAAAAAAAAAATTATGCTTCACGAAAAAAATATTTAGCTTGAGGGACAAAAATTAAAGACCAACACAAAATAAGGCCAAAGGCTGTCATTTGCACGATTGCCCTTCAAAGGCACTGATCTTTAATTTTTGCCTCTCAAATTGTTGGTCTTTAATTTTTGCCTTTCGCCTAATACCCCGAGGTTCTAAGTTCGAACCACGGCTCAGTAAAAAAAAATAAAAAATTGCAAGACAGAGATTTGTTGCAAAATTCGGCCTACTCGGGAAAAATTCGGCCTATTCAGGCAGAGGTTTGCCTTAAGGCAAACTTTTTACCTTAGCTTTTTGGGCAAAGTTAGTCCTATTCAGGCAGATGTTTGCCTTAATAGGCTTAACTTTGCTATTAATTATGTCTTGCGATTATTATTTTTAATAGTTGACTGAGCGGGAATTTAAACCCGAAACCCATGAGTTTTAGGCGAAGGACAAAAATTAAAAAATTTCAAATTTCAAATTTGAAAGCAAAAATCAAAGACCATTGCCTTTGAAGGACATTCCGCACAAAAAAATGGTGGGAAGAAGACTGAAGGGTCATAATTCACAACAACAAATGGACCAATAATGACAACCCTAGTTATTGAACTTAAGGGTGCTCCTTACTAACTTTTGAAGAAATATCACTTATTAGCCATTTTTCGGTACTATCTTTAAAAAAATAATCATTGTAGTTTCAAATGATAATGGTTATTTTTATAATTATAGAGAATTCAACAGTTGCTATTTGTGAATTTTATCCCTCAATATTTCTATTCATAGCTTATTATCTCTCTCGAAAAAGAAATTCAAATTCTACACGTTTAAATTTTTTATGTCAGCAACATGTGTTGATATTAATGACTTGCAGAGAAATTAAAGATGACTTGGTCTAGCCAAAAAGAAGAAACAAACAATCACCTACTGCAAGAAATTTAGAAGCGTGCAATCTAATGGGCCTTGAATGTACGGGCCCCAGGCCCATGTTTTGTCTGGACTTGGATAGACTTTTGTGAATGGTTCAGCTTTTTTGGCCAATCTCTGCAATTATCCACTATGGGGAAAGGGCATTTTGTTCTGTAGTTCAATATAGGTAGTTGATGACCCGGCCCACATGAAAAAGACTTGTTAGGTTTAGGGCCACATTTTGTATAGTTAAGGACATTGTTTTTTGTGGAGCTAGGGACAAATTTAGATTCTGGATGACCTTGTGAAGTCCTTTTCTGACCTAGCATGTGTGCCATAGTGACAGTATCTTCAATCATACTCTTTGCCCTTTCCCCAAAACAGAAAATAAATAAGAGGAGAGAGAGTTCTTGACACTTGTATCTCTAAGAGGTTAAAAATCCATAACATACGTTCAAGCTTTAGTGGTTGGTGATTTCTTCATTTCTTCCTAGCTTTCTACGTTCTACTCGGTAAAGTTATCCGATTCTTGTGTAGCTTTCTTGATAGCGTGATAAAGATAGCATGTATCCGGTGAAATAACCGAGATGCATGCAAACTGAATCATACACCATAGTCCTATTATATGAGTATTTATATTACAACATCTATAAATTCATAAATAGAATTTTTGTCATTGGGTTTTGGAAGGCAATTTTATATTTATATATCGTAAGCTAGACCATATTAACTAAATTTCTGTTTGCAATATCTACATGACGAACTATACAAACATTTATAGGTTTACTGATTGATTTATAGGTTTACTGATTGTAGGATTAACTTATTTTATAATTTTTAACCTTTGAATTGAATTGTTTATAATATAAGAACGAACCCTTTTGGGCTAAATTTTGAGGGCCTTATAGAATGAAGATTTTCCTTAATAACAACAATTAACTTCACTTTCTATTGAATATATTAATATAAATGATGATGTGAAAACAAGGAACTATCTAATATAGTCTCTTGATGATGCATTAATAGTGTACTTAACAACCATCTAACGTGGTCTGTTCTCTAAATTACGTGATTCCAAATATCTCTAGCACGCTATGCCACATATAAGAACAATCCTATCCTAGCTTAGGTGGGTTTAGGAAAAATTACTACTACTTTTAAGAAAAATTACTACTACCTTTATAAGCAGAGTAGACGTAGAAGAACAACTATGGTTCAGTCAAATTCAATAACTTTTGCTCAAATAATATATTTTTGTTAAAATTTTCATTACATATATACACATACCAATTTAGAACTCAGTTATCAGACCTTAAAGTCATCATTCTATAATTAGAACCCAAAAAATTAAAATCTTGGCTCCGCTAATAAGCAAAAATAACGCATGGTAAATACAGAATTTGTGAAAGTTATATTGAATATTTCCTTTAAAGTCAAAGTTGAATAATTGATGCAACATATCTCTAGCCTAGTCACTATCCAATAAATAGTTGCACATTATTAACAGCCTAGCATCATTTGCCATGTTCCATCCATAACTATGTGCACCACCAACTCAGCCAATGAAGCTTCTCATTCTCAATTTAACTACATTTCCTTTCACACTTTCAGGGTAAATCTATTCTTTCACAAGTATATATAAGAAATACAGTATTAAAAATGATGAAAAAAAAGTTGAAAAAGTCAATTAGTATTACACGATGCACCACCAAGTTTCTATCCACTTTTGAGAATTAGAGAGTGTAATTTCTTCCTTTCTATTAGAATCAAGTACATGTTGACTAAGTAATTATTTGGCCAGACAAACATACAAAACTGTGTAATTACAACCAATTACATCCAAATTCAATTACAAGGTGACTTTCCAAACAAGCACTAAGTGATTTCTTGTCATCCGCTTAAGTTTTGGTGGACAAAGATACTCGATACATGTGTGTTGATGGATGTAACAGATACTTGGTTGAGTAGTCAAGGTGTATGTAAAATGATACTGATAATAAGTTATACAAAAATACTAAATAATAAGAATTATTCAGTGATTGTTTTATGAGGAGAAATAGTACTACAGAAAGACATAATTTAATGGCAATTGGGATTCTACTGTCCTTATTTGTCTCTAGTAGGCATTATGGCAAAGATCCAGCTGCATATCTCCTTAAAATTATATTGGTAACGAATCCAATAGAATTCAATGTTTCACAGAATTGTATAATGGTGTGTCTCCATTCACACCAATGTTCTTTTAATGAACAAATCTCTTAGATGCCACTTTCTATTAAAATATATACAGTTGGCTATCTGTTCAGTTCTTGGAGATAAAATCAGAACTGACTAAAAAATTCTGATTGTTACACTAAACTATAGAGTTGCCATCTTGCCATGTTTTTGGAAGGATACATTTTTGTCAAAGGGAAAGTTGAGGGAAACTGAGGCAAAAAGAAAGGAGTTTTCATGTCATGTAACAAAATTAAAAAAAAATGAAAGTAAACACAAAACAAAAAGAGAAAGTAATTATAAGTGTTACTTTTTTTTTTTTTCACTCACCTCACTCCTAGTAAGATCAGACACCAGTAAGGAAAATCCTAGCAAGAATGCCGAACTTTGTAAATAATTACTCCTTAAAAGTGTCAAAACTTACTTACAAAATATACACTTAAACTTAACTATATATGTATCTGTATCCCCCCTCTATACCACCAAACACTTAAAGTCTACTAGATTGTAAAACAAAACTTACATGTGTAAAAGGTACCGGAAACTAAATTCATATGGCACTATCTGAAGAACCTGCGAAAGAGGCTCGTTATTCCTTCTGTCTAGGCAGTTAATTGCTTCTTTTCCACGTTCGTTTGGAAGTTGAAGGCATATCCAATCAAGTAGCGACTCTAGATCCTTTGCAAAATCTAGCAGATACCAGTCCAACAGCTTTGGTATAGCTACCAATTTCTTTGATGTTGAAACGCCAACGGATGCTTGCAAATACTCTTTCTTTGCAACTTGAAGCTCATTTTCAATATTTGCTGCGGTGTATACTCTCACCTATTTAAGACAGCTCCTAAATTAGCATTGTTTTGTATATAACAACAACAAAGACGACTTGAAAACCAGATAAAGTGGCGCTTTTTGTGGAAATATGAAGACTCATGTTGGTCAGTTAATGATGGCACTATTACATATACCACTTGTGTTGCTTACAAGTTAAAAATTATGTAACACAATTGGGATTGTTACAATGATCTATAGTACTAGATGTTAGATTTAAATAGATTAAACAGAAAAAGTCCAAATATTGCCCTTAAAGTATTTGAAATTGAGCAGATATGACCTTCGTTAATAGTTTAGCTCAAATTTTCCCTTACCGTTCAATGGTTGGTCTTGGTCCAAATATGTCCTTAATTTAATTGGAGCCCCAATTAACCTAATTAGCTGATTAATAAGTGAAAAAAGGCCAACTATTGGACAGTAAGGGCATATGTGAGCTGCACTATCAAAGAAGGGCATATTTGCTTGATTTCGAATACTTTAAGGCATATTTGGAACTTTTCCATAGATTAAACTTTCTCACGTGTAATACTTCGAGGACAATGATGCTTAAAACTTACAGCAGGAGAGGAGAAACTTCCACAAGAGAGCGCAAATGTCACCAGTGGTTCAGAGAACTCCAAACCAAAGATGCTGCGTGCGGTCATCTCATCATTCTTTACGCCCTTTGCAAAAGTCTGGTGAGAGCAAATCAAACAGGGTAGACTAGTAAGTTAAACTTTAGAGCATGAGCAGGACAAAATGTAAATCCGTTCAAGTTGAAAAGCCTCTTACGAATTTCGAGTGATAAGGCAACCTCAGAATGAAATGCTCAATGGTTATGGCATTAAGCAAGTGGCCACTAACATTTATTGTTGCCTGCAAAAGGTGGAACTTCACTAATTAAAAAGTGGAGAACACACAATATATCATTGTCAACTAATTGAAAGTGGAGAACACACATCATATCATTGTCAACTAATTGAATTAGCAGGCTTGTTGCATGAGAGCGTACAATTGATTGCACGGATAGGATAGGACACCGAAGCATTACCTTTTGCATCAATGCCACAACCATTTCAGGGCTCTCAGGTAGGCCATACTCCAGGAAGGCCTGCAAATGTTAACCGAATGACGAAAAAATGAGCAATAATAAAAACAAAATTTGGAAGGCAGCATATTCATAAATCAGTAACACATATTAGTATTGGTAACCAAATTACATTCATCATGCATGAATTGTAAATGTTGATCCAGAAAGCGAGCTTTTCTTGGTGGGTAAGGCCCTGTAAATTTGCTGATGCAAGTTTCTCGAGCAAAAGTCTGAAAAGAGGACTAATATATGTGAGAAAAAATCCTAATAGAATATTTTGAAAGATTATATAATCTCACCAAGCAATATTTACCAACTTACTTTAGTCTACGAACTAGGAAAACAGATATTGTTGTTCGATTTGGATTGATAGAAGAAGCTTCAACTGCATATAAATGTTTATATGGACCGATATCTCTCCTTTCAAATTTTGAACATATTCTATAAGGATCTCCAAACTCTTTCTTCTCAATGCTCTCACATGAATTATATCCTGTCAATGAAGGCAAAGTATCTGCTGTACTCCTGTTCTTCCTAGAGCTCATTCTGAGGAAAATATTCGACAAGCATTTCAAAATATTTTCAGAGATTGTGTTTGGACTTTCATCTGATGACGGTTTTCTATCTTGAGTAACAAAAATTCTCTCTTCCAGACTCCCCTGGTACATTACTTGGTCCTCCATCTGAAATTCATAAAAAAATCTATATCTGTTATGCTGCATAAGATTCTTAGTTTGGAAAAATTGAAGCTCACTGAATTATCAACCTGCAATTTCTGAGGATCTACGCGCTTCTTCTTAGCAGGAGTTCTGACAGTTTTCACAGTCGCATTTACTGATCGGTGCTTGCTTTTCGTGGAAGACCATGAGTTGTTCTCTTTTAAGCAGCTGTCATCTGATAAAACATGAATTTCAAAAGGATAAGATCACTCTCTTACTCAATTACCTCGACAAGCATGAATATCATTTTCCTTTTACAATTGGAACAACAGTTACCAGAGAGAGAAGGCAAATGTCTTCCCGAGAATGAAGCTGAATTCGATTCCAGTTGGGGTGATAACTTTGTTTGCTTCTGCTTCGGACTCTTTACTTGATTTTGTTCAATGGTATCTGTCACATTATCCATATTCCTCTTGGAAGACGAAATATAGACGGCTTCCTGATACAATCCTTGCCTGAAATGCACAACTTTCTCCTCGAGCCTAACGACTTCCTCCTCCAAAACAGCCACTTCAGCAAGAAGCTCCAGTGTCTATGAATTTCCAATTACAGAATTACGCTTAGTATTTCAATTCTCAAAATTTTAAGCCACAAACGTTAAAAAAAAAAAAATGAAATCATCTACGAAGTTTGTCGCTAATTCGTCACTAAATGGCTCGTAGCTAACATATAATTTTGTGATAACCGGTCGCTAATCCTATTAAGGGATGGATGTTGTTGTTTAGCTATAGAGTCGCTAATTCCTGTTTATTTAGTAATGAAATGAACTAACGAGTAAAACAATCTCCTCTTCAAACTTATGACAACATCAATTGAATTTCACTAGTTCCTTCAGCTAGTACAATTCAATCTCAAATTATACATTGCAATAACATAATTGAAGAAGAAGAAACACTAACATTCGGAGGGAGATAAGGAGGAAGACGAGGAAGAGCACCGAGGGGTCGAGTAAATGCCCTTTCGAGAGCTCTATGGACATTTTCCTCATGCCTGAGTTTCTTCTTTAGCTTATCAACCTACAATTTACACATAATTAATTAGTACAAATTGCATACTAGTACTACTAACAGATGTACAGTAAAGATAAAGTATTCAAGAATCAAATGTGTTAATTACATCTTGTAACAATGCCATCTTTCTTTCTCTGATTGCTTTTCGTCTATTTATAGGTGTTTTCTCAGTACCCATTTTCTTGTTTCCTTGCATTTCCACTTTCTCCTTCAAACAAGAAAAGGAGACATAAACAAATTCAGCTTCCACAAGAAAGGAATTATAGATGTAACGGAAAAGCATAAAGCACAAACATGCAGATAAAAAGGAAAAAAGCAAAGAACAATATGAAACGGATGTGGATAAGAATCAATCAAACATTACAACTTTTTCTTTTTTTTCATAGTATTTAATTCTGTAAAACACAAATCAAAAACCCAAAATCTGCTTAAGCTAATTGGATCATTTAAACTGCAACAGGATTCAGAACCATTCTATACTAATCAAATAAAGCTTCAATTTTTTTTACCTCAAAACTGCAAACATATTCAACAATATCTCATTGAATGCATAATTTCCAGAATAAAATGAAAAACAAATCAGCACCCACAAATTTTTTAATCCAAAGTATCAGTAAAAATCTCACCTTTACATTCTTGGATGGAGTTTTCATAGACTGCAAACTAGTCCTCACTCTAGCATTCATCTTTTTTAACTTTCTTTTTTCAAATGAATAAATGAAGGGGGGCAAATAAAAGAGAAAAAAAAAAAACAGAGAGAATAAGACCCTCAGAGGAATGAATTCATTGCAGAGCAGATGCACTGCAAATATCAAACAAAGCGGGAAAACTATGGAGTAGAATTGAAAACTTGAAATTCAATCCAAGAAAGAGTAAATTTGAACTCCCAATAGGCCAAAACAAGACAAAAAACAAACAGCCCCCCTGTAAAAAAATGTTCAGTTGGATCCCAGCATTTTCTTGATCCGCGTGAAGTCAGTATATATTACTCAGTAGCACCAACTCATTTCATCTTCTGTGAAAAATTTTATATCCAAACTCACCATTTCTCAAGAACAAACATTATTAGATACAATAGGACCTGGATTACATTTATATATATATATTGTGTTTGATATATATACACATAGAGAGAATGAGAATGAGATGGGGGTGGGGTAAGGTGACTGTATTTTGTTCTACTTGTGTTGTGTTGAAGACTGTATATTTATTTGTCTATATTCCCCCGGTCCCGGTGGTGGAGGAATGAACTCATGTCATGTGGTTACATTTACTTACACCTTTTGATTTGAACATTATGTAATTAATTAATTTTAGTTGAGCAAAAATGTTGTCTGTTCTAAATATTTTAATTTTAATGAATTTTACCTTTAAATTTTACATTTTGACCAATTGAACTTTGGAATTACGGGTTTGAATTTTAATATTTGTTGTAACTTTGGTAATTTTTACATAAAAATATATATCATGTATGATAAATTGAATTCGGTTAAAATCATAACAAACATGCTATATCCACCTCTATTTTTTTTTTTATGCAACTTAGGAATTTACCTGTTAAATTCATTGTTGAGTTCAATAGGCGTGATACGAGAGCTAGACTCGTCGTTATTTTTAGTTTACCTATTAGTGTACTTTTATGTTATGTTATTCGCGTTTGCCCAGCTAATTGAGGAGATGAATTGTTATTTTTTTATTTGATTTTGAGTATTACTTGGACCTCTTCGTTTGTTATCTCTTTATTTGAACCTTTATGTTAGTTATCATCTGTTTTTTTAAAACTAAGTGACGTTCAAAGATTTCATGTAAATAAATTTTAAAGTATATATCTATGTTTAAGTTTAACACTCATTATCACAAAATTAATTAATAATGTAACCATATTGCATATTTATTAATTTAAATTTCTAAATTCATTTTATATACTTATGTTTCGTGGAGAAAGAGTTAAGAGCATTGAAATGTAAATTAGCTTGCGTTGTGAAAAAGCAAAGCTAAAATGCGCATCTAATAAGTGCATCATAGTGCCGTACGCTACCAGACAGCCCATCTTTCTGCATCATCATGAATTAACGTGCGCCATTACCCTTTTCATCTTGAGGTGACCCCCTTTGCTTTACTTTTCGAACTTTGCTCTTTTTTTTTTTTGTTACTAAAATTAATGCTTATTAAGTTTAAGAGTTATTAAATTGTCACGCCAATTTTATTTAAATTTGGCCACACTTATGTAGATAACACCATAATTTTAATTGCACAATTTTAAATTAAGATAAACTTTGAGAATAAAAGATAAAATGACATTAAGTAAGCATAAATTATTAAATTTGACCTAAATAGTCATATCAATTTACCCTATTTGAACCATTGTGGCCAAAATAATATGGCAAAAAAACCGATTAAGTTTATCTATTTTTTCTCTTTTTCTTTTTCCACACCCTTTACTTCTTTCGAGAAATGTCAATTTTACAGTTCCAAACTCATTATGGAATTTGATAATGGAGTACCTCCGTAATGCAAATTTATTTCCATAAATCCTAAGTGTATCCATAGAATTTTGTACCACTTACAATGTTTTGATTGGATAGAAATGGTAACAAATTATTGTTAATTTGTTTGACTTTTGGAGTAAAAGAGGCCAAATAAGGGAAGAGTATCATTGGTGACAACTCACTATTTTTTTTCTTTAACCACTCTCTCACTTCAACTTACAATGACATGACACTGAAAGTTTCCTTAAAAACTCTATACTTTGTATTCTAACTCTTAGCCATTTACACACTCCTTAAGAAAATACTAACTCCTTGATAAAAATAGATAATTTGACTAAACTAATCTTTCTTGATTTGCTAAGTAGACTCTTTTTTTATCCAAGAAAAAAAAAGGCTAAGTGAACTCTTTTTTTAATCCGGAGGGAGTAATTTGTTTAAAAGCAGCTAACAATTCTTTAACTAAGAAGAAACATTTAGAACGTATGATATCTTTCCCATAGTTGAATTCAAATTAAAACTATTGATATTGGTTACAATAATGAAAAAATATTTTGGCAACACTTGAAGTTTTTATAAATATTATAGTTTGCGATGTGCTTCTTTTGCTATTCTATTAATTTTAACAATATTGACTATTTCAATTTATACAATTTTGAGTTTATCTCATTTATGGTAACACATTCGACTAATTTGAAATCTTAACTTCTAGAGAAGAGAGATAAATACGAAGATTATCCCGTAAATAATTGTCCAAAGTTGATTGCTATTGTGCCTAACCTTAGTTATTAGCTACATCATATTAGATGCAAAAGCACCAGACATTTTTATTCACCAAACAAATTATAAAACTTTAGACTGATGTAGAACTTAAAAAAACAAATAATATTTTTTGTAAAAACTAACGAGTAAATATAAATAAAAGGTACGGTAACTCCATCAGAAAGGATATTTTTCAGCAAATTTCTTTGCAATTCTTGGTTAACAGGGCCAAGATGATCTAAATTAAAAAGTTGTGTTTATTATAAGGTTATCAACCATTGCAAAGCATAATAGCACTTGATTGAATTCTTCTACAGAATTTGGGAAATTTTTTAGAGTACGTTTATATCTAAAATCTAAAATTTAATAAAAGGTGCCACATAAGGGTAGTTTTGGGATATTAGAGAAATATATCACTTAAATTAGTTTGGTTACAAAAAGTTTAAAAGAAGGGAGGTAAGTGTAATATGTCAAATCAGAAGGGAAGTGAGTGTTATAGAGGTAAACGTGAAGAGATGTCTCTGAAATTATCCCTTTTTAATAAGAATGACACTTTTTCATATTTAGAGTATTCTTCATCCCATAACTGATATAGCTCAAAATAATTGCCACTTAGGAATTTAAGACTCAAGTTAGCAATTGTGTTCAATTATACCATTAACATTAAAGAAGTAGTTCTTTTTAAATATTGTCCATTTCTCAAAAAATATCTAATAAATAGGGATAACTTAATAAATTATACCTTTTATTTATTATATTTCTTAATGGGCGTGAAAAGAGCTACAACGACGGTTGAAATGGAACGGAGAGTAACAATTTAACTTCAAAAGTCTTCCTTTTTATTTTAAACTTTGTGTTAGTCAAATACCTTCACGTGAATTGAGACAAAGAGAATATTTAATATTCGAAAAATCCATTTTTTGTTATTCTCAAAGCTCAAGCCAAGAGATTCTTGTTAAGATTAGTGAGATCTCATTCAATCCATCATATTTCTTCGTGGTACGAGTAACTAATTAGTTAAAACACAATTTGTAACATAATTTACCATCAAAGAGTGTGGTGGGGGTAGAGGAATCCTTCCACCCTTAATTAAAGGTCTTCAGTTTGAACCATGAGAATGGAGAAACTACTAATAGGAGGTGCTTCCCCTATATATCATATATGATCCCAATGTAGTGGGAATCTTAATTAGTTGGATCAGTGAATTTCATATACAAAATTTATAATAAACATAAATTTGTTTGGTGAATGTGCATAATACTATATTCTCTCATTGTTAAACAAATTAATAGGGATGCATTTACTATTTATTGTGAATTAATTGTCGACAATGGCCAGAGGTAAGTATATTAAAAAAGGACCTAATTTTTAAATTTTTTTCTTAACATCATAGGGCATTTTCTAAGATTTTACCCAATTCTTGTCAAGGGAAAATAGAAGAAGTGAAGAATGAGGCCATAAATAACAATTAATTTTTTGAAAAGATCGTCACGTATTTAAACCGTAACTCACGGATAAAACTCTTATCTCACGTCCAAAAAATAATTTTCTTTTCCTTTTTTTCTGTGCTCTCCTCTCACCAAAAGAAAAAAGAAAAGAATTGTCCTTTTTTTGAGCTAAAAAGAAAATAATAATATATGATAAGAGTGAATGAAAAAGGCTGATAAAATCACATGGCTGCCAACTAAAGTGCTTTAAACTTGAAAGGGATTTATAAGGCAACCAAATAAATGGTAGTAACGGGCTTTTTGAAAACTTGGATTTCACTCATTCGTTTTGTACCTTTTTAAATAATAAAGAATGTTCACGTTCAAATCACATGTTGATGATCAAGAAACAAAGTTGGAAGATCAATTAATTCATGATTTGGTGTCTAAAAGTTTGGTTATAAAATTAAAAAGCTTTATACATTTAGCTAATCAAGTTAGAACCCCAATTAAAAGCTTGTGATGGAAAGTACGTAACACTACAAAATGAAAATGAATTTAGAGACGTTTGGATTGGCTTATAAGTTGCTTATAAGCTGTTTTCAGTTTTTTTGAGTGTTTGACTGACCAACTTAAAGTTATTTTGTGCTTAAAATAAGCTCAAAAAAAAAAAGTTAGACTACTCCAACTTATTTTGTTTAGCTTATAAGCTATTTGCAGCTTATAGGCATAAGCCCATCCAAATAGGCTCTTAATTAGGCGGTACCATATTTATAAAAAATGATTTAACTTATAGATGTTGAATGCCAAAAGAACATTTACACAAATCACAATATTAATCTATCGTAATAGGCCACTTACTTTATATATCAGGTAACTAATCCACATTTATTTTGAACGATTGGTTATAATCTCTAGTTTGAGCTGACAATGTTAAAAAAATTACTTTGTCATTCATATTAAGGTTAAATTATTGCGAGAAAAGGATCACCTTATTACCAAGGTTAACATTTGTTTGCAAATGTCATTAAAGATATTTCACAAACAACATTACCCCTTGCATAATAGTAAAATTGAGGTGACACTTGTTAAAGTAATTTTGAATTCGTTATCTCAATAATGAGTTTCTTGATTATTCCCATTCTGCTTGATCAATATCTGCCAAATCAAAAGAGACACTTAATTGAAGAAGTAATTATTATATTACTGAAAATAAGGAATTATTATTGGTAGAGAACTAGAGATAAAGGAGGACATGATAAATACACATGGAGAGGTGGGTAACATTATTAGGGGTAGTGACAGACTGATAAGTGCTAGGGATTATGATATGGCCATGACACGCTCTCAGCACGTGACTGACTCCAAATTAAAGCACTAATATTTCATCAAGTTATCTACTTTAGTATTTTTTGTTAATTAATTGGATAGTTAGGGCATTTGGCACGGAAACACACGAAGGATCAAGATAAACACATAATAAGACAGATAGAAAATTTGAGATGGACAGTTTCTTGAACAGTGAAATTTGATCCTAATTTATTATCGGGAAAAAAAAAACAGTGGAATTTTTTTTTGATCAGCTTGGTGAAGTTATTGTCCCAAAAGGAAAATCACTCCTTAACAAGTAAATTTTAATGCTAAAATTGATTTTATAGAAAAGTACAATTTTATGCCTGCATTGGCAGGTGCAATGAATTTGATGCTAATTTATTATTTTTTCTTAAAAATAATACGATGGAAAGAAATATTTATTGATCAGCTTGGCGAAGTTATAATTCAAAAAGGTAGTCATTCCTTAACATGTGAATTTTAATGCTGGTCGAAATATCTAATTATCGATTTGTTTACTGTTATTTTCTTTCTCCATACAATGTAACAATAATCCATCTATAAAGGTTATCTGCAAAAGTAAAACACCTAAAATCTTTGATTGAATTTTCACAAAGAACTATATATTATTGTAAACGACTTGGTATGAAATTTTTCACTGCCAGCTAGACAAAGTAATATACTACGAAATATATTGTGTTAGAAACAAATGTCACAATGGTTCATTATGAACAATAAGTCACTTAAAGGAGTTGATCTGACATAATATTTTATTATTTGTATCTGATTTTGTTAGCGTAACTAGGCGAACTAATTGGATTAAATTAATGGATGCTGTAGAATTATAATTCAAGAAGATAGGGTAGTATTTTCTTTATATTATTTAATGAAGATGAGGAAAACAAATGGATCGGATCGACAGTAACGCCTATATATTGTTTTCTAGCAATAAAAATCTACGAGTCAAAACATCATTGCCTCCGTGCACGCTAAGTTTTTGGGAGACAAAGTACAACTTTAATTAAAACTACCCCCAATAAATTAACTTTGCTTAAGCGGCTATCTAATTTATATAGTCTTTATTTCTAGACAAAAAAGGATTGAACTTAAACAAGTGACAATGCAATCATATTTTGTACTGTTCATGTATTTCTGACCGGTTATAGTAAATTATTGTATTAAAAGATACCTCAATAGGTAAGATCTCACAATTTGAATATTTGTATTTTCCTCTCGAATTATTGAGGAAAAACAAGATAATTTCGGTATGCATAGAAAGTCATCAATCAGTTGTTCGTTGTTGGATCTTGCCAAAAGTCTCTTGTAATTTTTGTTATCGAAATATTTATTTATTTATTATTATTCTCAATATAAAAGTTTTTTTTCTCTGTATTTGTTCTTGTGTCTGAAGTTGTTACCTTAATCGTAAGAAAGGAATTTTGATGTACCTGTTGATTATATTACACATAAAAATTAAGTTGGTTCACATTATCACGATTTCAATCTTCAAATCAATCATGTGCATGCTCTATTCAATTTATACCATTTTAACTTTTTTATATATTGGTATGGAAAGTCTAGATACATATTCTTCTTTGTCTCTCAGTTTCGATCTATAACGTTCTATTTTCCTATACTATTTTGGTATTGCTCCTCTTAGATCTCAAATTTTTGGGGACCAGATTCATAAATTTACACCTAGATGCATACAAGAATTATAAAGACACTTGGAGTACAGGAACCTTCTTTGAATCCTTTTTAAATGGAGACATGGAACTATATATATTAAACATTTATTTAACTCCTACTTAATAATATTCGTATATGACAAATCACACGTTTGACCAAAATACAAAAATGCTATATAGTCATGACTAACAGACAGTGATGCATATATCCATACTCTTCTCTAATCTTTTGTGCATTATGGGAGAAGATGAAATGTGTCCACTCCAATAAAAACAAACTTAATCTCCAATATTTTAGTGGTTACTTCTTAAATTTTAATTATTAATCACTTTTTTAAGGATTAGATTCTGTATCTCATAGGAACAAGACAACTTTAATATTTTATTTTGTAGTAGTTTTAAGTGTTTAAGCTCCTAACTAGTCCTCCAACATATGTCCTTTGATTAAATTAAAGGAAACAGACCATGATCAAATAGTAGAGTACTCTGATTAAATTAAAAAAAAAACAGCTCATCTTAGAAAGGAAACTAAACATCTGAAGAAGGAAATCTTGACTAATAAGAATATTGTTAGTCCAAATGGTTGTTAATTATACAGTACTTTTTTGGGTGCTAGAGTTGAAAGAAACAAATACTCTACTTGATTTGTCAACTGACCTCTCGTAATTTCACCAAGGAAAGATAAAAAGACAAGTTAAGACTAGATTACAAAGGGACAATAATGTATGATTGGAGGTGAATCTTGATGAGATTTCAATAATTTGTCAATAGTAACAAACAAATAATGATTTATACAGTAAAACATGTTACTACTATTTTTTATTGGATGCTACTCCCTCCGTCCCATATTACTAAAAATATATGTCCCAAATTACTTGTTCATTTACAAAATTAAGATAAAATTAATTAAATTTTTCTCATCTTACCCTTAGTATTAAATATTCTTAAAAATAGTCAATATTGATTAGAATGTATTTATTAGAAAGAGATAGGGATAAGATAATAAAATACATCTATTATTTATGATATTTTAAGAGATATTCAAACGGGAAAGTGACCAAGTAATATGGGACGGAGAGAGTATATCATTAATCCCACAAGATTTAACATAAAGACAACCAATTGATTAGCAATATGACCAGCTAGCACATTTTTATTATTATAATATTATATTATTACTTTTTGGGGGGAGGGGGGGCAAGTGCACACGTAGCCGATTTTGAGACCTCATTTAGAGCCCGTTTGGATTGGCTTATAAGTTGCTGAAAATAGTTTTTTTGAGTGTTTGGTTGACCAACTTAAAGCTATTTTGTGCTTAAAATAAGCCTAAAAAAATAATTGGGGTCGTTTAACTTAGCTTATCTAAAACAGCTTATAAGCTGAAAACAGCTTATAGTAAAAAAAAAATAAAAAAATTGGACTACCCCAACTTATTTCTTTTTGACTTATAAGTTGTTTTCAGCTTATAAGCTGCTTTTTTTAAGCCCATCCAAATAGGCTCTTAAGTCATAGTCGTAGCGTGTAATGATTTGCAAATTTAGCCACTTTGGAACCAACTTCGGGGCTAGTAAAAGTTCGAGTTTGAAGTTTGGCTACATACTTTCGCTATTTTTGCCTGACGTTTAGCTTGCCACAGCTAAACTTCTTACAAGCGTGCCTGAAGTGCATGTTTTGACATTTTTATCTGATGTTTGGCTTGCTAAAAGCAATGCCTGAAGTTTGGGTTGTCAAAGCAATGCCTAAGTTTGGGTTGTCAAGGTCAAATTTCAAATATGTACATCTAAAGTTTCAGAGAATTGAAAGTAGTTTTTCTGATGTCTGAACTATCAATTTTCATCCCTGCTAATGTTTTTAAGTTTTTCCAACAACACCCATTCGATTTAAACTCAAATTTTTTATTAGAAATTTAAGATCCGCTTCTTGAATATTGAACAATGGTAATTTTAATGCTGAAAACTCTTAACCGGCTACGGATGCAAAATGTTTAAGAAGGTGATTGCACCTTAAATGGCACAGTGCAAATAAGCTACGGGGTAAAACTAATCCATTTTTTAGTTTAATCAACTGATAATAAAAAAATAGTAACCTATCTAATTCAGATTCTCATATGTTCATTAATATAGCATATTTTTCTCCAACTCTTAATAGACTTCCCCTAACCCCTTTTTCACACAAAAAGGTACAAAATTCCTTTCTTCACAAGATTTTTAATTTCGTATCTGCCCCAAGTCCCAATTCTAATCCTAGACTAGACACAACTCTACTATCAACAAATCCAATTATTCCAGTTGGCACAATACAACTCATTGCAGCCAAAAAAAAAAAAGAAAAAAAAAAGAGAAGAAGTATAAGACAATGGAAATCCTAAAACATTGAACTTCAATGATAATCAACAAAGTAGTACTACTGAGACTTTATTTCTATTTCTATAATAAAAAAAAAAGTATTTAAGTTGTCCTAAGTTTGTAGGCTCACCTGATAGCGAACAGGAAAAGCAGGTAGAATTAACAGAATGATTAATTCGTCTTCATGCACTGATTTAATTATAGAATAGTTGTCTAAATTGACATTTCACCAAAGTATCATCATAAGGGATATTTCTGATTTAATTGGTCCAGAATTTAATAGTACACAGTTTGGTCTAAGTATAAATGTTATGATTTCTCCTTAGACTTACGGATACACAATAAAGATGATGATAATATTGGGGTTCAAGATTTCCACAAAAGGACCATGCGCTCACCAATATTTGGCACCCACCAATGTTTGGTAACTAATGAATTGTTGTGTACTATCCTTTTTCTTGAAATGTCATAAGAGCTCTCAATTAATAATTGTGGTAAAGCGATAAGTACTTTTATTTTTTTAATTAAAAATCTCGGTTTTGAACCATGAGTATTGAGTGTTCTTTATTAGGTAGCGCTTTACGCTCCAATTATATGAGATTTTTTAAGCACAAAATCCGAGTTTAATTGCCTCAATACGATAACGGACACCGAGGGAGAACAAAAAAAAATTGTTATAAGATCGTTTTTGCCTTTCAGGACTAGAGGTGAGATTTTTTTTGTAACACCTTGAAATTTTTATTTATTTATTATGTGCATTTAAAAGGTCATGGTTTTGTAATATATTTTATCACTTTTCTTGACATTAAATTTTTTATTTTTGTTTGAAAAAAGAAAGATATTTGACTTGTCATATTTTATTGGATCTTGAAGCCCACTTAGTTGGACCCATTTGATAAAAAGGGTACTAACGTTCTACATCAAAGAGCAGCAAGACTATTTCTTTCACCCTTCATAAGCCACTCTCCTCATTAGAGATCTCTCAATCCACATAAGTGTTACTCTCCAACTATCATCGAGACCTTTATGATTTTCATCTTTTGCATATTGATTATGTCATGACCCAAACCGATGAGTCGCGACGAGTGCCTGACTTCTACTGATCAGACACCCTTATACTCGTACCTGGATCTCACTAAATAACAGGGTGACCTATACAACTGAACTATACTGACTCCTGTAAGAACAACACAAGGGACTCTGTATCAAGAACTCAAAAATAACATATATACAAACGTGCTGAAGATAACAGTGCAAGCCGACTAGGCCGCTACATATGCTATACAACAAAATAGGAGCCAACAAGGCTACATAATATCCCACCTATATACAACTGTCTACAGACCTCTAATGGAATACAAAGCTGTAGAAAGGGCGGGACAGGGCCCCATCATACCCATATATACATATCAAAATAGCATACCAAAAATAGACTGCAGCTCCGAACCAAGTGGAGCGCACTGACTAGTGCTGGGTGGAAGTCCTACTAAGCTGGACCGTCTGTCTGTCTACCTAAACCTGCGAGCATGAACGCAGCCCCCAGAACAATATGGGAATCAGTACGAATAATGCACCAAGTATGTAAGGCAAAAGAACAACATGTACATAAAAATCATGAAAGATATCTGAAACATGAAAGCTAATCCAATTATCTGAAAGTGCCTGTGTACTCTATATAACTGAAGGTGCCTCTGCGGCGTATGATATGCATGCTTTCTTTCAAAATCATATACATATATCATAGTATAACTGCTAGTGCTGTGGAACGTACAGCCCGATCCATATTTCATGTCATCCCGCGTCCGAGGTAATCTCATACCGTACCCACTGCAGTGGTGTGCACATCTACGTGCCTCCCCGACAGACTATAGCGCGGCACGGTGTAAGAAAATAGCTGTACATATATATAAATGCGTGAAAGACTCGTAGAATTTTCTGAACTCCTCGGGGTAACATAAGATCTCCAGTAACATAAGAAGCTAGTATGACAATATAATAGGTCTCTGGAAGCTATAAATGTGAAACATATGAGATCAAGTATATAATGAATCCTATACTATCTAGGAATAGAGTCTCTGGAACTCGCTCGTTTACCTCTTTCGTTTGTATCATGAGAATCATGCCAAAATGAATAAAAGGGATAACCTTAACATACCTTATCCGCTCCTCAAGCTAACTATGCTTATGTCCCGGGCTTGACAAATCTACACACAAGACCAAGTATGCCAACTATTAGACTAGAACGTGCTTATATTCCAACCTTTAAACTAGTTTATAACTTAACGAAATTCGAACAGCATTTCCTCTGTGAACTTAACAATCCTTCAAATTCCAATTCAACCTGAACATCAACAATAATACCAATACTTACATATTAAAATATAATCAAATCCATTCCAAAACGTCTCGCAGAACAGCCCCTAATCTCAACTTTAATCTCAATCAACTTACCGCTTTTATAACTATACTTCCTTCACTTTAAATCACTAAACCTCTTGGTAATCAACTCAATAACAAAGGTAAGAATCATATAAAATACTTTAAAGGAATTGGAACTCCGGGAATCAAACTCCAAGTCCAACTTCTATGCTCAACAACTTCAATAGAACACTAGGAACAACTTTCCCTTCACTAGTTCGAGTTCACGAGGCTCGAATCTTGCTAAAATCTCACTAATATGTTGGGAAAGGTTGGGATGAATATATGAGGGTTTTTCTCTTGTTGAAGGGGTGAAGAATGAGGAGGAAAACGTATTTTGCTATATATATATAAAGTGGAACAAAAGTTCCACCGCCTTAGGGTCGACTAGCAGGGTCGACGACCGTCGACTTGCGCCGTCCTTCTGCCACCTGAGATTCAGGGGCCTTGGCATGTTGACGAAGTGAAAGGACGCCACGCCAACATGTTGACAGGCCGTCCTTTTGTACCGTCAAAGTGCACTGGTCCTTGATCCTCCGAGTTGTTCCGATTCGATTCGTTTTAATTTCTAATCCTATCGTATTGTATTGTAAGGAACATATACTTGTACTTCGGTATACGCAAGGTAAGGCACTTAATATCTCATAACTCGGGTATTGATCTCCGTACTAAGGGTATACACAACTAAGAAGCCGCAGACTTTCTTATGACGAAAACGAGAGGTGTAACACCCCGAAATTTTTAAACTAACACTTGAATTCTCGATTGACCATATCTTGATAGTAAGAGAATATTTTACTTCACACTTCCTAAATGTGAATTTGATGATATTTGGAACTTGTTTGAAGTGTTACGGTGTAGTTATGTAAACTACTCCTACTATTATTATCTTAATTAAATTAAGAAATGGAATAGATATATAATGTCTTGGGTAGCAAACCTTTCATATTAATCCAAACATAAAAGTTTGGGTAGCCACCTTTTTTGTACTCCTTAAATAGCATACTTTTTGATATGAAATGTTAGTTAAGTTTATGTGCCACTAAGCTTTATGCTTAGCGATAGTTTGTTACTATCGTAGGTGATGTTCCGAGGGAGACTTAAGGATGGCCATTTGAAGTAGACTATTTGGAATCTTAGGTGAAGATCACATTTGCATGAACATGTTCATTTTGAATACTTTTGGGGACTTGTACGTGATCCATGCGATACGCTTAGATATGCACTTTTGAATAAAATTTGGGTCATGATGCTAATAATTTGTAACTTGAGTTTGCTGAATGACTTGACTATTTTGGGAGTATCCATGCCCAAGTCTTGTAATATTTTAAATTCAGTACTTATGTTGAACTTGGGAAACTTAAGTAGTTTGTATTTGAGATTGAGAGTTGAATTTCATGCTTGGTATGAGCCTTGGATGTTGTAGCATGAAAAATATTTCCGCTACCACATGATAAAGCCATTGTTTTAAATTTCTTTCTTCTACATTTTGTGGTACGCTTGAATACATATGTATTTATTATTTTGTCCTACTCGTGAACATGTTGTCAAATAAATTTTATCCTTAAATGTAGTTATTAGTCTATTTTGCAAAAATACTTTCGGGATGAATATTTAAATTAGTTAGTATGGATAAATTTTGATTAGTAGCATCCTCCTTAGGGGTTGCTATGAGAGGCATCCTCCCTAAAAAGTTGCTACATTTTAAATTTTTTGTAACTTTTGGGCACTTGTTATATACTGATCGGATTAATTCATATTTGTTTTATGTTGCATATGGCCTATTAAAGAACAAAATGTTTTTTATCAAAAGTTTTTGTTTTTTCGAAAGTTCTAACATGAGATATCCGATTAATAGGGAAACATGTTACATGCCACATACCTTGGTGGTGACTTTATTGTTCTTGTTAGTATTATTAGTACTATTATTAATTTCTTTTTTGTGATTGTGTGTGATATATATCCACTGATTGACCATAGTTTCACATCATCCAAAATAATTGTACCTCACTTCCATTAAAGCTTTCTTTTCACTACTTTATCAACCTTATTTTCCTTTAGCCCCTCCACGTCTTTTCTCCTTTGAGCAAAGTAATTGATTAGAAAAGGAAAGTTAAAGATGATCCTGGAGCATTGTCAAACATTTATCTGAACAAAAAAATAGTTCTCTTACTTCTCCTTGGTACAATTTAGTAAAATTCGAGAACATAATATGTACTAGAAACCTCTCATACTACAGGTAATTAAGACATTACTGTTATATCAAAGGGCCTTTTTTTTTTTTTTTACAGTATATTGGTCATAGCTTAGTTTTTGAATCATTCTAAATCTGGTTCGTATTTGCTACTAATATCCTATTTGGTAACATGGGGGGCGCAACTTCTTCAACCTATTCTGAAACACTAAATAGGTAGAACAATGGCATGGCTGCTTTGTTGAGCCGCACCACAAAATCAAGAGATAAGGAGCCCGTTTGGATTGCTTATAAGTTGGTTATAAGCTGTTTTCAGCTTTTTTGAGTGTTTGACTGGCCAACTTAAAGTCATTTTGTGCTTAAAATAAGCTTAAAAAAATAATTGGGCCCATTTGACTTAGCTTATCTAAAGCAGCTTATAAGCTGAAAATAACTTATAAGCCAAAAAAAAAAAGTTAGACTACCCAACTTATTTTTTTTAGCTTATAAGTTGTTTGCAGCTTATAGGCATAAGCCCATCCAAACAGGCTCAAGAGCTACAAGTGGGCCTTTTTTGGCAAACAGAACTCGCGATGTGGGATGAATCGGAAGCTGAATTACGACACAAATTGCGTGCTAATTTAGATCCCACAAAAGTTGTTGGTCGATTAAGACAACAAAATTGTGGTTATATGGAAGTCGAAATTCGCTAAAAATGTAGAACAACTCACCTCACGAATTAACTAATCTCAAAAATGAATGGTGCTTAAGCAAGCAGCCTACACCCGGCCGGGCAAGTGCTAGGCCCCGATGAGTAGGAGGGTGAGGTGGAAAACTCAGAAAAAATAAGAAATGGAAAAAAAGCTCACACTCACTTTGGATGAGAGTCAAAACAAGTACTTCCGGTGTCCCAAAAAGATTGTCCTCCTTTCCTTTTTAGTCTGTCCCAAAAAGATTGTCCCCTTTCTATATTTAGAAACAATTTAACTTTATGAGATGATTTACAACCACATAAATATCTAAGACTTGTTTTGGACCATACATTTTAAAAGTCTTCGTTTATTTCTTAAATTTTGTGTCAAGTCAAAAGAGGACAATCTTTTGGGACGGAGGTAGTAGTACTAATTGGTAAGTGTGGTCCTACTACATTTAGAGGTCCCAATGTGTTCTCATCTTCATGTATTTCTGGAGATTTGAACTTTATAATAGCAACAAGTTGGAAAAAAAAAAACAGTGACAATGCACTGGTGCTGTCATCATAAAAGGGCAAATATCAACCACATGCTAAAAAGCTATACCCTTTTTCATTGATGTGGTACAATCAAAAGCTAGTACTACTTTTTATCCAACTTGGGAACTTGTAGCTTTTATTTAGATCAACTCTTAGCTGTCTTATTATACGGGATACTCACCCCCTAAATAATCTTTATAGTAATGTTATTGATAAAAACATTCTAAACCTTTTAAGGAATCTCATACTCATCCAATGTTGGACATGATCATAGTTTTCTGATGGGGGAAAATGAAGTCTCAGCATTCAAACAATAATGCAATGAAAAATTGAGAAACGTGTGAATCACTATGATTGTGCTTTTGGCCACTATTGTGCAACAAGTCACATTTGTACTCCAAGCCTTCATTATGTATTAAATGCTGGCCATGGTTAAACATTTCATGGTTCTACTTTTTGGTCACTGAGTTCTGAATAAATTATTTATATATATTAAATAAATCTTTTAATACAAATAAAGAATTTCAGCAAAAAATGACCGGATTCCCTTGAAGGTGCACGCAAGCGCCACTATTATAAAATTAAAAAAATTAAATGCCGGGAAAAACATGCATTCACCTTCTGAAAAAGAGAAGTGTACTCTAGACAGAGTCAGAAATTGATTTGATTTATGGGTGACATTTCCACATTTTGCAGAACTAGAGATTTTGGTAAATAACTTTTGCGAGACCATTTTTTGTGTACGAATTGACTTGTTCTGACACTTTCATTTAAGAATCTTCCTTTATATTTCCAGTTCATGAATTTGTACGATTGTATTTTACTGGCAAATAAAAAAAAAGTAAAGGAAGAAGATTGCCACAAAGAAAAAAAATGTAGAGTGGATGTTTAATTTCCGTGTCGTTAATAAGTTTATATGTTGATTACATTCTTAAATTGTTGGGGTGTGGTCCAAATGAAAACAAAAAAGGAAAAAGTTGAAAGAAAAAAAAAAGTTAAAATAAAGTAGAAAGGTAACAAAAGTATAGTGGGGATCCATCCCTAATTATAGCGACTGTACTCAAAAGATATCCCGAGGGCATCCATCTTCATGCATGTATTTTTTTTTTTTTTTTTTTTTTTGGGCCAATAACCATGATGTTTGGATAATTTGTGCATATTTCGATTAATTTTATGAAAACCTGCTAGTACTTTTTACCAGTATAAAATAATTCCGTCTATCAATACCTGAATCGATAAAAGAAATCACCTCTAATAATATTTTACCTCCATTGGAATTCATGCATGTACATTTTTATTATTCCATGTTTTAGCTTGCTAGCCATTCAATGGAAGCAGATGTAAGAAAATAACTATCGTGTAACTCTTTTTCTTTGAAAAGGGATCTCATTCATGCATGATTATAATAATATTACCTAATATATATAATCGAATGTCACCCAGGACCAAGGTACCTATCGTATAATTCAAGTCACAATCTCCAAGTAAAGGGGATCTACTCAATGTTTTGCATAGAAAACATAAAATAAGACAGCAAGATGGACCTATCAGAATTAAAAATCAATTGTGAGAGCTCTCAAACAATTATGATGAGTAGGAGCTCGTATGCTTTGTGCAAATGATTTCGTACTGTTGCTTTCATAAAAGAATGGTCCCTTGACGTGTCAAATGGGCGGAATTGACTGAAATTGGACATGTTAAAATGGGCTGAGTTAATAAGTAGCGGGTTATTGACCTGTCAAAAGTTACTTGGGCTGAAATGAGCTAAAAATCGGGTCTTAACCCAACCCCCCATATCTTACTATGTTTTAAATTCTTTGTTTGTTTGAGTACCTAATGAAATAATTTTCCTTTATGTTATGACTATAAATAGCATATCAAATAAAAGAAATAACCTGTTTAAAAATGTTTAGACAAAATTTCTCTTAGGTAATGGTCCCTGTGAAAGTGAAACTGAACCTTTTTTGCATTACGATTTTGGATGTTTGCCCTGAAAACGCCCACTCGATCCCAAAATTTAACATTTGTGTAGAAATGAACAATTTGTTTTCTCCTTTTATCTTTCTCAACAATATTGGGAAAAACTACAACACATATACGGCAAATCAATGGGGAAACTAACAAAAAATCACATTCAGCCCTATAATCGAAAATAGTTGCTGTTGAGTTTCAAATTTCACTAATGAAACTCCAAGATTATGTCTAAAGTTTCACTTGTCAAATTTAAAATTTCATAACAATGACCATTTTTTAAAATATAGGATCCAGAAGTGATCAGGGATCACTATTTCTACCAAGTCAATTCAGTAAAGAGAAATTTACATGGCTTGTCACGCTCTAAGAGTTATAAACATAATTAACACAACTTTTAAAGTGGAACAAAAATAGCAGCTTTTATTAAATTTGGGTATACTTAACTTACGCTCATTTACTCCACAAATTCAGGGAGAATTACTATATTTATTCCATTAAATCAGGGATACAAAACTATTCCCTTAATATTTTATCTTAATTCTATTTTTTCAATTAATTTCTGTTCCTTCTTTAATCAATACTCCGACCCCCCCCCCCCCCCCCCAACCATATCTCAATTTTCTCTTTTTTTGTTGTTCGACTCTATGCTACTATGTCAGTCATTAGGTTGAGTGATTAATTATCTATTTCCATTCCTTTTTATTTCATATTAGATACTATTAGTTTTTTCCTTTTATGTTTTCTTTTATTTGGGGAAGAAGAATTAAATCAAAATGCTTCAGTTATTATTATGTAAATATATTTTTGTGAAAATACCACGTATATTTATGGTATAATTTTTTGTGTGAAAATACTATGTATATTTATGGTATAAATATAATTTTTAGTTAAATACCATGTATATTTATGGTATAAATACATTTTTGTGAAAATACCATGCATATTTATGGTATAAATATGTTACATGAAAATACATCTCAGTTGAACAAATACCATGTATATTTCCAGTATAAATATATTTTTAGTGAAAATACCAT
Source organism: Lycium barbarum (assembly GCF_019175385.1). Taxonomy (NCBI): domain Eukaryota; kingdom Viridiplantae; phylum Streptophyta; class Magnoliopsida; order Solanales; family Solanaceae; genus Lycium; species Lycium barbarum. Next base: position 146,750,040 of record NC_083338.1, on the reverse strand, counting down.
GTATATTTATCATGTAGATATATTTTTGCGAAATTACCAAGTATATTTTTGTAGTATATGTTAATATATATATGTGTGTGTGTGTGTGTGTGTGTGTGTGTGTGTGTTTATGTGTATATTTATACACACATGCTGGATTATTTTATTTTTTCTGCAAAATATATCTTAGAAAAGGAAAGGATGAAAAAAAATTGAATGATTGTTTGAGTTATGGAAAATAATTATTCTGTACAAACAAATAGGAAGAGATTTGGTTTGGGATTGATCCTGCTTAATTCTAGGGATTTCTTTTGGAAGTTGTTAATATTTACATGCTGTAAAATGAAAACTTAATAATGCTGCTAGGCTAATGGAATTATTTTTTAACAATTGCCTACTTAAGTAAAAGGTAGGCTAAGATTTTAAGAACATCTTATGAAAGAATTGGATAGAGTGACTAAACACCATCAGTAAATATCAGCTTGGGCTGAGAATTTACAAACATAGGCCTGTGATGTAAAAGTCCATCAACCTAAGTATTTCAGCCCACCCACGGGGTGCTCTCTCACTGACAGTAGGCCCAAATGGAGGTTGGTTTTAGATTCTTTTCCTTTCACTGTGTTCGGCGTAATGCATTTAACCATGTTTTTTGTGCGGAATGTCCTTCAAAGGCACTCGTCTTTAATTTTTACCCTTCAAATTGGTGGTCTTTAATTTTTGCCCTTCGCCTAACACCATCAGATTTGGGGTTTAAATTCCGGCTTAGTAAAAAAAAGGCAATTTCGCAAGGCAGAGTTTTGTAGCAAAGTTAGGCCTATTCGGGCCCAATTTAGGCCTTAAGACAGTTTTGCAAAATTTCAACTAAGTAAAAAAAAAACTTTTTGCCTTAATGCAAACCTCTACCTTAAGGTAGAGTTTGCAATCAACTCTACCTTAAGGTAGAGCTTCAAACTCTGCCTGAAGGCATAGTTTTGCAGGCAAATTTCTGTCTTGCGAATCCAAACTCTACCTTACGATTTTTTTTAAAATTTTTGACTGAGCGGGAGTTCGAACCTGAAACCAAGGGGTTCTAGCGAAGGGCATAAATTAAAGACCACCAATTTGAGGGAGGGGGGGGGGGGGGGGGATGGGGAATTAAAGACCACCCCGACTAAGGGCAATCTTGCAGATCGCCCTTTGACCAACTAAATACTGTCAGGGCGGCCCAAGGTTAAGGCAAATGAAGCCTTTGCCTTAGGTCCCCAAATATTTAGGGCCCCAAAATTACTACAAATACTAGGTATTATATTACTATATATAACACATAATTTATGTATTATAATTAATATTAATAATTTAAGATTGCCCTTTGACCAACTAAATACTGTCAGGGCGGCCCAAGGTTAAGGCAAATGAAGCCTTTGCCTTAGGTCCCCAAATATTTAGGGCCCCAAAATTACTACAAATACTAGGTATTATATTACTATATATAACACATAATTTATGTATTATTATCAATATTAATAATTTTAAAAAAATTATTTTAGTTTGATTGAAGTAGTACAGATGAGTTGAGTAAATAACGGTAAAAAAATTCATTAAATTAAATTGTATATTAATATTCCTTGTTGATTCTAATTTTTCTTTCTCTATGTACACTCATTTCTCTGTCACGTTTTTAATGATTTTACTTTCTATTTTTCTAAATTAGCTACTTAATTTTGTCATGTTTGATCCATGCATCAGAAATCAAGTACATTTGTCATATTTTTTAACAGAGAAACCACTAAAAGCAAGTGACGCAAAGTTAGAAACTCGATGGATAATGGACCTGTTTTTCTACCTTGCTACACTTAATTACCATGCTTTTGCCTGCGGTAAAGTCCAAAATTGTGATGTGCGTGCTCTTACCGTTAGATAAAAAATTTGGGGGTTCTTTTGTGTCTCATTATAATTATATGAATTTTCCGAAATAAGTTTAAGGCCCTTTTGATATATTTTCGCTTTAGGCCACCAATATCATTGAGCTGCCCTTGCATACCGTCAAACCTCTTTATAACGACGTCATTTGTCCATATATTTTTTGGCATAATACTGTTATAGAGACATGTAATATAAAATATTATAAAAGTCGATTCCAAAGAAAATTTGACAGTTTTAAGTGAAATGTTGTTATAGAGGGGTTTGACGGTTGTGATTAGCTTGCAGGGATGTTAGTTTGGAAGACAATTGTTCTTCTAATCTTTTATAAATTTATTTTTAGTTTTATATTCTCTTAATTAAAGATTTTTATTTTGTTTGTCTGTACTCATAAGATATTTGAAGAACGTACGATCATTTCTTCTATAAAGGATCCAATTGACCCATTCCGACGGTTTTCTTTTTGGTAATTCAACAAATTTATCTAGTTAAACTAATTTTATTTAGAATATTTGTTTGTTGCGTGCAGATAGGCAAATATATATATATATATATTCTTTCATTGTAATTTGTTTATTTAATGATAAGAGCAACACAACAATATCATATGCAAACATTATTGTTCTTTATTATGGAGAACTGAGGCTATATAGATGTAACCTGCCGCTACTCCTTAGGGGGAAGCTTTCCACTAAGAAAATAGGAAAAGAAAGCAAGAGCTCGATTTGGCTGATATGTTGGAACAAAGTGACCTGCTCCTCTTATTGTCACTAATGTCAAGTTTTCATACTCCTCCACGTATCCACCAACCTACACAGAGGCGTATGCAGAATTTTCCTAAGCAGTTTCAATATTTGAACAAATATCATTTTTTTTAATTTATACTTGCTTATTATCTATATATACATATCTAGTATAAAATTCAACGAAGTACGGTCAGGTGACCTCCCACTTGGGGCGACGTATACCAACGGCCTAAACCTGCACAATCTACGCCATTTAGCATTTAATCCTTTAACATCTCCCTAACCACCCCCCTTGCTCCCGTTTAATTTACTTATAAAGCATTTTCATATCTGCTATTCCAGTTCCAACGGAAGACTAAGCAAGCTACAGTGTGAAGTCCGTATCTATTTTGTTTCATATCGATCTGTTGTCTAAGTGAAGCAAGTGTTTGCTTGAAATTTCTTCCTTTCGTACGAAAACGACGTGCATGAGCCATCAAAACAAAGTAAAAGCCTATCTGATCGATCTCAAGTTGGATGACAAGGCAAACCAACCCTTCGAAGAAGTAAACTATGACTAATTAGACTATTAGCGACCAAATGACAATAGAAAAGCTAGTAAGATAGAAGGAAGCAGAGTTAGTTCATCCGTAGCTATTTTTTTGCTCATTCCAGAGAACTCTACTAATGAGCTTTCACTGTCTGCCCGACCCCTATCTTTTGTCTCCAATCCCCACTAATGCAAGAAATGAAAAAGAGAAAATATTAAAAGAAAACAGGAAAACTCTTTTCTTTTTTAATAATTGAGTGTTTAGTGTTTACCTCTCCCTGTAAGTACCAAGGATACCAAGCTGTCTTAACTGGTAACTTTAACTTCTTTATAGCATATCTTGTGTCTGTCACTGGCACTACAACATCTATGTCACCACTGCAAAGTATATTTACATTGTTCATTATGTTTTCTTGAAAATGTATAATAAATTTATAAAACTAGGGAGGAATTGAAATTGTGTACATTTTCCTTCTTAAATACTTACCTATACAGCCAAATCCTTAATCCACTCTTCATCAACTGATGCAAAAGTGGTAAGACAGTCAATGGTCTATCTTTCCAGCTGAGATTAAGAGTGCTACTGTTCTCAATAAAAAGGAAATTTATGATTAATGTTAGAATTATGCTTAGAAATGTAGACATTAGCAAAAGATAAGTTTTTTTCCCCACTAAATCAAGAGACTTATACTTGCAGCTTTCCCATGGATAAGGAAGATTTGTAATGTTTGCGTGCATAGCCTTTTGAACTTCTGGAATGTTAAAGTAGGACTGAATATAACTCGGTAGGCACGGATCAACGTCTGATATCTATTCGAAAAAAAAAAAAAAAAAAAAGTACTGCCAGCAGTTAGTTAATTGAACATTATCTAATTTTTTTCAAGACATTAAGGACTAAATTAGATATAGCACTGCTTACTGAGGTACTTGAGGGTGATCCGTTGGGGCATAATGGCGCGTAGATGTCGTAGAGAAAGATATTTCCAATTTCTTTTTCGATTTGGTCCAAATACTCATTGCATTTCTTGGATGCAGACGATGGAGTAGAAAAATTACAGGTTGATATGATTTTGTTGTATAATTCATCTGAGATTAGTGCATGAGACCAGTAATACTCTGTTGTTCCTTTCATGTTGGCTTCAAAATCAACATAGGCATTGCCAATCTGAGATGGGAATTTCATTAAACAATAATATTGGTCTCTAATTGGAGGTAAAAATCACTACAAAGAGAAAAACTGAAGCTAGAATCAGCTACGAACTTCGTAGCTAATAGCGCTTAGCTAACATAGTTTCTTGATAATTCGTAGTTAAGTAAGATTAGAGGTATTCATCAGATCAGAAACTTACAGTGATTCCTTTCAAATTGATAGTACTAATAGTCTTGCTTGGGTAATTGTTGTGCAGAAGTATAAGCTGAGCGAGTTGAGGGACGTAATGGCCCGCGTAGCTCTCTCCAGTAAGGTAAAAGTCCCTAGTTTTGTATTCCGGAAATTGTTCGAGCCAATTGACTAGAAAGGTATAAGAATCGCGAGCTGTTGTTCTGTCTCCGCTAAAATAGTAGTCAGAACTTGTGTTTGTGTATGAAAATCCAACACCAGCAGGCGATTCGAGAAAGATTATGTTGGCCTCTGATGAATGAAATGTCAAAACTCATTAGTTTGTGTTATGAGAGTCATCAGACTTAAATTTGACATCTAAGTAACTCACCAGAAATCCATGAAAATTGATTCCTCACTAGAGTACCATCTTTGTTAACTCTAAATGGCCCAAGTTCCCCAAATGCTCCTCCTCCGAGTGAGGAACAACCTGGCCCTGCTTGTAATCAAATGTTTTTAGATCATCAGGCACATAAATATAGCACAGGAGCATGTATGTTGTTTTAAGGGAAGAGGAACTATTTTATTCTATATGTTATCTTCATAATAGAGCTCTGATACCATTCTAATCCCGAGAAAATGTATCTAGAAGAGCTTGAGATTTTAAGCTCTCGTTTGACCATAGATTTTTGGAGCATATTTTGAAGATTTATTTTCAAATTTTTGTTTGGCCATAAAATTTTGACAGATTTTGAAAACAAATCTTCAAATCTCAAATTCTAATTCAAACCTGCTTTTTGGCCAATATCTATGTTTTGGCCTTTTCAAAACTACCACAATTTTTTGTATTTTATAATAAAGCTCAATCTATTTATGACCCAACTAATTCTATCTACCATGTTCCTCCATTAAAATCGTATCTACCATGTTTCCACAATTAAAGCAGTCTCTTCTGTAAAGTGAACGAGATAAGTTATGCCCAAACAGTAGAAGAAGAAGCCCTAGGGAAAAAAATTGCTCAGCCAACTGTAGAAATCCGTTGTGAAGATAAAAATGGAACTTTGTATTGTAATATGAATTGTAGTAGCTAGTAAAGTGTATTATTAGCAGTTGTTATTAAAATATCATGTTCTGCATAATTTGGGATTAACAAGTATGTATGTTTTCTATGGTTCGGTATTCTTGATGGTTTTTAGAACTTATGGGTATAAGTAATGTTTCATATTTTCCAAAACAATAAGTGAAATATATTGTGAAAAACTATGGCCTAACACATTTTCAAAACTTGAAAAACTTCACCCAAATCAAATTTTTCATTTTTTTTTTTTGGGGGGAATCTATGGCCAAACACTAGATAGATCTTTGAAGGACACAATGGAACTTTCATCCTTGACTTCTGTAAGGGTTAAATGAAATTCCTTTTTACTATATGAAATTTCTAAATGGTACTCTTTGTTATACTATGAGGCCATTAATAACCTTGCCATTAGCAAATCTCTCGTATTCCTCCCGACTCTAATGAAGCTTCAATATGAAGTATAACAGAGGGTGTTTTTAAACAATAGTCAAAAGTAGAGGAGTGGATTTAGACCTTTTTTGCAAAGTATATTGACATTGTGGAATCCACCTATTCACGTTGTAGTTCCATTAAAATCAAAGGACAAGTACAAGATAATTTGCTAACATCAAGGGTATGAATGATCCTAAAGTGTAACGGAGGTAAATCATGACATATATTTTTTTAAAAAAGGAAACTAACCTCCATTGAGCCATAAGACAAGGGGCTTAGAAGCAGAGTCTTGAGGCGATTCGACGAAATAATAAAACAGAGCTCTTCCAGCACTTTGATCAACTGTAACATATCCTGAATACTGGTTAAAATCTACACCTTCAGGTTGACCAGGCAATTTTTCAATTTTGTCGTTCTCTTTGGGTGAACTTTGAGGCCCAACATGCACTGGTGAAGTCCTGCCTGGATAATAAGTAGTAGTTTTTTCCAAATCATGCCTGAAGTAATGACCAATTGGCTTTAATTTTTTAGGTTTATATGAATGCACTAAATTAGATAAAGCTAACAAGGTTAGGAAAAAGAAGTAGAAAAATGTTGTTTTAACCATTTTTAAGTTGTCTGAGAGGTGATAACAAGTATGATTATTCATGTGTCCCATTTAAATAAATGCCTAGGTCTATTGTGTCCGGCCAAAATAGTTAATGAATTCGGCATTGTTTTGTTTTGTTCTTGTTTTTTTGGAAATCTCTAAAGAAAATGTTGCCGAATCATATATATACTGGGCTAATGACACTTGGAAGCCCTTGTTTAACACTCCCTTCCAATCAAGTTGGCTTTAATTTTCTGTTTTGTTCATGATGAACTCTCACAAGTTAGTTGATTATTCCCTAGGCATTTGATGCAATGGACGGCTCAAGGTTCTGCTTTTTCGAAACAAGATTTTTCTACAGTTGGACCGTAACAATTATGTGATATTGTCAGCTTAGGACTTAAATTCGAGTTGAATATTCCCTAGGCATAGAGGAACTTTCAATGTTTATTTAGTATTACATCGACTAACACCACTCATTCCTAATTTCGAAAGAATATGGAGGACTTGGCTTGTATTCTTAGAAATTTACCTGGAATGATTAAGATGAAAATAATTTCATGGTGAACTCAACCCTGAATTTGGAAGAGTACGGTGAAAAAGCAACCGGCTTTTTTTGTCATATTCTATTTTCTTAACACACGAATATTTTCTAGTCAAAGACAGGAAACAACTTTGTCATTTTCATTTAGCCATATTTCCTTTTTGGTCATTCATGTAATGTGGGAGACGTCTCGGTATTTTGTATGTTTCTTGTTGGGGACGAGAAGCTTGTCATCACAAGACTGAATTTGATGATGTGTTATACTACTCAATTTGGAACATCTGTTAACCATACTTTTGTGAAATAGTTAATCCAGAGAATTATTGTTTAGTTGATGTGTCTGTGTAATAGAACATCGTGAATGTGCGATATTGCAAACCTAAAATTACGAGATACTAATAAGGGAAAAGGGTAAAAAATATCCCTCTACTTTCATAAATTGGCTACTTTTACCCTCCGTTACAAGTTGGGGCCAAATATGTCCCTCCCGTTACAAGTTGGGGCCAAATATACCCCTACCGTTAGTAAAGTTTTAAAAATACACATTAGTAAAGTTTCAAAAATACCCTTATTTCTAACATATTCCCACTTAAGCAAGCTTAGTCATTGGAATTGGGTGACATGGATACCACATGGCTTTTAACTTATTCTATGTGGTGCCTACGTGACAATTTTTTTAAAAACAATCTGAAAAATTATTTTTTAAAAAACAAATCTAGAAAAAATGGCTTTTATTAAAAATTTGTTTTTTTTTATTTTATAAAACCCGTTTTAAAAAAATATATTCTAGAAAATTGAAATTTGAAAAATGATTTTTTTAATCTAGAAAACTATAAAAAAAAATAAAAAAAATTAAGTGTTTTTTTTTAAAAAAAAGTGTCCTAAATTTTTTTTAATCTGGATTTTTATTAGGGGAAATTTCAGTAATGTACAACTTAGTATACAAAATTACATTTGCGTAGCCATATTTTTAAATTACACCCTGCATATCCACTTTTTCACAATATACAAAATTATACAACTGGAGTAGACAATATATCAACCTTGTATAAAAGTGTATAATAATATATAAGTGGTGTTTATATCTAAGAAAAATTAATTGTATACAATAATATACAATATTTTTCAATTGTAGTAAAGGCACAAATATACAATAGGCTTTTGAAGTGAGGGGTACAAATTAGGCCATTTCGGGTAATTTTACAAACATGGGCTATTTCGGGTAATTATTTTTCCTAAATAGTCATGGAGGGTTATTTTCCCTTTTTTTTAATCAGCTTTTTAGATTTTTTTTTTTAAATTAATCAAGATTTAAGAAAAATATATTTTAGGACACTTAAAAAAATACTTATACAATTTTCCAAATTTAAAAAAAAAAACATTTCCAGATTTTTTAATTAAAAAATCCAATTTTCGAGAATATATTTTTAAAAAACGGGTTTTATAAAATTAAAAAAGTTTCAAATTTTTAATAAAAGCCATTTTTTCCAAATTTGTTTTAAAAAAAATAATTTTCCAAATTGTCTTTAAAAAAATTGTCACGTAGGCACCGCATAGAATAAGTTAAATGTCATGTGGCGTTCATGTCACCCAATTCCAATGATTAGGCTTGCTTATGTGGGAATATGTTAGAAATGAGGGGTATTTTTGAAATTTTGCTAACGATAGGAGTATATTTGGCCCAACTTGTAACAGGAGGGGTAAATTTGGTCCTAACTTGTAACGGAAGATAAAAGTATCCAATTTATAAAAAGAGAGGGGTATTTTTGACCCTTTTCCCTGCTAATAATTTACCATGATAGATTGATAGTTACATACTTACATTCTGTATATGGAATTTCTTTCAGTTTAAAACATAGCTACTAACTAAATTTATTGGGTCCGTATGATGAAATAGGACCTTAATTATTAGTTCTATACACTTTCAACTCGACATAAACATAACAACAGTGCAGCGGCAGCCGGCGGGCGACGGCTGAGATGGGGACGGCAAGTGAGGTTGGAATTAAAGCAATTTGGAACTAAGCAAATCTCACACATCTCCCACCCCACCAACAACCAAAGGAACCCAATTCTTTCTAGCTTATAAAGAAGAATTCCAAAACACAAGAGCAACCTACAATAGCTTATAAAGAAGAATTCCAAAACACAAAGAGCAACCTACAAACGAATTTAGAAGTTGGAAAAATAATAGAAAGACAGAAAACAAAGGGAAGAAATTAATAATCCAACAAAAAAGAAAGAAAAAACTAAAGAAATTATAAACCACATACACGGATCTTTTATAAAAAGAGGCCTTTTCTAACGCCGTAGCATCTTCAAGTACCAATTTAAATATTACTCGTTTGACTAATCACAAATCTGGAAAATCTGCAGTTTAAAACAAAATAGACATGTATATGGCTATAACTCGTCTCATTAATTAAACATAGAAAATTTAAAATTGCTTTTAAATAAACATTCTTTTTAAATAGGCAAAAAATATGAATTTTGATTTCCTCAGCAAGGCATGCCAATGTCCACTACCATTTAGAATCCGCGACTTTTGTAGCACAAAAAAAAAAAATTGAACCAACCTAGCATAAAAAAAAAAAAAACATTAGTAGGTTTCACGCACTAAATTAGTGCGTGAAAGGACCATACTGCAAAAATGCAACTTGGGCCTTTCACGCACGAAATTCGTGCGTGAAGGAGGTCTTTTTTTTTTTTTTTTTTTGGGGGTTACCTTTCAAATCACGTTTTTTTCCATACTTTAAGCAAAGATTAGTCATGTTTCAAAACCCCAAAATATCAATAGTTTATATAAAACTTAATATATTTTTTTGCGTACAATAATGTCGGCTCATTACATCAAGTCCACCTAAACGTTTGGATCGTCGTTTTAGGGGTTCTAAAGTGTCTCGAAGTAAGTTTTGAAACTTGTCATATTTATAGGGTTTTGATTTAAGTGTTTTATTATATTTGAATGTACAAATATAAATATTTGATTTAATAATAATTCATCCAATACGAGAGGTTTATACTAATTAAAAAATAATTCATTCCATTTAATTACAATACTAATTCAAAGCAATACAATAATAAATTACAATAGCAATACAATCTTCAAGTTCAAGAGGCCCCATTACTTTGAGACGTGCTTGTATTACCACGACCTTATTGCCCACACGAACGCTTATCATGGCCATATTGCTTACATGTAGAGCACTTGCAAGAGTAAGTTCTTTCACTAAACATCCATTTGATTGGGTCTACGACTCCGTGAGTTAATGCCCAATTTCCTGATGTAATCCTTGTTAGCAACCATCGAAATCGGCTCGTTTGGCCAATAAGCTTCATTACCAAGTGGGTGGAATTTGCCGAAATATGCTCTAAGGTAACTGTGGACCTTGTATTCCCCCGCCACATAACTTGTTATCGTTTTTCTCATTCTCTCGAAGCACTTGACAGCATGAGAACACGACATGTGGTACGTTTGCCACTTACCACAAGTGCATGTTCTTGTTGCCTCATAAACGGTATGCACATTTCCACCCTTACCGTTATAATAACCCGGCTTAACTTCATACACATGTTGAATTGGGTCATACTCAGTCATTTGGTGATGCTTACATTTTTTCTATAATGCTCCATATTTTTGAAGGGCTTTGGCATCCATGTCCCGCCGTCGGCTAATATCGCTCTGGTCTGCCTTGTCCTAACAACAAATCGCTCCACAACCTGCTTGAAAGTCATTCTCACCATTGCGGTAACAGGTAGTCCTCGAGCAGATTTCAGCAAGCCATTGAAAGACTCTAAACTGTTTGTTATGAGCATGCCCCATCTTTTGCCTTCATCAGCATGAAGCGTCCATTTTTCAACTTCGAGCTTCATCAACCAAACGTATGCGGGTTCACTCACTGCCCCGATCAGATCCATTTTTGCAGCCCATTTTCGTTGTTGATGCTCCATCGCAGCCCCCCACATCAATTTGTTTAGAGTGCCATTGTGAAACTTTGATTGCAAATTTGCCTTCAAGTGCCTTAAACAATAGCGATGGTAAACAAAGGGAGGTTGCGATGGAGCATCACCCGGGTACGGACCTGAGACTCAGGCTGCAGGTCGAATGTCCATATATGTTGCGACCTATGCTCGGGCTGAAGATACAGTAACTCTCGGTCGAAGGGCCCCGGATCAAGAGGGTGATGATCCATCTGTTTTACGCATTTTAAATCAATCATTAACAAGTAGTATTAGTTATGTAATCTTTTATCAAAAAAATTATTAAGGATTGTGGTGACCCATATGTTTTACGTATTTTAAATCAATCATTAAAAAGTAATATTAGTTATGTAATCTTTTATCGAAAATTTTATTAAGGATTGTGGTGAGCCATCTGTTTTACGTATTTTAAATAAATCATTAACAAGTAATATTAGTTATGTAATCTTTTATCGAAAATTATATTAAGGGTTTTCAATCATAAGCTACGGGTTATGAATCCTAAACTAAGGGTTTTCAATCCTAAAATATAAAGATTAAAAATTAATAAGTCAAATAATTAACAATTAGTTAGCATATAATTAATATAAATAATTAATAAATAAACAATTAAATAACTAATCAAATAATTAACAAGTTATTATCATATATTTAATAAATAAACAATTAAGTAACTAATCAAAAAATTAATAAATTATTATCGTACATTTAACAAATAAACAATTAATTAACTAATGAAACAATTAAGAAATTATTAACAAATAAACAATTGGCTTAACAAAAACTAAATAAATAATTAGCCAGTCTAACAATTGAAATAGCTAGTCTAACAATTAATAAATACTTAAGTCGCTAATCGAACAATTAACAAATACTAAATAAACAAGCAATAAATAATTAACTAATTAAAAATAGATAAACAAATTAAAGGGGGCAGTCACCACTGCGGACTGCCCAAAAACGCACAAAATAAATGCGCAATCCACCACAGATCCCTCCCACCATACCTAAGGTAATATATTTAGCAATGTAATAAAAAATTCGTAGTAAAATACCTAGAATGAAGGTGTTTTTGAGTTTTCAAAATGAGCTCCGCGCCGCTCTATTCCAAAATCTAACCTTAGAAACTTGTTCCTACACTTCAATATACCAAGAATATTGAGTTTTGGATTGAAAAACAACACGAAAATAGCGTTTTGGGGGGGGGGGGGGTTGGAGACCGCGTCAATGGCGGGTTGTGGTGGGGTGAAATGGTCGGGATCTGTGGTGGGGAAGGAGGGGCGACTTTTTGTTGCCTCCTTCACACACGAAATTCGGTCGTGAAAGACTCAAGTTGCATTTTTGCAGTTTGGTCCTTTCACGCACTAATTTAGTGCGTGAAACCTACTAATGTTTTTTTCTTATGCTAGTTTAATTCAATTTTTTTTTTTTCGCTACAAAAGTCGCGAATTCCTACCATTTACTATATCAAACATAACAATGACGCAATGAACTCCCATAATACAATGGCGCCCATGGTATTCTACTAAAAAGAACAACCGAAAGTATATTCTACTTAAAAGAACAAAAGAAGGTATATTCTACTCAAAAGAAATAACACACTAGTGTTAAATTTATTAGAGCGTGCACTCGCCATGATTTCATATTTGCCAGGGCAACTTCTGTCTTTCTCAGTGTAGCTTCAGAAAAGTGGGACCAAATAACAATTATTTACAACTTCATAGTACTATGCAGCAATTGGATTCACTTATAATCCCGTAATACTTTTCTCATTTACCATTTAAGAGCCTGTTTGGATGGACTTAAAAAAAAATAACTTATAAGTTGTTTTCAACTTACAAGTTGCTTTTTTAAAGCTAAGCCAAACGGGCTAACTTATTTTTTTGGACTTATTTTAAGCACAAAATAACTTATAAGCTGGCCAGCTAAACACTTAAAAAAGCTGAAAACAACTTATAAGTTGTTCTCAGCAACTTATAAGCTAAGCCAAACGGGCTCTAACTACTGGAATGGGAATTATAATACATTGTAAACAGAGGCGGAATCAGAATTTGAGGTTTGGGAGTTCGGAATTTTAAGACAGGACAACGACCTCAAGTTAATGTATAACAACCAAGGGCGTCTCAATAAAATTAATGGCCTAAAGCTAAATTTTAATCCGAGACCTTAAATATATACACATACATTAAAAAAAATCTAGTAATCTAGTCTTGCCTTTTTTTTTATTTTTTATAATTGTTGCATTTACTTCACATAGTAACATTATTATTAATATTTATAATAGTGATGAATTAATTCAAGTTAATAAGATGTTAATCATGTGTTTTAAATTCATTACCTTAGACGTTATTGTAAAGATTTTATTTAATAATATGAAGATTTTGAGCAATTTAGTTCAAGGTTCTAAAATATTTCTCTTAAAAAGTAACTAGTGTTTTCCCTCCTTTTATTATATAAATTTTGTGCTTCTTTTAAATTTTGTATTTCTTTTTACAATCTTCAATATTGTCTAAGAAAAAATAAATTCATAAAATTCATTCGTAAAAATTTTGGGAGGCTAATGCAAAGGTTTTACTAGCTTCACCCTTGAGCCACCCCTGATAACAACCATCAAACTAACGAACAAGTATCGGTATTTAATATATTTTGAATATCTAATTTTGGGTTTGACTTTGTGAAATTAAACAATGAAAAGGAATGGTAGCAGCAAGTATCTGGAGAATTCAATTTGCTTTTTGCTTATTGATTTGTCAATTTTATATTATTTTTTTAAAATATAAAGTGTTAAAAGAAATTATGTCTAATGTTTTGTATGATAGCTAAAAGGGAAAAAGTTACCCAAAGGAAAAGAACTGCACGAGTTCAATTTATACATAAAAACATAGGCACTGGTAGAGTTTGGAACCCACATCTCTGGGAAGAGAGAGCTTCTCTAGCCACTGCATTACCACTGAACCGTCCGCTTATTTGTGTATGTGGGTTCACAAGTAAATAATATCAACCTTTACTGTTTTTCTATAGTAAATATATAGAGTCTACGCAAAAGCTATTGGGTTCGCCCGAACCCTCGTTTAACACTGTAGCTCCGCCCCTGACTGTAAAATTATCGGAAAAATCATGTCAAAGAAATACAAAAATACTAACTTGGTGTTCACCGTAACAAAGTCTCGCACACTTTTAGGATCTGAACAGTAAAAAGAACTCAGCATCTATAACAGAAGAGGATAATCTCTGCAAATGTCTGGATGAGATACCCCTCCATAGAGCTTGTGTTACTGCTGTACTGTACTTTTCAGTTGATTCCTTAGAATGATGTACTCAAAAACAGTGAACTGCCACTATAGTCCATGCAGATAATTCAAATGGAGCACGAGATTTCAGTACTAGAATAAGTAAATGCATACAAAGATCAACACATAATGCACTACAAGGAATGGCTAATACTTTTATATAAAATACATTTAACTCAAGGCTTGATGTTTCTCTTTTGGGGAAATTTGTGTTGGGAGTATGAAGACATCTGGCTTCAAGCCATAAAAATATTACAGAAAAAATAAAGAGAAAATAAGGGGGATATCTCCTACGGATATCTACATATGGAACAATTACATTGGGAAAATCCTATTCAAAGAAGACAGCCTTACCTCACAAGAAAAGTTGGCTAGACAAGTGGGAAATACCTCCACACAACAAATACTTTACGTCTCCTCATATGATGTGTTAGTTAGATCCTCCACTTCCTTCTACGCTTCTATGCCCGAAATGCCACAAGGATATCAAAATACTGCACAAAGTTGCAGCTGCAAGTATAAAAAGCTTTTAATCAGCTTTGTCATGGCAATGATGACCAGGGAGTGGAACCAGAGCTCTGCCCAGCGTGTGAAGATACAGCAATGTCTGTAAGTAACATATAAACTATTTTAGAGAGACATGCACATCAATCATTTTAAACATGTCTGTCTGTTGGATTATGTATTTATAGCCTGTGATGAATGATATGAACTTTGGGAAAAAAAATTTACCAGAAAATACTAGAAGCCACACTGCACGAATCTAGACCTTTTGGACTTGCTCGTGGACTTCTAATGCTTCCAGAACGCTGCTTACCCACCTGCACCATGTGACTTCATAGCATCAAGTAGATCAAATTCAAGCGAATCTGACAAACATGTAATGGAAAATGGAAACCAATATATAGTCCCTGCCTCCTACATATCTCACTACATCCCTAGAAGAGTCAGCAGGAGAGTTAACACTCTCATGTGTCAGCAAGCATATCAGCATATGGTCTTTGCCCCAATTGAGACCGGTTCCAATCACGATTACTCAGACTTAGCAGTTAGGAATAAGCCAAGAACCTAACACTTAAAATCTGACGCTTGACAAGAAAGATTTTCCACCACACTCTGCATCATCATTCACCAAGCCACTCAACCCTAGCTCCTAAATGCTTGAGCCTTCTCAATGGAATAGCATCAACACTAGCATTTGGCTTAAATTTAGTTTGATTTTTTATTTGACATAGTTGTAAAATGAATCAAACTAAAATTTCCATCATGTACTTGAATTTGCCAAGCTCAACATCACCCAATTTACTGAGCATAAAACCTTCTTGTCAGATGGGAGTTTAGATTGCCAAGACAAGGGCATCGAAAAAGAGGCTTGATAGCAGCAGTGATTTTCCCTTCATCAGTAGTCTCTTTCAGATAAAGAGACTACTTCTACAATGTTACTCTTCACTAAAAGCTACTTATTAAGAAAACCCAAGAAAGTAATAGTAACTTCTAGTCAGATGGGATAGAGCAGCAGTAGTAGTAGTAGTAGTAGTAGTAGTAGTACTATGAAATGGTTCCATATCGGGGATACTTCTCACTAGCTTTTTGTGTAATTGGAAAGAAAAACTACACAGGTTAGAAGGAACAAACAAAAAACATACTCCCTAGATAAGACTATTGACGAAAGAAAAACGCACAAAGAAAATATAAAGACAAGGACCAGAATGATGTACTCTTCCCACAGACAATTCCTGACAGAGATGGCAGTGAATAATTGCTTCTCTGCAAAAGAGATCATACCAACTACACAGAGCAAACATAGGCGCTAAAAATAGCAATTGTCATATTGGCAGTAGCGCTGTACTTCTTGCAAGACAGAAGCCAAAGTATCTTTAAATTTATGGACACAACCAGAAAGGGAGAAAACGCAATAGAAATAACAGAATACGAGATTTGGATCAACACGTTACCCTTCAAGACCAGGACTTGTTGGATAGTATATATTTCTAAACCCAAGTCTTTTCGCTGCTGAAGCTGTTGTCTCCCCAATACATGCAACAGCATTGTCCCACTGCCTCGATGCTGGAATAAGATTAGCCCATACCCTGTCACATAATTCAGCAGAATGAAAAAGGAATGAGCAAGAAGTAAGAGAATAAAGCCTCTAAAAATAAGGTAGAAGGATGAACAGCATAAGGATACAATTCTAACTCTGGCTCAATGAACAATATCTGGAAACATTTCTGTCTAATATTTTCTAGCATGTTGGCGGAATTACCGTCATTAGCTATAGAACCTAGTCCACTTGCTTATTCCATTAGCAGATACCAAGTTTTCATCCGTTTACTTTTGCTATAAATGAACAATTTTGAGGCATCCTACCCGAGGGCAGAAGGAGATGCTACAGTAACAACAGGAGCAGAGAGTGCTAGTTCAAGAAGATATTGATCAACGTGACTGACTGGTGCCTGCAAGAAATGACAAAGATAAACGCAGAAAGATGAGATCTAATTAGTTTATCTCAACTTAAGGATCCAAGATGTGGTGTGATATCTGAACTTTGCCCATTTGTCAGGAAGAAATGACAAGTGACCCTCTTTTCAGGATAAGTGTTATTGACCAAATTTGCAAGCATGCTAGTCTCGTGTGAGTAAAACGAATTTCCTTCTCCAACGAGGCAATAAAGAAATATAGTACCGTTGTGTATGTGTTCAGCCGAGTAACCTCAAATCCCCGCTCAGAAAGTCCTTCCTCTGAAATAAAGGAGCCGTATGTCAGTTTAGGACTAATCCAAAAAGTTTCAAATTCTGAGGAAAATATGCATACTAAACGCGAACTATCAAGGTGAGACAGCTGCAAAATATTGGATGAATCAAAATCTGTGTACAGGTTATGGCCTGTAAGAAAGGGAAGAAGAAGCTAGGGTTTTTGTGGTTAGTCTTTTTCTTTTATTCTTTTCACTTTTTTCTGGCTAATGGTTGACAACAGAAAAGGACATCGCCACAGAAACTACAGATTCCCCACAGCAACAGAAAAAATCAGAATGTGAATATATGGAAAAAGAGATTTTTGTACGAAATTGAATTGATGGGGGAATGAGGAGAGACAGAAGCATAAAGAGAAGGAGCAATATCGCACACACCAATGTCAGTGCTGGCTTTTGCTGAAGCAGGATAGAGAACAGTGCACTTGTCGTTCCCATTCTTTGGAAGCTCTAAAGCTAAAACCTTGCCAGTTGCTGAAAATGCAATCAGAATGAAAATTTCAGTCTGAGGAAAAACCATAACATCAGTCAAATAAAAGAAGGGATTTAAATCTATGACAAATACAAGTGTCATCCCTGTGCACATGTGTGTGCCTTGTGCTATTTCTAACTATCAAAACCAAAAGTTGAAAGTTTCACTGAGTGCCTTTCGACGGTGCAAATGCCACATCAAGATACTGCTTTGAAGAGTGAACAATTTCATCAAATATGCTAGCTGTACCAGATCCAACGACCCCTACTCTGACAGATGGGGTCCCAGCAGCTCTAAGTAACAAATCAGAAGAGGTATGAGGGACCAGAGAATGCAAAAGAAAATATAGATCATTGAGGCAGCTTAAAAAATCTGAGTCTTCTTTCAACAAATAACAGTAATGAAAAGCATAGATAGTACACTTTCATCTTGTCTGGGAACTATTTCTTGTACCATTTTTTTTTTGACAGGTAATTCTTCTGCCATTTTTGGTCCAAATACTTCATTTGAAAACATAAGTACACACATAACTGGAGACACTCTAACGACTCTTGCTTTTTGTATACGCTGACAATACTGTACCAAAGACTTGTCAGAAGGATAAATTAGTTATTCAACATCACAAGGTGAAGAACTTTAGACAAGATTAACCCTCTCCAATGGTAACTTTAAACCTAATCCTTACTTCCAAGCATCAAGAAAAACCTTTCCCGCCTCTGGTGAAGTAATGATAATCCAGTCATACGATGTCTCTGCTATCACAAGAAGAAAGGGGAAAGAGCGTTAGTGCCACTCCAGACAACAGAGAACAAGTTAATCTGTTAATTTCTCTATATCTAGTGAGGACTTCCATAGGTCTAGAAAGCCAATCATAAAGTTTGCTGATATCACTTATAATCGGACGCCCATTACAGTAATCTAAAACAGATGCCAGATGTGTGCAAGATACTCACGCAAGAGAGAGGGATACGATAACCATTCTTAGAATATTAATCACAGCATAGGCACTAGGTATTGGAATTTTTTTGTAGGGCCTGCAATAAAGAGAAATCAAAGAGCAACATTCCTTTTTACTTGTTTTATAAACTGTTCATATTTATTGAAATTTCTTTTCTGTTAAGCCTAAATTCGTTATCTTACTGAAGCATAAATGTTATTCTTATATTATCATCTAGCACAACTTTAGTTCTAAGAGTATAGGTAGTAAAAGTTCCAATTTTGCACATTCAATAAAAGGATAACCATACACATTCCATAAAAAAGATGTCATTTGACCTTGAGAACTCGAGAAAATTATATTAAGAACAACAATCTTTTCTTTTTGGTTGATATAGTAAAGAAAGAGAAACAATCAATATTAGCATTCTAATATTAGAGTTCTAGAGCACCAACTAACCTATAAAACAAATCGCCTCTAGATAGTATATTTGTGACAAAGCAAATCAAATCCATTTGTAGGAATCTAAAATTCATACAATGAAGAGAAGTAATGCCATAGAAATAAATTTACACAGATGCTCGAAGCTGAGTCTTGAGCAAGCAAATATGAACTAGGATTTTCAAAACAAAGCAGAGACAGAAAGAACCTACCACTTAAAATAGAAGTGAGCCTGTCTAGATCAGGTAAGTGCATGTGCTGAATGAGAGGAAGCTCAAGACAATCAATCCCATGTCTGGCCTGTAAGCATGAAAAGGAGGGAACACATAATTATCAAAGATGCCACATTTACTACTTTCTAGAGAGACATCCAAGCTAAAAAGTGGTCTGCCCCACATTTATCAAGTCTAGATCACCGTGATCTTTGATGTTAGAAATTTGGACTGATTGAGAAGTTGTTTGCCCCACTTTTGCTCATTCGTGATGATTTCTCATAGTACATTTTTACAGATACATTATTTTCTACTTCATTTTTTCATTTCTCCTATTTTACGAGGAGCAACCACGTGACCTCGGAAATTTTTTCGAAATTCTATAGCGCATTTGCTTCTTTTTTTCCTCTACCAGAAAGCAAACAAAAATGCATTCACTATAAAACATTTTCCAACAAATAAGTCATTTTTTTTATAACCGTGGTGTGCTGGACAGCTTGCACGCACCTCGACCAATTCCACGAGATACCAGCCACCTCCTACCAGCAACAGGTATCAGGTAACTCTGTCCACCAAGGCTCGAACAGATGGGAAGAAATCACCTAGTATTTGTCTCTGCAGGGAATTGAACCTGAGATCTCACGGTGCTCAACCCTCTTCATTGACCGAGTCATTTTTGAAAAACAACTTTCTAGAAAATACTTTCAAAGTGTTTGGTCGTCGGAGAGTGGAAACATATTTGGGGAAAAACATTTGTTAAAGATTGATGTAGTACTCTAATAAAACTTTTGAGTATTAAAATTGATAATAATGTCTAATTGTTGATTGAACCAATGATATGAAATTAAGAGTTCAGATTGTTTTGGGAAAAAAATGACTTCCTCACTCACTTATGAGATGCCATTTTCCTCTTTTTGGTAAAAACTAGAAAAATACTTTCAACAACAAAACATCAGAAATGACCTTGTGCAGTTGAGAAGAAGTTTCAGCGAATTCCCACTCTAGAGGGGAAGTCGAGCTCGCTTTGGAGTGGAGGTATACCGAAGCTAAAAGAAAAAAAGTTCTCTTGTAGGCCCTTGGGGAGTTATTGAGCTTTAGAATTTTCTAAGAGAGACCTTAACGTAGTGATACATATATGCTAGCTAAATTATTGTTTTTTCCTGAGGTGTTTTCCCTGACGTGGACGACGGATTACGTCGATTCGAACCACGTTAAATCTTGTGTTTTTATATTTTTGCATTAACAATTGGTATCAGAGCTTTTGGAACCTGAGATCTAGGAGGTGAGGAAGCTATGACATCTAGGAAGTTTGAGGTAGCAATTTTTTTTTTCTTTTGAGATGGTAACAGTAAATTTTATGGGTGAAGTAATATAGATCATGATCACGGCCTTGTTGTGGAGAGAAGGATCATTTTAGTTAATTCAATGATATATAGTAAGGAAGAGGCAACGTTACAAATGGTAACACATGCTTTGAATTCGAATGAGTTGTGAAGTCATATCAACAACAATGAGAAAGAAGACCATGGTGAGGGTTTGACTGTTATAGGTCGCACTAGCTAAAGAGAGAGTGGCAACTCGGCAAATCACTTATACCCTAGCAACTCTATTTGTTACTCTATTATGTCTCACTTGATCACTCGGTGCTTGAGCACACCTTACTCTTACTTCTTGCTTGAGCACATCTATCTACAACTCCAATGAACACCTCTTTTTATAGATGGCCATGGAAGGATCTAGTGGAGATAATATTTTAGAACTATAACTTCCACTTATTTTTAGAATTATACTATCTAGAATCCTTCTAGAATTCTCGCTCTAGAACTTCCATTCTAGAGTTCTTCTATGACCTGTCTAGAAGTCCTTGAATATTCTAGATTTTCCATTATCTTGGTGGTTAAGTTGGTGATGACTTTTTAACACTCCCCTCAGCACTAACTTAATCCGTTCTTTGCATCCTTTGAGAGATTCTAGAAACTTTGCAATCATCTTGATATCCGGGTGCTTTGTGAATTTCTTCCTCCATCGGCTTTCCACTCACTGCTCTTTCAAGCTTCTTCAAGCGTAGTAGTCTCCTTGATCTGGAACACCTCTGCTAATGCTGCATCTATATACTTGGGGTTTGAAAGTTTTAGTCGGGTAGACCTCCTTAATTGTTATTGTGGTGCTTCTTGGACTCCAGACCCCACTTTGTGGGATTACATTGAGTATGTTGTTGTCGTTGTGCTTCTTGGACTTCTACTTGCAACACTTTTGAAGTTTCGCAAGCGAGTTTTTCATGAATTCTTGTTTTTCTTTTGTTGGGATACTTCTGGTGTAGTTGATTCAGGTTCTCTTCTCGCCTTTTGGTTAGTTTCTATTCTGTGGAGATACTTCTGGAGTAGTTTCTTGTGCTCAAGCAAGCAAGAAGAGTGAGAGGATGCATGACCTTTCCAACTTTAACCTACGACCTTTTTGCTACTTCAACATCAATTGGTGGTGTAGCGTCTGAGCCACCAACAATAGCCATCTAGTGAGTTATTTCTCAGCTACTTCATTTAGAAGTTCTAGATTATTCCTTCTTTGCCTTATCTAGAACTGCACTTCTAGAATTCTCATTCTAGAGTTCTCCTCCCAATTTTCTACAATCCTTTGAATATTAGATTCTTCATTAAAATATCTTAGATATTAATTAAATTGGTGATGAATTCTTAATAGTGTTCTTTTTTTATCGTTTCCGCGTTAACAGACCTATTCTCCAATTTTTTTTTAAAAACTATTTCCTCCATACTAACACACATTGTTGTAAAAAACACTTACATCATCAAAAAAAAAAAAATGATTCACTTCTTGCATTCTGGATTTACAACAATGCAAGAAGTGAATCATAAAACAGGTCTGCACATGATTTAATGCTACTAATTACATCCTTCAAATGACTTTTTTAAATCAAATTTATGTATACAGACTATTCTATCATGCTTGTTATAGTATATGGCTTATTTGCTTCCGTTATTTCTATTTTCGTACTACTTTGTATTGCTTATCCTTGTGCCGAGGGTCTACCGGAACAACCTCTCTACCTCCCAAAGTAGGGGCAAGGTTTGCGTACAGTCTAACCTCCCCAGACCCCACTTTGTGGGATTTCACTGGGTATGTTGTTGTATGCACACACTTTCAATCTATGCTTCCAGAATCATGCCTAATCCTCCACAGAATCACTAAACCAAAGACTTCCTGATTTCTAGACTAATTTGCAGTTCACTGTTTCCTTTCTCCGCCATATCCTAAAAATTCCTAGAAATGCAAGTGATCATCAGCTAAAATGTTCAGCTTGCTTAAGCATTTCATCAAACATCTAACCTTTATACCAATGTAGTTGCGAGAAACATACAGATATGGTACGTATGCACAAAAATTATATATCTTGCAACAATCAGAAGCAGTAGACCACCACAAAACAACAACAGAAACCCTAGAACTTCGAGAAAAATAAAATTCAAATCAAACAGAAGTAAAAAACCAGCAAATAACTTGAAGAATTAGATATATTTATTATGTACCAGAGCATTGATGAGCTTGTTGTTCTTGCCGCGTTCTCTGGTGACAACAACTTGCGGCTCCTTCGAACACGAAATGGTGACCGATGAGAGTGAAACGCACGCGCCGCCGGCTCTGAATGAAGGACGGAAGCAGCTCCGCCGCGTAGTGGAAGGAGACGGCGTCGTCAATGGAGGAGAGAAGAAGGAGAGAGAAAGCTTAGACATTTGTGAAACGTGTTGCTGTGAAGACTGGCAGCTGTATGCCCTGTAACCGATTTTAAAACCGTACCTTTTAATCAGCAGTCAGTTACAACCTTGTTTGGATGGTATTTCATAATATGTTGTTGGATTGGCCAAAGTTAAAGATCTTGAACTTGTCCTGTTTTTTCATTTAGACTCTTTAATTAAAACGTTGATCATCTAGACCCTTGAACATAAGATAAAATGAAGTTTTGAGTTAAAATTGTCCCTTATTTATGGGAGTAGGTTCATTTTGGTACCTCAAATATTATCCTGAGTATATTTGATCCCTTATCTATGGGAATAGGTTCATTTTGGTCCCTCAAATATAACGCTAAGCATATTTAATCCCTTAACTATGCTAAAGTGGGGCACTTTTGGTTCCCCTAATAGAACCCATTTAAAAAGTAACGTTACTAAACCCATGTGACACTCACGTGACTCGTAAAAGACTAAACCCATCAGACAAAATGCAAAGCGAAGTAATGACATTTCTCTAAAAAATGCAACTCATATAAGATATTAGCAAAGCAATTCATAATATTTTGATCATATGGTTGGTAAACCAACTCTTAAACGGTAATCTGATAGCACACATGGAACCGTTTCACTTATTTTGAAAGCATGTGAATATAAAGTTTTTTTTTTTTTTGGTTAAATGTTAAAAAAATCAAAATTCTTTTTAACAACTATTATAAATTATCTTAATTGGTGGAACCGCTCCAATTTTTTTCAGAAGCATGTGCATGCAAATTTCAATATACTAGATAAAGTTTCTGCTTGTTTTACAGAATTAGCTTCTTCTTCTTCCAGCCAATTGAAGCTTTCTACAGAGAGGCTAGGGTTTTTTCCAGTGAAGTGTTTCATCATATGAAGTTGGGAAGAAAGGCGAATGAGTTTAGTATTTTTTTCTAATGGGTTTAGCCTCTTACAAGTCACGTGAGTGTCACATGGGTTTAGCACCGTTACTTTTTAAACGGGTTCTATTAGGAAAATCAAATGTGCCCCACTTTAGCATAATTAAGGGATTAAATATGCTTAGCGTTATATTTGAGGGACCAAAATGAACCTACTCCCACATATAAGGGATTAAATATGCTCAGGATAATATTTGAGGGACCAAAATGAATCTACTCCCATAGATAAGGGACAATTTTAATCCAAAACTCGATAAAATGTACCATTGGAACCTCTCGTGCCAGCTGGGCATTCGCGTGCAGTGCACTGCTTTAAACAGAGCGTGAGTTACCAAATTTTTTATTTTTTTTTAATTTTTAATCATTAAAAATTAATTTTAACAAAAACTCTATTTTAAAATTTATTTAGATAATTAAAAAAAAATAAAAACCCAACCCATCCTCTCCGATAGCCCACTTCGCTGCCACCACTGCCTCCGCCATCGCCACTGCCGCTGCCGCCTCCGCCGCTACTCTACTTCAAAATTTATTTAAATAAATCTCCGACAAAAAAAGGCACAATTTTTTTAATTATTTAAATATATTTTGAAGCGGCGGCGGAGGCAGCAGTGACGGCGGTGAAGTGGGCTATCGGAGAGGATGGGTTGGGTTTTTCAGATTTTTTAAAATTATTTAAATAGATTTTAAAATTAATTTTTCTTAAATTAATTTTTTTTTTTTGACATGGCTTACATGTCACTGGTCTATTTTTCCATGTCACTGCAAGTGGACTGCACGCGTGTGCTCAGCTGGCACGATGGGTTCAAATGACACATTTTATCTTATGTTCGAGGGTCCAGATGGTCAACATTTCAATTAAGGGGTCTAAATAAAAAATCAGGACAAGTTCAGAGGTCCATCTATGACTTTGACCTATTGGATTATATATAGTATTATACTCTTGTATTGTTTTTCATTATGTTATACTCCCTCCGGATTAATAGGATTATTCACTTAGGGCTCGTTTGGTATGATAGATAAAGCAAAATAGTCCTGGGATAAAAATTAGTACCGCCTCATGTTTGGTTGGAAAAAAAAGTCGGGATAACTAATCCCAGGATTAGAGTGTTTTTTTATCCCACCTTGAGGGTGGAATAACTAATCCCGGGATAACTTATCTTGGGATAAGTTGTTTCCAACCAAACGAGCCCTTAGCCTTAATTTTTTTGTTCAAAAAGAGTGTTCACTTATCAAATCAAGAAATAGTTAACCTTACTTTTCCAGATTTATCCTTATTAAGTGTTAAGTGATGAAATCTCAATACCATTTAATTAGGGTCATTTTAGTCAAATTACCATTTTTGTCTAGGAGTTAGTTAGTATTTGTTTAATGGGTGTGCAAATGGCTAAGTGGACACTTTTTTTTTTATTAGGAGGGAGTATCGTCCACCTTCAATTCTAAAAGAGTGTCTAACTAGTCATTTATACACCCCTTAAGAAAATACTACTAACTCCTAGATAAAAATAGGTAATTTGACTAAACTGTTCCTAATTAAATAGGTATTGGATTTTGACACTTAACACTTAATAAGAGAAAATTTGAAAAAATAAGATTAATTTTTTTTTATTCGGTAAATAGACACTCTTTTTGAACCGGAGGGAGTATTGTTTTGATATATTTAATATTTGGATAGCTTATTTCATTTTTCGTCGTCACATAATGTCACACATTAATAACTTAAAGGATAAATCTACAAGAAAATAGCTTACGGGTAACGCGGTTATAAAAAAAGGTATTGCAAAAAAATAAAATAGAATTATTAGATAATTAAGAAAAAAAAAGTAAGCTAATAACTAAATCAAATCAAATCGATCGTTACATAAAATGAGACTCTTCATCATTACATAACAATAAATCTAGCGACACGATATAATAAAATTTAATTAGCAATCAAAATAAATATTATATTTAAACTAATAACACAATGGACACCCTCCAGACAAGGTGTAAGTAAGCTCAAAAGCTTCAAACTATTTAATTTAATTGTTTTTAATCAATTTAGTAATCTAAAACTACCGAATGGTGGGGCAATTTTTGACACGTGGTGTAGCTGATAGGATAAAAATTCTACTTGTGACAGGTGTCCTAATGCTGGGGCCACTTTTCTGCTGTGACCTATGGACCATTGTAGGCAATGATGGTGTCCTACTTTACGGTAATGATCAGCTGTTCTACGGAGATAACGAAACCTTAATCTAAACCATTGATTCGAATAAAGCTATAATCAAACATCTCATCTACAGTTTTAAATTCAGGATGTGGCTTCTATTAATGTGTGAGTGACTACAGGTGAAAACTACTGATTTGGGGTGAGTCGGAGGAACAAGATCTTCTAATTTGCGGGTGCCCCATGATGCAACAGATTTAAATACATTAATTAAACATGACTCCTCTTTTTTCTCAAACAACAAGCAAAAGTAAAGCAAATGAAAGGTGGGGTCTCTTACCAATAAAATGTGGGGGCATTCATCAAGAGCCTGTTTGGACGAGCTTATGCATATAAGCTGCAAACAGTTTATAAGTTAAAAAAAATAAGTTAGGGTAATCTAATTATTTTTTTTTAGCTTATAAGATTCTTTAGATAAGCTAAGTCAAATGGGCTCAATTATTTTTTTGAGCTTATTTTAAGCACAAAATAACTTTAAGCTGGTCAGCCAAACACTCAAAAAAGCTGAAAACAACTTATAAACCAATCTAAACGGCTCTAATAAAGGGGTTTAAGTAAAGTGATTCTAGCATCCTTTTCCCTCTTTTGGTGAGGAAAAAGTTAATGTTTGGAATAGTTTAATCTTGCTCATCATCACTCCCAATCTGTTTATCCATTTTTTTCTGGCCTACTTTTCATTAATGAAAGGAAATTACAGACTAGGCCCTGAAATTTGGAGTTAATTGTTTCTCCACTTTTGAGTGCTGGACAAAATGAGAGAGTTGCATTATTTTTAGCCATATACTTTCTCAGGTCCACTTTACTTGTCATTGTTTTTTCACATCCCTTAAAAAAAATTAAATAAAAGAGTAATTTGACTAAATTATTCTTATTAATTTTTTTATCTCAATTTAATATACTCTCTTTTCACCACATTAATCTCTCTACACATTTAATAAGTAAAACTAAAGATGGAACTAATAATAATTATATTTTGATTTACTAAAATGACAATTATTTTGTATCATCTAATCTATTTTTAGTAAGAACGACAAATTAGATGAAGTATAAATAGAAAAAGGCACAGAGATTCATCCGACATTGTAAAGTTTACAATGTAAACCAAATTCTCTGCTAACAATTTGCGCATGTAGGGACGTGAGGTGTTAGTTGGGCTTATTGAACTGAATTTTGAGGGGTTAAAATGAATTGATCATATGAATAACGATATCATGTAACACTTTTCAATATATTCAATATATATTGGAAAGAAGGGTCAATAAAATTCAAACATTTTTGGCTTGAGAACCCTACATAGAAGGATCGTATATTTGATGAAGGATTGGTTTTGTTTCTTTAATATTTTAATATTTGCATGAGTTTTGAATTGGGTCGATTCTTTTTAATTGAGTTTGTATCTATTAGATGAAAAAAAATATAAAAATATTACTCATCGGAAGTTCAATTTTTCTGTAGGTGCGATTTTTGTGTTAGTAAGCTAAAAGTTTTGTGATTTTTGTGTTAGAAAACATAGTTAAGTGACTATGGTGAGAAAAATGATAGTTATGTGACTTTTGTGTTAGAAAACATAGTTAAGTAACTTTGATGAAAAAAAGTGATATTTATGTGACTTTTGTATTAGAAAATATAGTTAAGTAACTTTGGTGGAAAAAATGATAGTTAAGTGACCATTCATGAAATTTACCCATCATCACTCCCAATCTGTTTATCCATTTTTTGTGGTCTACTTTTCATCAATGTATGTCACATGAAATTATAGATTAGGCCCCGAAATTTGGAGTTAATCTTTCCTCTACTTTTGAGTGTTGATGGACAAAAGAGTCCGGAACCAAAATGCCCCCAAAAAAAATATTTTGAACCAAAATACCCCAACAAAAAAAAATGTTACAAAAGTACCTTTAGCGCAGTAAAATACTGCGCTATAGCACCTCACGGAGACGGAGCCGTTAAGTGCTATAGCGCAGTATTTTACTGCGCTATACAAATGTTTCTCTCACCTATAGCGCAGTAAAATACTGCGCTATAGGACTCCGCCATTTTCCAAAACATTACATTTTCACTCCTTTTTACGTAGTTTATCTTTTTTACATCGTTTAGCCGTATATTAATCATGCTTTGAGATTTCGGAATTTCAATATTTTATATAGAACTCTAGTTATATTTGTACAATTAATAAAATAGGCTCAACACATCAAGAATACGCAATACTTTGGATTGTCATTTTAGTGGTTGAAAAGTGCTCGAAGTCCTTTTTTTGTTGAAGACTTGTAGTCATTAGCTTTAAGTTATTTATGTTTTAGTTTTCGTGTTATTTTTAAGTTAATGCTTAACTTTATCTCGAATGTATCACGTTTTTTTTATTATCAATTTAGGATGTGAAACTATAAACAATAATAAAGACTAAGATAATTTTTATAAATATGCAAAAAATAGATAATATTTACGATAAATTGTACATCACTAATGTATATACACTATCGAGGATGGGTCCCACATGTAGTATGCCGGAGACTATCCCTAGGCCTAAGGCTCATACCATCCCCACCGCCCTCGCCATCGTCTCCATCGCCCTTTTTCCTCTTAATAACCGGGCGCTCCAAGTCATGATCATCTCCTCTTCCCCTAGCCCTTGCGCCCTTAACTAGAACGAGTTTCTTCTTGGGATCTAGTCCCGCTGGCACGCTCAGAACCTCAGGCTAAGCTGGGTCTGGAAACTCGACCTCTTCCTCGTCGGGAGTCGCCACCGCAAGCGCCGAAGGATGAACCTGAAAAGTATATAAATATTAGTACCATTTCTTATTTATATTGAATACATTAACGTTATTTATTTAATCAAATCTGTGTGTCAACAGGCGCCTGAGTAGGCTCCTGAGATGGGTCTGTAGACTCCTAAGATGGGTGTGGTGGTGAATATGAGGTAGTCTCCTGGACGAAATGCTGTTCGAAGTCCAAGCAAAGGTTATAAAAATTAAATAAATATTTATCTTATATTGAATAAAATTAGTTTTAAGTAAAAAACTTACATGCGCCTCGGTAGTCTCATGAGAAGACACCTCTGCCTCGGCAGGCTGATGAGAATGCTCCTGAATGGGTAGCTCCTGTGCACCCACTGGCGCCGAATCCTAAAATATGAAAAAAACGAAATAATAAGTAACATACATATTTAAAATAAGTACCTTAAATAATCAAATATGTATATTAAATATTGACCTTATATTGAATAAAATAAATTTAATAAAAAGCTTACCTGTGGCTCGGTAGTCATATGGGAAGACACCGCTGGCTCGGCACACCTATGAGAAAACGCCTGAGTGGGTGGCTCTGGTGGACCCGCTGGCACCGAATCCTAAAATATAAAATATTACTAAATAATGAGTAACATATATATATTTAAAATAAATAATTTTAAAGGAACAAATAAGTATTTTAAATACTATCCGGGATCAAAAACTCATCGAAGTCAAGAATCCTGGCTCCCTCTAAATTCCTCACAGGCCGCTCATCAGCTAATGAAGCGCGTAACGTCGCCCAATCAACGTTATCACGCTCTTCCATGTATGCATCCTGGCTCGGCTGTGATGAAGACCCGGGTATCTCAGCAAGTAAGAGTGCCGGCGTAAACGTAGGTGAGTCCCCAGGTGAGCTGCCATTGGCCTGGAACGGCCGCGGATGGACTAGACCATGAACGCCCTCTGGAATGGGATCGACCTCATCCGCCTCATCTACCAGATGGTGTCCTCCACCACTAGGTCCTCTAGCAGCAGCGCCGCGTCCTCTACGTGCACGACGTCCTCCGGCAGCACGGCGTCATCTTCCAGCACAGCCTCCTCCTCTGGGAGCACCCGGTCCTCCTCCCGGTGCTGCCTGATACCCAGCCTCCGAAACAGGCTCCTCCCTGCGCCTAATCTCGCCTGCCTGCCGAATACCATCCTCGGATATCCGTACCATCTCCGCGGCAAGCCCCGTAAGCCCAGGGTAAGGCATATGCTCTAACCCCAAGATGCGTAAACGCTATACGGCCACCAGCTGCATTTGTGTTTAACAGAAAAAAAAAGTTATTTTTTAAAACAGTAACAATTAATGCAATTAAATAAATATAAATACGATAAACTTACCAATGCCTCGTACTGCCCCGCGAGTGCTGAGTATCCTACATCCCTAGGGGGACGCAAAGCTGGGTTGCCGATCAATCGGCGTGTGATCTGATGATACCAGCGCATGTAATGCTCAATGGGAGTCAAATGGCTGACCACCACTAAAGTGCCCAACCTCTTCTCCCAACGATGGAGCTGGACATCCATGAAAGCCAGAAAATCATCATCAACGGCAGCCCGATCGTCCCGCTGGTAGTGTCGGAGCTCATGATGGACATGAGGGGGTATACTCTGTGTATGCCCAAACTGTCGTAAGACACGCTCGGGCATGTGATCCTCTACGATGTCCAGGTGTATCAATGGACACCGCGACCTCCAAACCCCCTGACCTACCCTACAGAAAGGCGGCAAACCATCTAATATAGTAGCATGCGGTGTCCATATAAATAGCTGCATAACATATAAATACAAATCAGTGATCACCAAATAGAAAAGACGTTTAATTAAATTATTAATGTAAATTTAAATAGTTTTACCGCATCGTCCGTCATGTGATCAAGCTGGTCCCGGAATGGAAGAATATTGTGGTGAGTATCCACATCCCGGTCAAAACCTGTTGTCCACCTCCTCGCATAAGGCATGTCAATCTCGAGGTGATGCCTAGGTACGGGATGAAAAGGCAGCATCCTCTCCCACGCCCATAACTGTAAGCGATATTAGAAAATACGATTTTTTAGTCGTCCTTTCAAGAGGTTTGTTTACATTAAAGGAACGCACACTTAAAATATTACCTGGAGAAGAGCAAAAAATCCACACACATCTCTGATAGCACCAATAGACGCTCGGCACACGCATCTGTAAAGATACTCCAAAACAGCACCGCCCCAGCTGTAGTCTCCCATGTGGTCCAGATGCTCCAAGAAAACCAAATAACGTAAACTGACAAAGGCACCCGATGAGTTCGGGAACAAGATGCCCTCGAATATAATAAGCAGGTACAAACAGGGCATGACGATCAACATCGTCCTGCGGGGTGTCGTCCACAACCGGATCCAGACTCTCCAAATAAATGCAGAGTGCACTAAACTGAACCCGACTCTGTCCCGATATCTGGGCCGCGGCATCAGGTACGAAGTGGGTGAGCCTAGTCAACTCTGTCACCCACGTCTGACCAGGAGGAGGCTCGTACCGAGTGTATAGTGGCTCTCCATCTACCCGCAATCCAAAGAGGACCTCCACATCCTGAAGTGTAATCGTGGCCTCACCAGTGCGAAGATGGAAGGTATGTGTCTATGGCCTCCACTGCTCAACCATGGACGTGATCAGAGGCGGATCTAGGATTTGAAGGTGGTGGGTGCCACAATTTTTTTCAATGTACATCTTGTTAGGAACGTGTATTTGGGTCGGGTTCATCTCTTTTTATTTTATTCGGGTCGACTTAATAGGCTTTTTTTTATTTGCAAATATGAAAATTACATCTCAAAAATCAAGAAACGAACATAATTAGCATCTTAAATAAGGAATTGCACTCATTAACATTCATTAACAAGAAGTAAAATCAACATTTTCACCAAAGGACTTGCATCTCTTATGTATATTAAAAAATGAATTTGCACAAGTAAAATAACATCTTCAAATTACACCAATCAAAATAAGAAAAATAATAGAAAAACTCTTCAATAGGTAAATACACCCCATAAGTAAATGTAGAAGTAGATAAACTACAAGTTCTCAAAAATAAATCATAAATTTCATGTTTTTTCTAAGCAGTGCTTACGAAATTCCATCACAATTTAAGTAGTAAAGTGGTTTAAATTGATTTTAACAATTATAGAATAGCATAAATTTTTAATATACACTCCCTCCGTCCATTTTTATTTGTCCATTATACTAAAAATATATGTCCACTTTTACTTGTAAGTTATATAGTTTGAAAAATCAAGACATAATTTACCATTTTATACCTATTTTACCCTTATTATTAAGTACTCCAATTCATTTCTCATTTTATTTATTGCTTATTAGGAGTGTCCCAAGTCAAATATAGACAGGTAAACATGAACGGAGGGAGTAATAAACAAAGAAATTAAAAAAAATAAAATTAAAGTTTGATCTCAATCCAAAATTCCCATTGAGACCCAAGTTTTTCGATTTAAATGCTCACAAATTTGAGATTAAGAGAAATGCTTAATTTAAGGGATTTTGAAGTTTCTATTTGTGTGTTCTCGCTAGAGATCACAAATAAAATAATAGAAAAGAGGAAGCAATATAAATAATAAAAAGATAAATAGAAAATTGGGAGGGCCGAAAAGGGAATTACTGGTACAAAGGAAGTACAAAGCGCAAAGAAAAATGAGAGTCGAAAAATGTTCAAGATACATTCAAATTTGTGTTTACCAGTCGTGGCACCTTTGTCTAATTTACAACTGGGGGTGGCAGAATCAAATATTTAACCTAATTTAAGCAAATTACAACATAAGTATATAAAAAATTTATTGATCGAGGGGGTGCCATGCCACCCCAACCCGAAAGGGTGGATCCGACCCTGGCCGTGATGAGCGCCCAATCATGCTGTACCCGACCAACGGACACGCAACGGTAGATGCCGCCCCGAAACAATATCTCCAACACGCGAGGGTGTGGGGGGTGCTCGCGTAAAAGATCCCACGCTCTCTGCAGCCTACGGGGACGGAGCTTAGAAGATATCCCTATAGTACCGGCTCATAATAACTCTGACCTATGATTGTCTTGCAAAGACAATACTGATCTATCAGCGGGCCCCGGGTGAGCATCGAGCCCCGGGTGAGCATCGAGCCCCGGGTGAGCATCGGGCGCCGGGGGAACATCTGGCCCAGGAGGAGCATTCGGATCCATGAAAGAGTCTGGTCTGTGCAAACTAAATTAGTCATTATTCTTGAAATGAAAGATAAATTATATTAACTAATTAATAATTTGTAGGGAATATGTGAATTATGTAGTATTATATCTTGTGAATAATTAACATGGGATATGTAGTAAATTTAATATGTGATAGTAAGAACACATGTGATGGCAAAGATTTTTAAGTTAATTACTTTTGAATTATGTGATGGCAAAGACTTGTTAAGTTAATTAGTTTGGGAATCGAAATTCAGCAGTAATATTTGTTTGGAACTCTATTTTGAATATGTGATATATTTTTAGTTGACCAAATAACCAACACAACTACGATAAAATTAAACTAAAAGAGTATATTCGTCGACCACATATTTTCCTACAAACTTTACATTTTTTTCGTTAGCTTATGTATTTATGAAAAGAAGAACTTTAACTATTCTTTTTAAGATAATTTTTTTTATTTAACATATATATTCACGCTTTTAAAATTATATAGATTAACATTTCATAATCATTTACAACTTGTTTGGATGGTTGCTACCTATTGTATTATATTATGTTGTTAGTTTAAATAAAATGTTTGCTTTAATTGTTACTTTAATTTTATTGTTATGTAACGACGAATGGTCCTATTTTATGTAACCACTGATTTGGTCCTATACAATACAACACAATACGATAAATGTCAAAACAATACATAACAATCATCCAAACAAAGTGTTAACAACATAATAATTCATTACCAATCAACTTCTTTCAATTCATAAACAATATTTAACAACTAATAAGTTCATAATCAATATTTAACAAATAATCAATAAACAAAATAATAATTCATTAACAATTCATAAATAATTAACAAATTAACAACTCATAAACATATAACAAATTAACAATTCATAAACATTTAACAAATTAACAATTCATAAACATTTAACAAATAATGAATTAAAAAAAAAAATCGGAACAGTGGCAAAAGCCACTGCCCAGTCCGAACAAGAGCAAAAAAAAATTGTTTTTTTTTTATTTTGGAAAATAGCAAGGATTAAATGTTAAGCATGCTTAGAATATAATGTATATAACAAAATAATAACAAAAGTTCATAGTAGAAAACCTTAATAGAAGATTTTTTGTAGAGTTATTTTAATCGAGTTGTACGCCGCTTTTTCTCAAAATTCGAACTTAGAATCTTGCTCCTCGACTTGAATATATCAAGAATCTAAACTTTCCGGACGAAATTTAATAGAAAACGACATTTTTTTGGATGTGGGGACCACCTTGGTATCGCCTCCAATGGCGTTTCAAAAATAATTTTGCCACTTGAGGGACCAGTGGTGGAACCCGACGGGGTTTTAGTTGGGTCATATAGCGCAGTATTTTACTACGCTATAGGTGAGATAAACATTTGTATAGCGCAGTAAAATACTGCGCTATAGCACTTAACGGCTCCGTCTCCGTGAAGTGCTATAGCGCATTATTTTACTGCGCTAAAGGTACTTTTGTAACATTTTTTTTTGTTGGGGTATTTTGGTTCAAAATGATTTTTTTGGGCATTTTGGTTCCGGGCTCATGGACAAAATGAGAGAGTTGCGTCATTTTTCGCTTAATACTTCCTCAGGTACACTTTACTAAATTATCTTTATTTTTTAAATCTCAATTTAATATACTCTTTTTTTACCACATTAATCTCTCTTCACATTTAATAAGTAAAGCTAAAGCTGAAACTAATAATTAATTATATTTTAATTTTCTAAAATGATAACTTGTTTGGACTATCTATTCTTATTAAGGACGACAAATCAGATAAAGTAAAAATAGAAAAAGGCACGAAGATCCATTCGACATTGCAAAGTTTACAATGTAAACCAAGTTCTCTCCTAACAATTTGCACACCTAGGGGCGTGAGGCAAGATTTTTAATAAGCGGTGTCGCTACCACCAAGGATGTGATGCAGCGGATACAACTGCTTCTCCCTTAACCAGAGGTTTTGGGTTCGAGTCTGGGTATGAAAAAATCCTTGGAAGGGAGCGTTTTCCCCAGAAATGAGCCCTATGCGACGGGAATCGGGATATAGCTGGGCTTCAGTGCGGGTACTAGACACCGGATGGGAAATAAAAAAAAAAAATGGTGTCGCTATTATAGAAAGGACAAAATATACTCACTTTGTCCCAATTTATGTGATACACTTTCCTTTTTGGTCTGTCCCAAAAAGAATGATACATTTCCTTATTTAGCGACAATTTAACTTTAAACTTTACCTTTTACACTTAACGAGATGATCTATAACTACACAAATATCTTTGGCTTATTTTAGACCACAAGATTCAAAAGTCTTCCTTTATTTTTAAACTCTGTGCCAAGTCAAACTATATCACATAAATTGGGACGGAAGAAGTATTAATTATGACGTTTAAAAGCAAGAGATTGTCTTGACCTATTGGTTTTTAAGCTAGAAGAGAGCTTGAGTTCAATACTACATAACAACACTTTCAAGTAGAGAACTTATATTTTGCAAAAATATATTTGGATTGAGGGTCAAACCTCCAACCTAAAAGAGCAAAATCGGGCGTTGAACCAATACGTCAAGTGACATTCAGTGTCGAGGTGTCATTTCTTTTAATACTAGCCCTTTGGGGCTATAATTGAATTAACGGAAAAGGGCCAAAATTACCCCTGAACTTTGAGAAATTTTTTATTCATACCTTTTGTTATACTATTGGTCAAATTATGCCCTTACCGATATACTATGGTCCAAATTCACCCCTAATCTAAACGGACCGCCACGTGTCCTAATCTTAGACGGCCCAACCCATTTCCCCCAATAATTTCATCCGGAACAGATAATTCTCCAAATCCGACCCAGACGAAATAATTTCACCCAACTCGTTAACCCTTAAAAATCATTTCCCTCCTAAATACACACACTCTCTCTCTCTCTCTCATCGCCAACCACATTAGAAAATTAGGTTCTTTCACGTCGCTATCTCAGTGGATTTGAAGCCTCAAAAGGTACAGTTTTCATCATCAAATATTGTCCATGTTTGTGTTTAAGTTGTTGTTTGGGTTTGTTTAATGTTTTTAAATATTTTCCATTTCTGGGTTTGTTTGTTGATTAATATGTTCCGATTTTTGGGTTTTGTTATAGTGGTTTTAGGGTTCTTTTGTGGTCCCGATATTAATGTAGGGTTGATGGTATAATAAAAAGTGGTATTGTTTAGGGTTTTTTCCTTTTTTTCTTTTTTCTTTTGGTCATACTCCTTAAGGTTTGGGCAGGTGTATGTAAAAAAATGTTGTCAATGCTGGGAAATGTAGTCAATATGTATATGTTAAACAATTCCATGTCAAGTGTGTGTTTTGGGATAAACAATTTTATGTTTTTTATACTTTCTCTATAATTTTATATTGCTTAGTGTGGTTCTGAATTGTTTATTGCTTTATGGCCGATTTATGAAAGACAAAATGCTGACAATGTTGGGGAATGCAGTCAATGTTTATATGTTACTAATATGGTATGCCCGTGCTGCGCACAGGGCCCAACATGAGAAAAAATTCAATTACACAATTTGATTCTAGTATTTTCAGCAAACTAGCGACTCTTAAAGTAACAATAATATACTTAAGCATCATAACTGAATGTCACAAATGTATAACAACATGATGCAGCTCAACAAAAGTAACGTATACAATTATTCTAGTTTTTATTTTACGTAAGATTGTGAGCTATAAAACTAAATAGACTCTTAAAAGGTTGATGCAGCCCCATCTTCAAGTATTTTATACCACAATTCAGTCTTGACTGTCAAATCAATATGTCACTGCAAATCCTTTAAGGATAAAAAGAGTTGAAAATGCGTAGACAATAAATGAAATATGCAAAGTAGTGTAGGATGCTGTAATCTAAGCCTTGCTTCTTCTATACTACTCCTATTAGCTCGTGCTTTTTCTCATGTGAAGATATTCTAAAATAAACCGTACAATTGTAACATAAATATGTAATATAATGGGGGAAATTAATTAGTATGTTGTCTTCTCATACTGTTAGAATTAAATTATCAAATAACACGTATCTTTTCTGTCTTTCTGAGTTCCTCATTATCAAATACTTTTTTTTTTTTTTAATAAAGGCCACTAGGCTTTTTATCACCTATGGCTTATTTTATTAATTTAATAAAGCACCAAAACAGAGATAGTCTGAAACAAAGCAAAAGAGACAAACTAAAAAGTAAAAACAAATTGAGCTAGCTATATACTTCAGTTTCTCCTTTGTTTCTTTTTGACCAGGTCCACTGTGTCTCTTTATATGTGTCTGGGACACATGGAAAGTGAATGGCAGGTAGCATTGGAGAAGCCAAAAGTTCCACAAAGTTCAAGTAATGCTGAACATTTCACGCTTCTTATTGCCGGTTGCAATTCCCAAGCTTGTAAAATGTGGTTCACTATGTCCTCTACGCCAACCCCATGCTTCACCTGAGCAAAAATATTTATCACTCTTCTCTCTCACAATCTTCATCTTCACTTCCTGGGTAAATGTTGGCCAAGAACCAAATGTAATTTGTTCTCCTTCTTACGACTATTGCACCGGTTTCAATTCCAAAGATGGCATTTGAGCTCCATCTTAAATATCTTCACCGGTTCAGGTTCATTTCTGTGTCAACAAATGTTCGATGTATGGATTCTTGTACTTTTAAGCTGAAATCTTTCCTCTTGAAATGTCCTCCTTTGGAGATCTCTAATGTAAGTGGTTTTATTTTCCATCTCCGTTTGTGAAGTTTCTTTTCCTGGCTTGAGATTATACTACAATCAATAGGTGTTTGAGCAAGGGAATGAGCATCATTCGACACTAATACCACGCCTTGTTCATTGACCTTCCGATGTATTATATTCCCATGCTTTTATGGTCGATGTTGCGTGGTTTTCCTTGTGCAACCTTCTTGATTTCTTTTCATGGTTTTGCTGCTTCTTGTGTAGTATCCGTGCCTTTCTTCACACTGTTGGTATTGTTTCTCCTTGGTTTTGCTGTTATTATACTGATTTGTGTTGTGATCCATTGGGATAATCAGTTTTCTCCATTTGTGTTTCCTTTTTAGATGCTTTTTTGTGCTAGGACCTGGTTCTGGTGCTTCTTGATTTTCTTTCCTGGTTCTGTTGCTTCTTGTGACTTTTTTGCACTGTTGTTGTTGCTTATCCTTGGCTTTGTTAGTGTTGTTCTGATCCATTGAGATAATCAGTTTCCTCCACTTAATTGTTCTCTGCTGCGTACCTTCCATGGGATTGTTTTCATTACTTGCTGAGCTGCAGATGCCTCTATTAACATTGAATTACCTGTAAACATTAACAAACAATTAATATAAACCACCTTTCCATTCTCCTCCCATAGGATTTGAATGTAATAGATTCCTCTGCTCCAAACTTTATCTAAGACTGTCCGCTTTAACATTTCCTGATCCTTAGGTAAGGCAATTGCAACTTGTCACTGTTCACTATTCTTTTGCCTTGGCAGTCCATCTCTTGAAAAGAATTGAAAAGTACATCTCCATTATCCAGAGCTAAATTAGCTAAATGATCTGCTAATTTATTGCCCTCTCTATATATATGCTCAATCACCACAGTTTTACCCTCCATAAGCTTCCAAATTTCTTCTACCATGGTAACAATTTGCCAAGGTACCTCCCAAGTCATCTGAATGATGTTTCTTAGCAATAAAGAATCAGTTTCAATCCTGATTTTATCCAATTGATTGTTCTTCAAATATCTAAGAGCTTGCAGAATAGCCAGCGCTTCTACCTCTGTATTAGTACTCATAGGATCATTCATTTCTTTAGCCTGAGCTTGCACCACATTACCCATCTCATTCCTTACACAAAAGGCCCATGCACTTCTCCCAGGATTTCCTCTTGAAGCTCCATCAGTGTTAACCTTAATCCAACCCATTTCTGGTAATTTCCACTGAACTTGAATAACTTTAACCTTTGAAGAGTATCTCTGTAGAGCTTCCACAACAACACTCCATCTATAAGGTGCATATTTGAAGTTCCTTCTTCTCACTTTCATAAACTGAATCAAAGTATGCATCACTTGATAGATGAGTTTAGTGATTGATACTTTCCCATCATGTCTCATGGTATTTCTTCTTTTCCAAAGTTCCCAAATAATAATAGCAGGGACAGCTTGATAAATACATTTGACATGAGGCTTTCCAGGCATATCCCACCAACTATTAATTATTTGAGTAACCTGTAGATTATCAATATTTATCCCAACTGGATTACAAAAATGCTTCCAGATAGCCTGAGCAGTTGGTGATTTTAAGAACACATGAGAAAAATCTTCCACTTCAGGGTGTTGGCAACAGTAACATCTAGAAGGGAATTGATGATCCCATTTCTTCAATTTATCATCCAGAGGCAATTTAAATTTCCAAAACTTCCACATAAAAAAAGAAATCTTTATAGGTAGTCCTTCCAACCACATGTGCTTATAAAGAATGCTAGATTCTCTTCTTTGTCTTAGAAGTTGAAAAACAGAACTTACTGTAAACTTGCCTCTAGTGTCTAACTTCCAGTATGCCTTGTCTTCCTGCATATTCTCATCTGGAGGTTTAATATTCTGCACAATGTGATCAGCCAGTTCTGCAGAAAGATTTCTTCTAAGCATCTCCTCATCCCAAAGCCCTTCATTCGCTGCTTCTTTTACAAGAATAATGGTTGGTTCACATACAAAAT
Organism: Lycium barbarum; assembly: GCF_019175385.1. Classification (NCBI taxonomy): domain Eukaryota; kingdom Viridiplantae; phylum Streptophyta; class Magnoliopsida; order Solanales; family Solanaceae; genus Lycium; species Lycium barbarum. The sequence goes on along the minus strand of NC_083338.1, from coordinate 146,710,267 downwards.
CTAGTGGAGTAATGTAATAACATTATCAAATACTTCAGTTGGTTGGCTATCTGAATTTTCACCTTGTTGGTGAGAATTCGAATCCCCACATTGTAATCCGCTCCCCATTTCCCTCTTCCCTACCCCTCTGTAATTAAACAAAAAATAAAAGTTTTTTTAAAAAATTATTCAAACTCTTTGACAACCCATATGCACATGCATATTGCAATCCCCTCATATTTATTCTTGTTATTTATATACATCATCATCATCAATATTCTTTCACTTGCTTAATAAATACATACACATGAATTTCTGTTTCATGCTTATATATAAAGTACATGAATATGTAGTCATATTTTTTTCATCTATTTCATGCACATAATTTCTATTTCAGAATTAATGCAATATGTTGTAAAATAGGAAGAATTTTTTTTTTCTCTCTTTTTACATTAATGGCTTCAGTTCAAAAAGAGTGTCCACTTAGCCATATGCACGCCTTTGAGAAAATACTAATTCCTAGACAAAATAGGTAATTTGACAAGTTATTCCTAATTAAATAGGTATTGAGATTTAGTCACTTAACAACTTAATTAGGACAAATTTGAAAAAATAAGATTAACTCTTTCTTGATTTGGTAACTGAACACTCTTTTTTAACCAAAAAATAAAGGCTAAGTGGACATCCTTTTTTAATCAGAGGGAGTATTAATTTTCTTGTAAGATACTTTCAAATAGTCTACTCTTTCTAGTATGGACTTTAAAGTTTATTTTATCATCATTAACTTATTATATTCTAAAGAATACATTTTAAAAAGGATTAATTATAGAATTTGCCCTTGATATGGTTAGTATCATTGTTGAGTTTCTAATCATGTGAGAATGAAATAGTAAATTAGAGTTATTGCTATCAAATTCTAATCCACAAAAGTCATTACACCTAATTAAATATTTTAATCTGATTCCCCTATTTTATTCTAAATTTGAATCAGCTTTATTTTGAAGAATAATTATCATTAAAATTTAGTGATTAGAGTATATGCACACTATTTCCTAAAAATTATACCACATAATTAGATTCCTTTTTAAAAAGATTAAAAAAAAAAAGACTTAAAAATCCTAAAAGAAGAGAAGGTCCCAAGATAAGGAGAAAATGGAAGAAAGTATGTGTCACCTTTAAAAAGAAAAATTGGTCCCACACTAAGAGTAAGAGAGATAAAACATGAATTAAAATAAATCCAAAGCAAAGAGTACAACATTGTTAAGCACGAGAAAATGCTTAATTCCACTTTTGCCCTTGTTTGTCCATGACAAACTCCACAAACTCCCATTTCTATATAAGAAGAAGAAAAGAAAGAAGATATCTTTATCCATAGTGTTAGCATGTATGTTTAGTAAAAAAATTCCAACGAAGCGGTATCGCTTGTCACCCCTTTGTTCAACGTGGGTCCACCCCCAACGCGAGATGTTAATTGGGGATATTTAGTTGAATTTTGAGGGGTTAAAATAAATTGATCATATAAATAAGTGAATCATTAACTCACTCAATCATTAACAATGTGTGCACGTAGAGGCGTGAGATGTTTGTGATTTAATCGGTGTATAATAATAATCATAGGTATTTTGATATTGCTTTGTCAATAAAATTTCTCATTTGATCTCTATAACGGGTTAATTTGTTGGAAGAATTTGTTATACACCTAATGTAATACTCTCTACAATAGAATTAACTATTCATGTACTTTTTTTCCAAATTAATTAATCCATACCCCATAGTAATACTTTTCTTATCAATTTTAATGAATAAGTTGGAAAGTTTTGTTCCTACGAAAATTCACACCGAGAATAGATGTCTCTCTAAGTTTATCCAAATTTACCATTTTCCTAAAGAAGCTGAGGGTCGCCTAAAAGCCAACTTCATTTTTCTGGTTATTTTTTTGATTGTTTTTCTTCATGTAGTTAATTTTACTCTTAAATTTATGAATTTGGTTGTTTTTATTTTAGATGAGAACTGAGCTTGAGTTGGAGAATGGGTTGGTGTACATCGCCATGAAGTGCTCGTGGATGGGTTCGATCCCCAAAATTATATAAGCCCTACATAGTAATTAGTACTATCATTTAATTTTATGATGGTGAAACATCATTAACTAAAACTCAAACTTTTCAGGTATAGGAAGAGATGTACAGTGACCCACTATCTTGTGTTTGTCTCGCTATTGCGTTAAAACTGCACGGGACAAGTGACAAATATGAGATCTTAGTACGCTCTTTGAAGGAAGTAGGTGGGGGTGATACTCAAATGGCTAAATTGGAGTTAGTTGTCTTGGAAGGGCTCTACTTTGACTTAGAGTGGGTTAGGATAACACCTATAATTTTCATACCCTTCTTCATATCAAAGTGGAAGTTCTTAAATGATGATGAGACGGCAAAACAAAGGCAGACAGACGATATTATAATGAGAGCTTCAAAAGGTATCTCAATGAATTAGTGATCTAAAGCCAAATTTTAATAAGAGGTCAAAAAAAAAAAATACTCCATGTACATACACACGAAAATAATACTTAATAATTTAAAGTTGTCTTTTTTATTCTTACATACTACTTGTTTTTTAGTATAATATTTTAAAAGACATAAAACGTTTAACTTCACATAGTAATATTGCTATTTATAAAAGTAATGATTAATTCTAGTTAATAAGATGTTAGACATTTGTTTGCAATACATTACTTTGGATGTTATTATAAAAACTTTATTTATTAATATGAATATTTGAGTTCTTTCATTCAAAATTCTAGAATATTTTTGGTAAAAAATAGATAGCTTTCTTTCTTTCCTTTATAATAAAGTTGTACCTTTTTCTTTTACAATCTTCAATATTATTTTAAGTTAATTTTTTTAATATAAAATTCACTGTTAATGTTTTTTGGGGCCCGAAAATTATGAGAGCCTAAAGCAAACGCTTTACTAACTTCATCCTTAAGCTATCCCTGAAGAGCTCTTAAAGGTTAAAAAAAAAAACTTTTATAATAACTATTTGACTTGGTTCTTTTAAGTGGAACTCACTGCCAGCACACATTAAAAGACAAAATCAAAATTTCAGATTACAGTTAATTAGAAACTCCTTTAAATGATTTGATTAGCTTGTTTATAATTACTATTTTTTTTGGCTCTTCTTCCTTTGCTTACGTTTTTTACTTCCTTTTTAAAGTCTAATTTTAACGGCGGAAAAATTGGTGAACATGAGACCCTCCACAATTGTTGCTGCTGACGCTTTACTAGCATTTGTGCCTAACATAGGCACAGAGGCCTTCAAACAATTGAAATTACCTGATTTTTTACAAATTGTAAGCAAAAATTATTGACTTCTTTTCTTTTCTTCCTTTCTATTTTTTGGATTTTGAGGATGCTCTTGCACATGCTTATACAAGCTTGTGCAACTTGGGAAATTGAAGTGGTCCCCAGAGGAAGATTACTATTTTCAAATTTCTCGAAATACCACGATATCAAAGTGGACATTATTAGTGCTCACTACTTTTCAGCCTAACAATTGTATACGAGTCATTACCTAATGTCCCCTGTCAAATGGTCTTGCCACTTGAGACGGTATTAGGGAAACTACATTTTCACATTTATCAACTCAGAATTTGATTCATGTGTGTTTTGCAAAGCAGTAGAAATCACCTTAGGCCACTCGGGTATAAGATGCTATTACTTTTTTAAAAAAAATTCAGCAAGTTCCGTATTGTACGGAGAAGGAGTCCTATTATCGCCTAATGACTCTTGCCTTAAAAAAAAAGGCCAAGTCAATGTCATCCATTTTGAACTGTGACTAACATATTAGGCCACGTAGTACAAGTAAAACAATCTTTTATGAATTAAGCTAGGCAGCAAAGAAGCATAATTATAATACTCCATTACTACTTTCCATCAAATAGCAATGTGGAAAGTGTGTTAATGTAGATAAAATCCCACATATATTTAGCTAGACCGCACATGAGCCCTGTGGTAGTAGAGGCAAAGTTAGGGTTTGAGGTATGGGGGTTCGTAATTTCAAGACATGACAACGATCTCAAGTTAATGTATAACAACCAAGGGCGTCTCAATAAAATTAATAGTCTAAAGCTGAATTTTAATCCGAGACCTTAAATATATACACATACATAAAAAAATATATATAGTCTTGCCTTTTTTTTTTTTTTTTTTATAATTGTTGCATTTACTTCACATAGTAACATTATTATTAATATTTATAGTAGTGAGGATTAATTCAAGTTAATCAGATGTTAGTCATGTGTTTTAAATACTACCTTAGATGTTGTTGTAAAAACTTTACTTAATAATATGAAGATTTTGAGTAATTTAGTTCAAAGTTCTAAAATATATCTCTTAAAAAGTAGATAGTTTTTTCCCTTATTTTATCATATAAATTTTGAATTTCTTTTTACAATCTTCAATATTGTTTAAGAAAAAATAAAATCATAAAATTCATCGGTAAAAATTTTGGGGCCTCAAAAGTTTGGGGGGCTAAAGCAAAGATTTTACTAGCTTCACCCTTGATAACAACCTTCAAATTAACGAACAAGTATCAGTATTTAATATATTTTGGGAATCTAATTTTGGGTTTGGCTTTGTGAAAGAAAACGATGAAAAAGAACGGTAGCAACAAGTATCGGGAGAATTCGGTTTGCTTTTTGCTTATTGATTTGTCAATTTTATATTTTGTTTTTAAAATATAAAGTGTTAAAAGAAATTCTGTATAATATTCTGTATGATAGCAAAAAGGGAAAAAGTTACTCTCAAAGGAAAAGAACTGCACAAGTTCAATTTATACGTTCTTCTAATTTTAAAAAGTGAATTAAAAGAGAATCTTGCTTATTATAATAAAAAAACATAGGCACTGGTGGGGTTTCGAACGCACATCTCTGGAAAGAGAGAATTTCTCTAGCCTCTGCATTACTACTGAACCGTTAGCTCATTTGTGTATGTGGGTTCGCAAGTAAATAATATTTACCTTTACTGTTTTTCTATAACAAAAATGTAAGGTCTACGCAAAAAGGGTCTACGCAAAAGCTACTGGATTCGCCCAAACCCCCCCTTTTAACACCGTAGCTCCGGCCCCGCGTGGCAGAGTCGGATTTTGATTATAGAACAGGAACTACTTTGGTTAAAATTCTAGTGGAACAGGAGGAGCTCTTGGTCGGATAGCTGTCTTACAATAGACAGCAAATGCAATACGTGTTAGCTACTCAAATAGGACAAAGCGAAAATCGTTTTCTTATTTTTAAGATGACAATCCCTTTGAGTCTTCAATTGGTGAAATACCCACAAGTTTTGAAAATTTGGAAAAATGTCCACTTTTTATGACATCAGTAAAAGAAGTTTAAAACTTATCAACCCTAGTATCAAAGTCTTGAATATTATAAAATAGTTCCCATCCTCAAAGTCTTAAAAGACTTACATCCCAGTCTCAAAGTCTTGAAAAATATAAAATAATTCTCATTCTCATAGTTTTTAGAAACCCAAAATTAAAAATAAAAATCAATCTCTTCCCTTCAAAAGCTCACGTTTTTCTCTCTTTTCCAAATTCCTTTTTGGATGAAAAATCCAGGCTTTTCATAGGAACACCACTTTCCAACGACGGAAAGCTTCTCTAGTTTATTTATTGTTATCCCTCGCTCTAAATATGAAAATATAATGTTAAGGAGCATATCCCCTTAAATGAGTTTACACGACACAAATTCAAATTAATCAAACCCCAATATAGATATCGAATAACGGACAAGAAATCAAAAAGAAAATTAGTACGACCCACCAACTTTACAAAACCTCCCCCATGCCCATCTATCTTTCTTGTAGCTCAATTATTTCCAATTCCCTTTTTGTTTGCTCTCGTAGCATCGTTCCACTTCAACAAGGCCAGTTGTCTTCTCATTTATTTTACCTACCATACGACTACAATCTCCAAATTACAAGTTGGTGATGGAATTAGAGCAAATGTAATTTTTTTTATCAACAATTTAATTCTTTTATTACATTTTAGTTATAAATTTCTCAAAACTATATTTTAGCTTAATTTTAGTATAAATTTGAGCTTGACTCGTTTACTTAATTAATAAATTAGCGAACTTAGCTTCATTACTGAAAAATCACCCACTTTCCACCTAGAGTTTACACATTTGACATCACCGTTCACCGATCATCGGTAATTCAATGAGAGATCATTTGGTTTATAAGCGTACGTGGCTTTTTTTTAAAAAAAAAAAAACTTAAAATATCATGATATTTCATTTGTTTGGTATTAGACAAAGTAAATTGAATCCATATTTAATCGAATTGACAGTACATTTGTCGCTTTCTAAATTCTTGTATTCTTTTATGTAGATTTCTGCTATTACAGATACTTTTAATCAGGTGACGATGTTATTGAACTGAATATTCCTGATTTGTTTAATAGGAGTAAAAGAACAAGTAAACCCATTGAAGTTGTAAATGGTTAAACATATTATTTTCTTAACTAGGAATCACTGTGGATAAAAATGATTTGAATCATTAATATTTATATAAGAATACAAAATAGTAAAAACGAACAAGAGTTCTAATAGAGTAGTAAGTATTTCTTTCGGTCTATCCTTAATTCAGAGGTGTTAAATTCGAGTCCCGAGTTTGGAGTTGCGTTAGTTAGAGAACACTTTGATTTTATCAAACCCTAATGCGATTACTAGACACCGATGAGATCAGAGGTCTCAAGTTTGGGTTTAGCCCAATCACTATTGTTAGGGAGCGCTTTACCTTTTAATATAAAAAATTTAGCCCAACCATGGTTGGGCACTGTGGGTGTGCCACCACAGTGCAATTTCAAATTTAGTGCGATTACTAGACACCGATGAGATCGAGGTCTCAAGTTTGGGTTTAGGGAGCGCTTTACCTTTTAATGTAAAAAATTTAGCCCAACCATGGTTGGGCACTGTGGGTGTGCCACCACAGTGCAATTTCAAATTTAGTGCGATTACTAGACACCGATGAGATCGAGGTCTCAAGTTTGGGTTTAGCCCAATCACTATTGTTAGGGTGCGCTTTACCTTTTTTTAATATAAAATATTTATCCCAACCATGGTTGGTTGGGCAATTTCAAATTTAGATGCGCACATATCTTCATAATCAGTATTCATGGCAAACACACCCATGTTGGGTGTTATTTCTTGATACCATATTGTGGTGGCAGCTAGTGCGTTGTGTCTGATAGAATAGGGAGCAATTGATTTTTAGCTGCTCGATGTGGGATATTTTCAGCAGTACTTATTTTTGGTAAACTATCAATATTGATTAATTAAATTCCATGTTTCTGTAATAATAATAAAAAGGTTTTCGTGGTCATTGCACTAATTCCTCCATCCGTAGCGTATCTTTTCGGTTTTCCATCTGGCACACGATCCGTTCTAGGGCTCTATTAATTTAGATTTGCACTAATAAGTCCCACTTTGGAGTAAACCGCTCTCTACTAAAGACGACTTTATTTTAAGAAAAACCCGAAAACTCTGATAAGGATGAAGGCGGAAGCGGAGCCAGAATTTAAAGTTTTGAATTCTGAACTTGCCACAGAATTCATAGCTCGTCTTAGTTGTTGGGTTCTCAATTAAATATTTATACACAATTAGTGATTTTTAAAAAATAGTAATACAAAATTTAAGCTAAAATAAATTGATTCTTCCGGCCCCATACTTGGTATAGTAGCTTCGCCCCTGGAAGAAGGCGTACTTTCCGCTCCACCACAAGATGTGATGGTCATCCCACCGTATACTTGTGCTTATTCTACTTTGTTCCGAGTTAATTCTTTTAATTTCTATATACTTTTTTCTTTCTAAAGTAGGTCACTGGAAAATTGAAAAACGAGGAGTGAAATACTGAGTTATGAAATTATATGATGCAAATTGCCAAGTGAAATTAAACGCTTACAACAACTATGTTGAAGACAATAATTAAACTTGAAAATGTTCTCCCTTTTAAACCTGTGACCAAGGCTTAAGCATTTGATAAGTGAAGTTGGTTGAAGACAATAATTGATATACTTGCAGTAATAAAAGCCAGATAATAATATTATTTACCGCAATGAGAGATCATTTGGTGTACAGTGCTTTTTAAACGTAAAACGATCCTCATTGTTTTGGTATTAAACAAAGTAAATTGAATCGATATCTAATCGAATTATAACTGACAGTACATTTGTCGCTATATAATTCTTTTATTTATAAATATGTTTATTACAAATACTTTTAATCATGTGACGATGTTATGGAACTGGATATTTTCAATTTTATGAATAAAAAAATGAATGCCGTTGAAGTAGTTAATGGCTAAACATGTTATTTTCTTCACAAAGAATCACGACGGATAATAATAACTTTAATTAATACTAATAATCATATAAGAATACAAAATGATAGTAACAATCAATTTCGAATTCATGTCTTTGTTCTGGAGTTGTCTTTGGTTAGACAACAATTTGTATACGACATGAATTTGGAGTTGTCTTTGGTTAGACAAACAATTTGTATACGACATGAATTAAAATTTAATTGGGTGGGTGCACATATTTCCTTACAATTCATGGCAAACACACCCCAGTCGGGTGTTGTTTCATGATACCACATTGTGGTGAATGGTAATGCGTCGCATCCGATAAAATATAGGGCAGTTTATTTTAAGTAAACGGTGTGGTAAATTTGTCAGCAATTGATTTATAACTAATCTGTGTGGTATATTTTTCAGCAGTATTTAATTTTAGTAAACACTGATTTAATTTAATTCCCTGTTTCCATATTAATAAAAGGATTTCGTCATTGATGAAGTTCATCACATTGTACCAATTCCTCCATCCATGTTGGGTTTCTTTCGGCTTTTCATCTCGTATTCGTTCTTCTTGAGCTTGATTAGTCTGGATTCACATCGAAATGTCTTATTTTAGAGTAAAACATTCCTTACTAAAAGCAACTTCATCGTTACATAAAATAAAATTATTCATCGTTATATGATGATAAACCTAGCGAGACAATATAATAAAATTTAAATAGTAATCAAAATAAACATTTTATTTAAACTAATAATAGACACCATCCAAACAAAGGCGTAAGTAATCTAAAAACCTTTAAACTATTTAATTTAATTGTTTTTAATCAATTTAGTAATCTAAAACTACCGAATGGTGGGGTGATTTTCGACACGTGGTTGTAGCTGATAGGATAAAAACTCTGCTTGTGACAGGTGTCCTAAAAGTGGGGCCCACTTTTTGCCCCAACCATTGCAGGCAATGATGGTGTTCTACACTTCTACTTTACGGTAATGATCAGCTGTTTTACGGAGATAACCAAACCTTAATCTAAACCATTGATCCGAATAAAGCTATAATCAAACGTCTCATCTACGGTTGTAAATTCAGGATGTGGCTTCAATAAATGTGTGAGTGACTACTGGTGAAAACTATTAGTTTGGGGTGAGTCGGAGGAACAAGATCTTCTAATTGCGGGTGCCCCATGATGCAACAGATTTAAATACATTAATTAAACATGACTCCTCTTTTTTCTCAAACAACAAGCAAAAGTACAGCAAATTAAAGGGGGGGGGGGGGAGGGGGCGGGGCGGTTGTCTCTTTGCCAATAATGTGGGGGCATTCATTAATAAAGGGGTTTAAGTAAAGTGATTCTAGTAGTATCCTCTTTCCTCTTTCCTCTTTTAGTGAGGAAAAAGTTATGTTTGGAATAATTTAATCTTGCTTATCATCACTCCGAATTTGTTTATCCATTTTTTGTGGTCTACTTTTCATTAATGTATGTCACAGGAAATTATTGATCAGGCCCTGAAATTTGGAGTTACTTTTTCCTCCACTTTTGAGTGTTGATGGACAAAATGAGAGAGTTGCATCATTTTTAGCCTGATACTTCCTCAGGTACACTTTACTTGTAATGTTAATATTTTTTTCACGACCCTTACAAAAATATTAATTAAAAGAGTGATTTGACTAAATTATCTTCATTCTTTTAATCTCAATTTAATATATTCTTTTTTCACCACATTAATCTCTCTTCACATTTAATAAGTAAAGTTAAAACTGAAACTAATAATTAATTATATTTTGATTTTCTAAAATAATAACTATTTTGGACTATCTATTCTTATTAACCACGATAAATCAAATAAAGTAAAAATAGAAAAAGGCACGAAGTCCATCCGACATGGCAAAGTTTGCAATGTAAACCAAGTTCTCTCCGAACAATTTGCGCACCTAGGGGCGTGATTTTTAATAAGCGGTGTCGCTACACCCAAGGATGTGGTGAAGTAGATGGGGTTGTTTTTCCCTTAACCAAATGTTTCGAGTTCGAGCTCTGAGTATGAACAAATCCTTGAAAGGGAGCGCTTTCCCCATAAATGAGTCCTACGCGGCGCGAACCCGGATATAGTCGAGCTCCAATATGGGTGCCGGACACCGGGTGGGAAATAAATTTACAAAAAAAAAATTGTGTCGCTATTTATAGAAAGGACAAAATATATTAATTTTTTTATGACTTTAAAAGCAAGAGATTGTCTGGACCTATTGGTTTAGTTTAATTCTAAACTAGAAGAGAGCTTGGGTTCAATACTACATAACAACAATTTCAAGCAGAGAACTTATATTTTGCAAAAATATTGGATTGAGGGTCGAATCCCCAACCTAAAGGAGCAAAATCGGGCGTTGAACCAACACGCCAAGCGACATTCAGTTTCAAGGTGTCATTTCTTTCAATATATCTTTATCCAAATTATTAGTATATATGCTTAGTAAAAAAAATCCGACGAAGCGGTGTCGCTTGACACCCCTTCGTTCAACGTGGATCCGCCCCCAACGTGAGGTGTTAGTTGGGATATTTAGCTGAAGTTTGAGGGGTTAAAATGAACTGATCATATAAATAAGTGAATCATTAATTCACTCAATCATTAACAATGTGTGCACCTAGAGGTGTGAGATGTTTGTGATTTAATAGGTGTAAAATAATAATCATAGGTATTTTGATATTGCTTTGTCATTAAAATTTCTCATTTGATCTCTATAACGGGTTAATTTATTGGAAGAATTTGCTACACACCTAATGTAATACTCCCTACAATAGCATTAACTATTCATGTACTTTTTTTTTCCAAATTAATTAATCCATACCCCATAGTAATACTTATCAATTCCACTGAAGGAGTTGGAAAGTTTTGTTCGTATGAAAATTCACATTGAGAATAGATGTCTCTCCAAGTTTGTCCGAATTCATCATTTTCCTAAAGAAGCTGGGGGTCGCCTAAAAGCCAACTTCATTTTTCTGGTACATTTTTTGATTGTTTTTCTTCACATAGTTAATTTTACTCTTAAATTTATGGATTTGGTTGTTTTTATTTTAGTTGAAAACTGAGCTTGAGTTGGTGTACATTGCCATGAAGTGCTCGTGGATGGGTTAGATCACCCAAATTATATAAGCCTTACATAGTAATTAGTACTATCATTTAATTTCATGATGGTGAAACGTCATTAACTAAAACTCAAAGTTTTCAGGTAGATCAAGAGATGTACAACGACCCACTATCTTGTGATTATCTCGTTATTGCGTTAAAACTGCACGGGACAAATGACAAATATGAGATCTTAATACGCTATTTGAAGGAAGTAGTTGGGGGTGATACTCAAATGGCTAAATTGGAGTTGTCTTGGAAGGACTCTACTTTGACTTAGAGCGGGTTATGATAACCCCTATAATTTTCTCATCCTTCTTCGTATTAAAGTGGAAATTCTTAAATGATGATAAGACAACAAAACAAAGGCAGGCGACCATATTATCATGTGAGCTTCAAAAAGCATCTCAATGAATTTAGTGATCTAAAACCAACTTTTAATAAGTGGTCTTAAATATGCTCCATGTAAATACACACGAAAATAATACTTAGTAATTTAAAGTTGTCTTTTTATTCTAACATATTACTTATTTTTTAGTATAATATTTTAAAACACATCAAGCGTTTAACTTCACATAGTGATATTGCTATTATAAAAGTAATGATTAATTCTAGTTTATAAGATGTTAGACATTTGTTTGCAACACATTACTTTGGATGTTATTATAAAAACTTTATTTATTAATATGAATATTTGAATTCTTTCATTCAAAAGTATAGAATATTTCTGGTGAAAAATAGATACTTAGCTTTCTTTCTTTCCTTTTTAATAAATTTGTACCTTTTTCTTCTACAATCTTCAATATTATTTTAAGTTAATTTTTTTTTATATAAAATTCACTAATAATGTTTTTGGGGGCCCCGAAAGTATGTGAGCTTAAAGCAAACGTTTTACAACCTTCACCCTTAAGCTATTCTTGAAGAGCTCTTAAAGGCAAAAAAAAAAAAAAAAAAAAACTCTTATATTAACTATTTGACTTGATTCTTTAAGTGGAACTCACTGCCAGCACGTATTAAAAGACAAAATCAAAATTTCATATTACAGTCAATTAGAAACTCCTTTAAATGGTCTTGCCACTTGAAATAGTATCAGGGAAACTACATTCTGACGTTTATCAACTCGGAATTTGATTCATTAGCAAAGCAGTAGAAATCACCTCAGGCCACTCGAGTATAAGATGTTGGCATTTTTTTTTTAATTTCAGAAAGTTCCATATTGTACGGACAAGGAGTCCTCTTATCCCCTAATGACTCTTTTGCTTTATATTTTAAAAAAAAAAGGCCAAGTCGATGTCATCCACTTTGAACGGCGACTAACATATAAAGCTACCTGGTAGAAGTAAAACAATCTTTTATGAATTAAGCTAGTCAGCGAAGAAGCATAATTATACTACTCTATTATTACTTACCATCAAATAGCAATGTTGAAAGTGTGTTAATGTAGAAAAAATTACACATATATTTAGCTGGACCGCATATGAGTCATGTGGCAGAGTTGGAATTTAATAGGCATTTGGACATGCAATTTAAAATTATGATTTGGACATGCGATTTCATCCCATAGTTTGATAACATAGGATGAAATTCCAAATTATTCAAAAATGCATAATTTGAGATTTCAAATCATGTTTTCAAACCATGTCCAAACGACACCTATTAATTATAGAACAGGAGCTACTTTTGTTGAAGATTCTAGTTCTAGTGGAACAGGAGGAGCTCTTGGTCGTATAGCTGTCTTACAATAGACAGCAAATGCAATACGTGTTAGCTACTCAAGTAGGACATAAGCGAAAATCTTTTTCTTATTTTTAAGGTGACCAATTACTCAGATATCTTGGCTAAATGCTCACTTTGAGTCTTCAATTGGTGAAAAACCCACAAGTTTTGAAAAAATTGGAAAAATGTCCACTTTTTATGACATCAGTAAAAGAAGTTTAAAACTTTGTCAAACCTAGCACCAAAGTCTTGAAAATAATAGAATAGTTCGCTTAAACATACAAAATACTGTAGTTCTCATTCTCATAGTTTTTAAAAACCTAAAATTAAAAATCAATTTCTTAACTCCAAAAGCTTCAAAAACTCACGTTTTTCTCTCTTTTTCAAATTCCTTTTTTGATGAAAAATCCAGTTTTCATAGTAACACCACTTTCCAACAACGGAAAGCTTCTCTAGTTTGGTCATTGTTATCCCTCGCTCTAAAGATGAAAATATAATGTGAGGGAGCATTTCCCCTTAAATGAGTCTTACATGACACAAATTCAAATTAATCAAACCCTAATATAGATACGAATAACGGATGAGAAATCAAAACGAAAATTAGTACAACCCACCAAATTTACAAAACCTCCCCTATGCCCATCTTTCTTGTAGCTCAATTATTCCCAATTCCCGTTTCATTTGCTCATGTACCATCGTTCCAATTCAACAAGGCCAATTGTTTCTCATTTATTTTACCTACTTTACGACTACAATCTCCAAGTTACGAGTTGGTGATGGAATTAGAGCAAATGTAATTTTTTCAACAACAATTTAATTCTTTTATTACGTTTTAGTTATAACTTTCTCAAAACTATATTTTAGCTTAATTCTAGTATAAATTTGAGCTTGACTCGTTTACTTAATTAATCAATTAGCGAACTTAGCTTGGTTATTAAAAAATCACCCACTTTTCACTTAGAGTTTACACATTTGACATCACCATTCACCGATCATTAGTAATTCAATGAGAGATCATTTGATTTAAAAGCATACGTGTTTTTTTTAATTTAAAATGATGTTTCATTTGTTTGGTAAGTATTGAACAAAGTATATTGAATAGGTATTTAATCCAATTGACAGTACATTTGTCGCTTTCTAAATTCTAATTTTCTTTTATGTATATATATGTCTGCTATTACAGATACTTTTAATCACGTGACGATGTTATTGAACTGGATATTCCTAATTTGTTTAATAAAAGAACAAGTAAACTCATGGAAGTAGTAAATGGTTAAACATATTATTTTCTTAACAAGGAATCACTGTGGATAAAAATGATTTAAATTAATAATATTTATATAAGAATACAAAGTAGTAATAACAAACAACAAGAGTTCTAGTGGAGTGGTAAGTACTTCTTTCAATTTATCCTTAACTCAGAGGTCTCAAATTCGAGTCTTGAGTCTAGAATCATGTTAGTTATGAAGCACTTTGACTTGCCTACGAATTCAAATTTAGTCGGTGTTACCCAACAACACTTGGATGGATAAAAAATTTAGCCCAACCATGGTGGATGCGCGCATTGTGGGAGTGCCACCACGATTTCATCACATTCAAGATTCCAATTTAAATGCCAACGCACCCATGGTGGGTGTGCATATATCTTCATAATCAAAATTCATGGAAAACACACCCACGTTGGGTGTTATTTCTTGATACCACATTGTGGTATTGTGGTGACAACTATTGCGTTGTGTCTGATAGAATAGGGGGCAATTGATTTTTAGCTGCTCGATGTGGGATATTTTCAGCAGTACTTATTTTTGGTAAACTATCAATAATGTTAATTAAATTCCATGTTTTCTGTAATAATAAAATTAATAAAAAGGTTTTCGTCGTCATTGCACCAATTCCTCCATCCGTAGTGTATCTTTTCGGTTTTTCATCCGGCACATGATTCGTTCCAGGGCTCTATTAATTTGGATTTGCACTAAAAAGTCCCACTTTGGAGTAAATCGCTTTCTACTAAAGACGGCATTTTTTTAAGAAAAATCCGAAAACTCTGATTAAGCATGAAAGTGGAAGTGGAGCCAGAATTTAAAGTTTTGAATGCTGAACTTGGCACAGAATCCATAGCTCGTCTTAGTTACTGGGTTCTCAATTAAATATTTATACACAATTAATGATTTTTTTTTAAAATAGTAATACAGAATTTAAGCTAAAATAAATTGATTCTTCCGGACCCATACTTGGTATAGTAGCTTCGCCCCTAGACGAAAGCGTAGTTACCACTCCACCACAAGATGTGATGGTCATCCAGGGTATACTTGTGCTTATTCTACTTTGTTCCGAGTTAATTCTTTTAATTTCTATTTACTTTTTTTTTTTTTTTTTTTTGTCTAAGGTATGCCACTGGAAAATTGAAAAAAGGAGGAGTGAAATTCCGAGTTCTGAAATTATATGATGCAGATGGCCAAGTGAAATTAAACGCTTACAACAAATAAGTTGAAGACAATAATTAAACTTGAAAATGTTCTCCCTTTTAAACCTGTGACCAAGGCTTAAGCATTCGATAAGTGAAGTTGGGTTGAAGACAATAATTGATATACTTGCCGTAATAAAAGCCAGATGGTAATATTATTTACCTCAATGAGAGATCATTTGGTGTACGGTGCTTTTTAAACGTAAAACAATATTCACTGTTTTGGTATTAAACAAAGTAAATTGAATCGATATCTAATCGAATTATAACTGACAGTACATTTATCGCTATATAATTCTTTTATGTATAAATATGTTTATTACAAATACTTTTAATCATGTGACGATGTTATGGAACTGGATGTTTTCAATTTTATGAATAAAAAAAAGTAAAGCCGTTGAAGTAGTTAATAGTCAGATGCCCCCTCAATGTTTGACCAGTTTAATTATGACGCACCCAATCTTTGCGGGTGTTCTATTACCCCCTGATCAATTTAAAAGTGGAATAATTTGCCCCTGAAACGCTATGCCCAGATTTTAAGTATGCAGTGAAATACACGCGCCAACCAGCATTTAACACATGTATTTTTTATTTAAATCCGTTTTTTTTACTAATTTTTCCCTAAGTGTTCTTCTTTCTAACATACTTCCACCATTTATCCACCATTAAACAATTTTAGAGCTCCAAATTGAAGAAAAATAGAAACCCACTTTCCCTAAGTGTTCTTCTTTCTAACATACTTCCACAATTTTTCCACCATTAAACAATTTTAGAGCTCCAAATTGAAGAAAAATAGAAACCCATTTTCCCTAATTGTTCTTCTTTCTAACATACTTTCACCATTAAACAATTTTAGAGCTCCAAATTGAAGAAAAATAGAAACCCATTATTCAAAGGCTACCAAAAATCAATAGACAAAGTATTGGTTCATTGAGAAAACTTTGCACTAGCTTAAATTAAAAAAAAAAAAAAAAAAAAGAAAGTCGTCGGAGTTGAAGAGGGAGATGACGGAGGTCACCGGATTATTTCATTTTTTTAATTCCTTTTTCATGTCACAATTTCCTTCCTTACTTCAAGATCTGATCTGTTTTATAGCAATTAGTGTAGAGATTCGTCTAGTTTTACTCAAATTTGCAGGTTTGTTATGGGTGTTCATGATATGAAGTTTTCTTATCTAGCTAAATTCTTGATTTGATTCTTATTTTATTGAATGTTGGCATTTAGATTGATGGGTCGTCTTGATCTTATTTGTTGTCATGAGAAAAATGGAGTTTGCCGGTGGAAATTTTTCCGGCAACCAAAATCTGGTGACCTGTTGAGGAGAAGAAGAAAGAAAAGAAAGAAAACGAAAAAGAAAGAGAAAGATATAAACAAATCAGAAAATTAAATAAAAATACAGTTTTTATAAACTATTTTTGTGTGTCACTCTCTTTGAGAGAGTGAAATGCACTCTCTTTGCCACCTCAGCATTTAGGGGCAAATTATTCCACTTTTAAAATGCTCGGGGGGGGGGGGGGGGGGGAGAGGGGGGGGGGGTAATAGGACGCCCGCAAAGGTTGGGTGCATCATAATTAAACCGACCAAACGTTGAGGGGCATCTGACTGCTTTCTCTTTAAAATATATAATAGTTATTCAAGAAATATACACATATATATACAAAGTTTTATTGGAGGTTAACGGTGCCCGTGCACCTCCTCCTAATAGGGTAGGCCTGCCCCGTGTGGTTGAATTCAATCATTTTGCTTGTATTTCATGTAGAAATAATTGAACTTCATATGTTCTCCGGTATTTTGACAATAAAGAAGATGGCGAAGAAGGTGGAAATTCAAAATAATTTTTCTGTCAAAAGATTGTCTTTTAGGCTTCACTTTGATTAACTTTTTTGAAAAAAAGACCAAGAATATTTTGATTTCTTGATAGTGATTGAAGAATTCAATGTTGTGTTCTTGTTGGCTCCTACAAGTATGAGCGGAAATGTGAGGCTGACGATATTTTGGTTGGGGTGGTGGGGTTTGGAAGGGTAATTTGTACGAGGGTAAGGCGGTGTACATAACAAGGTGTTGCGTAATGTGGCAGAATAAGTCGATTTGGAGAGTGAATCTTACATGCTTGGAGGTTAGTTTTAGCACAAATACAAGTGTTTAATAGGTAGTATATATTCTTAGTATAGGTATCATAATGAAAAAAAACAGACAAATGTAAAAGGCTGCTTATATATTCTGCCTTTTAAAATTAAAAGTCCGTAAAACAAATTGAAGTTAGGGAGTAGTTATCATCATATTATACTAAAAATGAGAAGTTCCTACCTTCAAAATTGGATTACCTTTTTGCCCCTGTCTGAAATTAAAATATAATAAAATATAAAACATCTAATATACATTTTAATAAAGATTAAAAAAACAGTTAAATTTGAAAAATATAAACGTGGACACATGAAATGCTCAGATTTTATCAAGTCCTTTGGGATTCTTTACAGATGAAGCATTTACACGTCTAATGAAAATAGAAGTTATAATTGAACAAACCGTTACTCATCATGCTATTGGATATGCTTATTTGCCAAAGAATACTAGCAGACATACTATTAAATTATTATTTAATGAATTATATATTTTATCCATGGAAGTACGTATATATAATTAAGTGGGAAGGCCCGAACTTAAACATTGAAAAATCAAAATAACCCTATAAAACTGAATGATACTACTACCTTCAAATATTGATTTACGACCTTTAAGCTTAAATTATTCCTTAATAGTGATGTAGGAAAACGAGAAAAGGAGGACATTGCCTAATAAATACCCCTAATATTACTATAACAGTGCACAATTGAATTTCTTTCATTAATTCTTGCTATTATTATATTCTTTTAGGAATATACCCTTTAACAATTACACATACAGTTCAAATAGTGTTAAAGCAAATGAAGAGACATTGATCATTCATGTAATTTAATGAGAAGAAATTAGGAAGAGAAAAAGACGCTGTATAGTAATATTAAGTAAAGTTGATTGTCCAAGGTGCTCAACTGTTTATATGGCAGCAGTCCGATCGTGAATATTACTAGGCTTCTAAGTTTCTTTTTTTTTTTTTTTGCTAAGCCTAAGATAAAAATATTGATCTTTCCTTATTTTTTTTATTCTTCTTGGCAGATTAGCATAGGCTAAACTGAGATCACTGGAGTTGGATTCATAAGTTCCAATTTTGTTTGAGATGCCAATTTTTTTACGTGAATTTACATGGCTTTTGTAGTTTTTGTTTGCTCTCAAGCGTAAATTTTTATATATTGTTGATTTATCCCTTTTCACCCGATAGTATATGATATTATTATACACTTAATAAAGATTGTTTCAAAATTCAGAGAGTGGAAAGCTCCAATGTTATTTTTCTTTCTGATGGTTATGGATCTTATGATGAACAGGTGAAAAAAAGATGCACAATATCATCTTGGCTTTCTTTTCAGGTATTGAAAATGACATATTATCTCATATTGTTTTGATAAAGTTTCATGTCCTTAAATTGCATCATCTTGGTCTCTCATACAACTTCCACCTATTATCTTCATCTTTTAATGTTTTTCTTCGGTATCTACAGTCTGTTGTTCTAATCGTCCAGTTTATATTATTTTTTAAGAATATAATTAACTTGAATTTATGAATATAGCTTCAAAAGAACATTCTCTTATGGTTTGGTAACATATATGATTACGACTTATGATACTTGGTTCACAATGCTAGAGTCTGCCTATGCAGTTGGGATTCATTAATCCACTGCGCTTTTAGCTTGTGTATTCGGAGCTAAGCTTTTAATATATGTTTATCTATACGATTATGGGAAGTACTCTTGAACTTAAAAATTGAAAAATTATAATAACACCCAAGCGTCAGTCTTTCTCACCAAAAACAACAATAATAAAGAATTGCACGACTCCAAAGAAACATTGATATTACAATCTTGTCATTTCACTTTTTTATATGACGTATATTCTGCTAATTAATCCAAAGAAAAAATAAGAAGTCAACCAAATAACTTCATAATTAGAGGCACAGTCGAAAATTACTATAAGGCATTTGAGGCAATGAACGAAAATTATAATAGACACTAGAGAAATTACTTAAAAAAGAAATCAAAATATGCTAAATAGCTAGTGTTTCTAATATTGATAGAACAAAATCAGTAGTAGCTATACATTATCTTTCAATTTAAGTACCTGAAAGTAAAAGCAAAAGTGAGCCAAATGTTCTCCAACTTAAATGAAACGATTCCACCACTTTATAAGAAGAAGAAGTGATTAAAAGTAGAGCTATTTATATACATGTAAACTATTTAAAAAATGAAAACACTATAGTAATAGCTTCTTTTAGTAATTAAAACTAAAAACATAAACTTCACTTTACTAATGAAAGCTTTGAGGAGTCAAAAGGATACACTGGTTTGAGAAATTGTACAAAGGATAGGAACGGAAGAAGGAGAGAAAAATTAAAGAAAATATCAGATCTGGATTATCTTCTTAGAGTAAAAAAAAAAAAAAAAAAAAAAACCTCCACGTGTACACCGCCAGCTACACTTTCTTTGTCAACTAAACTCTGTACCATAAACAAATTTGTGATAACTCAATGCGGATCTTCAATTGCGACCCCTACATTTGAAAAACATGAGCATAAACTTCAAAGGGCCACCTACAAAATCCACATGTCCTCAGTACCAATCTGCTCTCACATATTGAGAAGTTGTTAGTACTTATTAAAAAGTAGTAAATCAATTTTCATTTGGTATAGGAACAGTTATAATGTAGACTACCAAACATGCTTCTTATTCGAAGGTTCATTTCATGAATTAGTAGTCTTAAGCAAACTTCTATGCCTTTGGACCAAGTTAAGGTGTTAATATTCATATGCTATAAGAATTCATACATACAAATCTATTAATTATGTTTTAAGGTATCACAACATGTATAACTAAAAGATCGAATCATTAAATTTACACTTGGATTAACAACGAATGTTAGTACACTGAGACAAATTATTTAGATATGCAGATGATGTTGTCCAACACTATCTCAAAGCATTAATATCTGGTATACTGACAGTGGTTGATACTTCTCTACCTGCACCAATTTCGAAGTGTCACGTAACAATGATATCAGAAAAACCTTTTACCTTTTACCTTTAACCTTTTACCTTTCTTATGATATTTGGAACATGAAATTTATGATGATAAGCCGAAATTAACTCCAAAAAAAAGGAAGCATCCTCTATCCTTTTTCCACAGACGAAAACTTATGGAGTACTAAATGATCAGTCATGTCTCATTATTTAAAGAAATAAAAAGCGCTAAGTAGGCACACTTTTGATGCGACAACCAACTTAAAATTAAACAAAAGTCAAGAAGATTGATAAAACAATCTTGTGGTTATACACGGTGACAACTTAAAACTTAATTAATAAGTTCAAATGTATTGACTTCTTAATGAAGCGGCATATGAATTTTAAAGATATTGCATCTCAACAAAAGTTTTGGCTAGGTGAAGGAGTTTTGTACGCTGTCACTACAGTCAATTTCACGTATGGTTGATGACTTTTATTACTACAACAGTAAAGTATAAAATCTCATTTAAAGTCAATTTGGCCTTGTAGAACGAAGATTAAAGACTATTTACAATTGTTTGTGGTTATTTGAGTCTAGATGATGGCCCAACCAGCAACATTATCAATAGTATTAAAGGCAGTCAGGCAGATAAGGTAATTTACCACTTGCTGCGTTGAGTTTCCGTAATTGGGCACTTGCCCAGCAAGCAATGAATATGTTAACTTGTCTTTTTTTCTTTCTTCTCAATTGCAACATTTTTGGTTTGTGCAATGATTATTTGCATATATTGAGTGAAATTTGATACAATTATATAGATGATCCTATAAAATAAGACAATGTGGCTTGTTTTTTTAAATGATAATATAGTTTTACCACATAAAAAGACAAGTGCAAGGGATTTGATGTATTATCTCTAGTATATTTACACAAAACTTGGAATGTATGTGTTACAATCCTAAACTTCAGACGAGGTATGGATATAATTCTGACTATTCTACTTTTGAACTCGTGAATCAAATTTTCTAGCCTTCTTCCTATTTCATTTCCTCTACTTTGGTCCATTCAACAGTCATTTGTTTCTTGATTGCAAAAAAAACATGTCAGGGTTCATAAAGCTTTATGTCTAAGAACTGGGATTAGAATATTATTGTTCTCTCTGTTAGTCATTTTTCAAGAGAAGACGAAGATTATCCCCTTAGTAAACTCGCCAATACGAATATGCAGAAAAGCTAAATCAATTTGACTCAATTATGAGAATTATCAATAAAGAGAGAAAAAGGGAAAGAAAAAGATTACCGAGTAGTTAAGGCTGAAATTTTCGCTGATAGGTTGGTGTGAACCGTTTTGCAGGTAATTGTCGGATTTGCCGCTGCAGTTTTGTAAAGTCACCGCTGGCTGTCAAAGACATTAGCAGAGCCTAAAGAAGGGAGACGACAGGGGAAGACAGAGTAAGTAGCCTGATTTTGTGTGCGGCTGATGATAATTGTTGGTGTTTAACCTGGGAAGTGATTCTGCGTTATGGGGTTCAAGGGTTGTGGAATTCGTCTGAGTTCTGGGGAAAGAGAAACAAAAATGCAAAATTCTGAGGAAAAATATAATTGCATTTCTGTTGCAGAATGCATGTCCCCGGCATATGTTCTGCGATTATATAGATATATATATATTCATGGCAAACACACGCATCTCGGGAGCCGTTTCATAATACCACATTGTGGTGACTGGTAGGTAGTGCGTTGCATCTGATAAAATATAGGGCAGTTGATTTTTAATTAAATGGTGTGGTAAATTTGTCAGCAATTGATTTATAACTAATCTGTGTGGAATGTTTTTCAGCAGTATTTATTTTTAGTAAACACTGATTTAAGTTAATTCCCTGTTTCTGTAATACTAATAAAAGGTTTTCGTCATTGATGAAGTTCATCACATTGTACCAGGTCCTCCATCCACATTGGGCTTCTTTAGGTTTTCATCTCGTATTCGTTCTTCTTTAGCTCGATTAGTCTGGATTCTCATCAGAATGTCTCATTTTAGAGTAAAACATTCCCTAGTAAAAGCAACTTCATTTTCAGGAAATCCGAAAACTCTAATTAAAGATAAAAGAGTATTTACTACTCCACCACAAACTTCGATGGCCATTCCTATATTATACTTGTGCTTATTCAACTTTGTTCTGGATTCATTTTCTTGTTTGATAGAAGAGGAAGTTTGCCTACTGAAATTACGTGATGCAAATCGCTGAGTGAAATTATGCGCTTACAACACATAAGTTGAAGACAATAATTAAACGTGAAAATGTTCTCTCTTTTAAACATGTGACCAAGGACTAAGCATTTGATAAGTGAAGATGTATGAAGACAATAATAATTGATATACTTGCCATGATAAAAGCAACATTAATAATATTATTTAGCTCCTTTAAATTATTTCAAACCAATTATTTCGCCAATCAATGAGTATCTTTAAAATCTGCCATTTTTTGCAAATTCCTATATATAGACGTGTGTATAAAGTTTAAAGTTGATATGTATTTTATTATCCATACTTTTGACTAACTACTCTTCTATATTGAGTTCAAACCTGCTATTTGTTGCAATGACAATAAGTTCTTAAATAAATTTATATCCCACGTCAAAAATATTGAGAGTACTGAGTTCAGATAAATCCGATGCTATAGTATTGCATCCGCCTTTGGGATAAGGAAGTTGCCAAGCTTTCTATTAGCAGTAGGGTTCAAAACCATAATATGCGCATAACCAACACATCACATATGCACTCGTACCCCTAGACTAAACCCCGAGAACTCCGGCTCAAACATAAGTATTCATGAAACGAAACCAAGATTCCGAAAAATTGGCAATCCAAGTAGGACCTTTTCTTCACAAAAGCAGAAGATAGCTCGTAGGAATTGCAGATAACATTGCACACATTGCCATTACAAAAACACAAAAATCATATCAGAAAGATAGATTTGCATCCAGCATATCTGAAAACATTTTGCAAGCGACATTTTGCTTTTTGAAGTACACAACATGTACCACAGTAGGATGATTTATTCCATTAAAGAAGTTTCATGTCTAAAGTCCAAACTTCTAAATAAATGTTTAATAGAATCCCTAGGAGACTAACACATCAAGTCAAAATTCAGTTCCACTCCTCATTTGGAGGGATTTTGATTAAATTCTACATTCCGAGCTTGAAACAAATAGATTAAGCACATTCACTATTCAAGCAGTGGAACTCAGTGGCAGACTTTCAGCTCACTTGTTGCTGGTGAGTACCATACACTGGATAAGCCCCATAGGCGGCAGCATACATCCCTGGGTCGTGTGGTGGTGGGAATGCATACCCGTAACCATCATAGAAATGTCCACCATAGTATGGGCTCCCAGTCCACTGGTTCCCAAAATCAGATCTTGACTGCAATATTCCACAGGTAGATATTGATAAATACAAGCATAGATTGAGACATGTTAAAGAATATGGCATGTAACAGCTTAGTTGGTGCCAGATGCAATTTATCAGAGATTACATATCAATACCGTCCCAACCACCAAAAGTTATCTCACACCTGTGTCTTCTCAATAGCTTATGCAGCGTGTAATAGATTCCCACTTCTACCAAGAAGCATAACTTAAAGAGTTTCTGTAAGTCAGGCAACTGTTGGACACAAGAATAACTATGAAACATGACGGACACCAGCCACCAGTGAAAACTTGTTCTAAGCATTAGTCCATCTGTCTTGGAGATTCTTTTTATCTCCAAAGACATAAAAATTCAAAGAAGCAATAGAGAGCAGACAGAGACTTGATGCAACACAATCACAAATAGAGCATGTTAAAAGAACCTGGTGTCTAACAGCTTAATTGGAGCAAGATGCTATTTATCAGAGACAGCATACCAATAGAGCCTATTACCACCCTCAGCGGAGGGGGAGGAAGCAGCAGCTATTTTGATCGTCTTGCAGTAAAACCATATTTAAAAACACTAATTCTTCCTAGATAGCTTATGCAGCTTGATGATAGATATTCCCACTTATACCAACAAGCATAGCTAGGAGTTTCCATAATCAAGCAAATGTTGGACAATAGAATAACTATGAGATGCGTCGACAGATGCTAACCCAGTAATTTATAACTTGTCCAAAGCATTGTTCGCCTGTCTTAGAGATTCTTTTTTCCCAAAGACATAGACTTCAAAGAAGCAACAATAGGGCCAAAGAGGTGATGGAGAAAGAAACAGATAATACCTGTTTATTTGCAGGGTTTCGTCCCCAAGAAAGGCGCACTGTTTGCTTGCCAATAACCGTTCCGTTCAACTTCTGTAAGGCTTCCTCTGCATCATTCCTGCCACAAAAAATTATAAAGATTTGTTACGAACATTTGCTGTCTAATAAGATACCTAACGACTTAAAAATCACCAACGACGAACTACCTGTTTGCGAATTGCACAAACCCACACCCTTTCCCAACTGGTATTTTTACAGAAACTATTTCACCATACTGTGCAAAAGGTTGTCTAAGGTCTTCATCACTGACATTGGGGTCGAGACCTCCAACAAAAATCTATAATGATATTGATTAGCCAAAAAGACTAAAAAATTAGAAAAAGAGGAAAGGAAAGAATAGTGTTAGTTAACAAACTGTGGTATTTGTAGAATCTGCATCAGGTTGTGATCCTTGAGCTGGTCCACCATTGGAGTATCCACCTACCAAATGCAGTTTAGAAGCAAGTAATAAATACTAAAACTGTCAATTTGACTGCCACAACATCCACAATAATTGTTTGAGATAACAAACCATTATGTTTGATGTACACTACAACTACAGAAAAACTGCAAAAGAAAATCAACTACTTGCAAATGAAGTGAAATTGGAAACAAAACCTTAATGGTTAATAAGGAAGGAAGCACATTAATTTACTTTCCTGCTTTAGACAATTATAAAGACCTATAAAGTTAACACAAATCTCATTCATGCTTTCACTTTTAGGTGCCAAATAACAACCTGGTACATATTGGTTGCAACTAAAACAATCACTAATGTTGTGAAAATATCACCTAAAGATAACAGCTACAAGCAAAGATGACAGTTACAAACACAACCTCAAGAAAGAAGCTACATAACAACCAGGTTAGGTGCCTGCAATCCATTTGCTAGTTGAATGAGAAAGGTGGTCATCCCCCCCCCCCCCCCCCCCCTCAAGATTAAATTGCAATCCATTTGCTAGTTGAATGAGAAATGTGGTCATCTCTCCCCCCCCCCCCCCCCCCCCACTCAAGATTAAATTTTGTTAGCTAAACTTTGTAGAATGTAGAAAGCATGTATCCTAGAAAGTTGACTTGAAGAACGAAATTACCACTTTTTAGTCCAAGTCATCACTTCAATGAGTATACAAATATCAAAAACAAGGCATGAAAATGATTAAAGGAAGGTCATAAAAGAAAGGCATATGGTCAGAGAAACATGCGAACATAACATGATAAAGAAAATTCTAGGAAGGAAAAACAAAATTCTAAACACCCTGTAACAAGAGGAAATACGATTGATGGGAATACCATGATATTGCATATAAATCAGTAAGTCCACAAGTGATTAATTTCCTCTAAAATATCACCAATGCTACAGGGTAGGGGAATATGTGCATCTGTCTTGATAGCAGAAATGATAGTGGCACCAGATTCAATGATGCTCTTTTGAAGTTACTAAATCAGAAAAAGAAGAAAGAACTAATTTTGACTTTATATGCTCAAAAACGTTTTGCAATTAGATTGATTTTCTTCCAGTCTGTCTACCCTTTCACCAGTGTTATCAAAGGCGCGCTTTAAGCGCGCTTAAGCCCTAAAGCGAGGCTCAAAACATGTTGAGCCCTTCGCCTCGCTTATGTGCGCTTCAGTGTCATCATCAAGGCTCTAAGACATACTTTTCCTTGCCAATGAGCCTCTCTTGAGGAGGTAACACAAGATGATTGATATTTCACCGTTACCTTAATATTTTTACAATTTCTTTGTCCATATATTTGTTATTCATGCTTATTATTATTAATCTTGGACTAAACATATATATATTTGTATTTTTGCACCATTGCGCTTTTTTTCATTAAAGCCCACGCTTTACATGCGCTTGGCGCTTAAAGCCCCAGCTGACCTTAGAGCTTTTTTCGCGCTTTTCGCTTTTGATAACACTGCCTTTCACCGACTTAACAGAATTCATGAAAGGAAAATCTGTGAAAATAAAGTTCTTAGACCCCAATTTTTTAAGGGATCAAGCTGTAAGGTATTACTACTAACTAGGCTACTCAATTTCTTTCCTTCCACAGGGGTGTTATTTTCTTTCGTCTAAAAGAAACTTGAGAGAGATATCAACAACTAATGCCAGCAAAGACAGAGATCTAAATTACATCGCTCATTACCTTGAGAAGAATATTGCTGTTGGTATCCTGATGATTTCCGTGGTGTGGCGGCACCAATTCGCATAGGCCTGCTTGAACAATACACACCATTCATTTCAGTCATAGCTTGAGTCCTCTCATTATCATCTCCAAACCTTACAAAACCATATCCTTTTGAACGACCAGTGTTGGCATCTATGACAACTTTAGCAGCTTTAACAGAAGGATATTTTTTCACAAAAGTTTCATGCAGTAAGGTATCAGTAACATCTGCAGCTAAATCTCCTACAAAGATGGAAAGATCAGAACCGTTGTTTGCTCGCTTGTCACCCATGCTGAATGTAGCCCAATTCAGACGGAAAGGTTGTTCCACATTAGGCATTGTCATGATAGAATATGTCAGCAGAACTTTCTCTGCAGCTGCATGTGTGAAGAATTCCACAAAACCATATCCTTCAGAGAAACCAGTCTGTTTATTGCGAATTACCTTGATGGAGGCAACCTGCATAAACAAGAGCCATATAAGCTGACAAGAAAATCATGCAGCCAAAGACTTCACTTTCGTCCTTTTTTCCCCATGCAGCAAAGTCAATTTTGGGTGGAGCAATGAGTCACTATATGACCATCTCCAAGAACATCCGAAATTTAAAATGGTTTTCATCTTCAAGAGTTGCTTTGCTTCCGGTATAAATATATGTTAAACTGCTACCAGGAGTCCTTATACTGTCATTAATTACTTAGTCTTCTCTTGTCATTTAATTTGAGCACTAGAGAGCCTTAATGTTCACCAACTTGGTTGTGGCATGACCTGCCATACTCATTGACATGGGCGACAACATAAGTAATGTGTACTGTGTTCTTAGTACAGAGTAGCCTTGTGCACCAACAGAATGCAGGGTCGACGTGCTTTCTCAGAAGGTTCTCAATAACATCATAGATACATAATATTAGCAATTTTAATGGTTGTCATCCAAAATTTGCTAAACACCAAAAAGGAAACAATGAAGAGAAAATAGATGTTTCAGGAAAAACTTCCTTACGCCTTTATTTATCTCCTCATTAAGCTTGCTTATTGAGAAGAGATTAACATGACTTAGAAATTTAATATTAAGATAACTATACTCCAGCAAGACTGAAAGAATCCCACTGACTGTAAAAGAATAGCATACATTTAAGGAATATTATATTGTAATCTTCTCTCAACTCCGATATCTTTTAAGAAAATTCCAGATTACATAATTAGAGAGTTCAGAGAAGTTGATACACAAAATTCGAGAACTTCAGAAGATGTACTTAAAGATTTTATAACATGAATTCTTCCAACTACCTTGAAACATTAGACAGTACCATATTATCCTTGTAACTATCTTCTTATCTGTATTATTGTCTAGTCATATCAAACAACAATGATTACCGTATCAGAGAGGTTACAAGGAGATTACATGATGAATCCATATTAACCAAAAGGTCAAGCTTATACCTTTTTAGTAATTTCCAAAGCTGTTATGATATTTAATGTGGAAAACTTAAGGCTGACATGAGCTTTACACATCTTAAAATTTGGATTCAGTAGCAAAAGTTTCAATCTTGAACATAATTTTTTACAATAATCTCTTGCAGCCATAGAGAAGCTTCCAACTTGAGCTCTTAACTCGAATACAGAAATGCGAGACAACATTGTCTCCTTAATTGGCAATGAAATGCTAAAATTATTACACTCTAGTTAAACTAGTAGAATTATTGCCTTGCGTATTTCACAATAGAATCTGTAACTTCCCATTACAGAATATTTTCTCTAGAAAACATACAAGGAATACCATATAAACTTTGAACAATCTGCAATTTCCCCCCTAAATAATAAGCAAGGAAAACAAGATATCCAGTGAAGCATGGACTAATCAAGCAAACTATTCCGTTTGAGGACCCGTCACTAAAACATACAAGAAAATTAATTAAAAAAAGTGAACTTTACTTCAAGAAAGTGCATGGGACAGCTCCTACCTATAGTAGCTACCATCATTCTACTCAATCCACATAAGAAAACAAATCCAGATTCACACTTAGCAACGGTAATTACAACAACACACCCAATGTAATCCCACAAGTGGGGTCTGGATAGGGTAGTGTATACGACAAAATACTAAATATAGCATGACAAAACATGCTTTAAAAAAAAAAAAACAGTTACTACAACAAAATAATACTATAATCGAAATATAAGAAACAATAGATAATAGCAGAAGAAGAATCTACAAGAGCTCAGCAACAGTAATTAATCACCGAAAATAATAAATACCCAAGACATTACTCAACTCTCACAAGTGGAGTCTGGAGTAGAGTTTACACAAGCCTTACCTCTTCCTCGACCGCGTATATATATGTGGAATAACAAACAACAACAAACATAGCAAGTGTAATCTCACAAGTGGGGTCTGGGTAGAGTATACACAAATCTTACCCCTACCTCGACCATATATATATATGTGCAACAAACAACAACATACTCATCACGTGTTGAAAAAACAATAATCTCACAAGTGGAGTCTGGAGTAGAGTTTACACAAGCCTTACCTCTTCCTCAACCGCGTATATATATGTGGAATAACAAACAACAACAAACATAGCAAGTGTAATCTCACAAGTGGGGTCTGGGTAGAGTATACACAAATTTTACCCCTACCTCGACCATATATATATGTGCAACAAACAACAACATACTCGGTGTAACCCAAAATGTAAGCAGCCCTTACCCCTACTCGAACATATCTATCAATATATATATATATATATACATCTATATAAAAATGAGGAAAAGAAAAGAGAAAAAAACAACCTCGTTAGTGGAAGCAAAGCAGCTACGTAGATAATCCTCATCCATCCAATTATGTAAGTCACCAACCCAGATCGTTCTATTCTCAGTATTATTAGATCCTCCTCCACCTTGTTGTTGTTGCTGATGTGGCGACGGCGAGTGCGGCGCGTGTAGGATATGGTGGTTGTGGTGTTGGTGGTGATGATGTGGATGATAAGGCATGTAATGGGGCCCATAATGTGGGGCCGCCGGCATCATTGGATGCTGCATTACCATCGCCGCCGCTGGATACTGCATCGCCACCCATGGCTGCTGTGGCGCCGCCGCTACACTCACCTCTGTTGGCGGCGGCGCTGTTGGCGGCTTAGTTTCTTGAGATTCACTCTGCATCTTTTACCTCAAACACAAACCCTAGAGAGTAAACTAACTCACATACACACACGTAAAAAACTGTTATTTATATACTTACTATAATTAAAAAAAAAATATACTATATATAGAGATAGATATGGGTGTACAGGAAGATTTATGGGGGAGGGATGACGGGTTCAGTGAAGCCCTGTATGATATATTAGCCGTTAGATTAAACGGTGGTTATCGATATCTACCGTTGATCTTTAAGAATGTTTTGGATATATACCAAAATAGTTACTAAGTTTTTACCTAGTTCGTATAAATTTAGTCGGCTACTTTTTGACTTTGTCTTTTTGCACCTCTTTGGGTTTTTTACAGTTACTGAAGTGAGAATTTTTTACGTCCTATCTCTGATGGGTTTTACAGTGATAGACGTGTGACAGAAATTGTTAATAGTACTAGCAGTAGTATTGTTGGATTTGGCAATTCTTTGACATGTACTGTCACGTTACTATTTCTCCTTTTTTTTATTGTACATGTGGAAACTTGAGAAAATGACAAAAAATTATCCTAAATTTTTTAAGTTAGATTCAAAATAGTTTCTTAAGTGTGCATTTAACACTTTTAATCTCCATGAAATGTTTACTGAACTTAGTCCGGTATATTTTTAATGAAAATAATTAAAAAATAAATATAATTATAAACTCCAAGAAAGTCTCATCAAATTTTAAATATACAGCACAAAAATCTGCACTAGACTCTAAAAAATATAAGAAACATGCCGCAAAAAGTTACACCATACTCTAGAAATAACTTAAAATGGCAAAACTACAAAAATTGTACCTCTAAATGTGAGTTCAAGCTAATTTTCTTTCTTTTTTTTCCATAGCTACGGTCACGTTAAACAGACAGAGTTCAAAAAATATTTGATAAAGACTAACAGTATTAACTTTTGAAAAGCTTAAAGAACCAAAACCATTAAGTGCATACTTATGGGACTATTTTGAACCTACCTTCAAACATAAGGGACCATTCTTAATATCTTCTCGTGGAAGTTGGTTCAAGTATAGCCATACTTTTTGCTATTTATCTTATAGGAGTATAAAATATGTCTCAAATTTACTTTGCGGTTCATAGGAGCCTCATTATTATCTTTCATTTTAAATATAATTCCTTTTACTAATAATTTTCCACTATAAAAAGTTAATTTGATTTAGTTGATACAGTAAAAATCACAACTAAGTCTATTTAATTTGGACCCTTTTTCGATTGTTCAGAAGTGTATTAAGTTAGAACTTTTTAGTTATTCAAATATAAGCATCAAATTATTAATTGTGTAGGGCACGTATAAACTAATTTGGAACATTAGGGGGTAAATTTTGGCTTTTTATTTGTCTACATGGCTTTATCGTGTTAAATGTCAAGCAAGTTGGACATAAGTTAAAGGAAAGGTCAAATATGAGACGAAACTAACGGGGCATAACTCTCATAAATCAAATTAAAAGTTGGATGAGGGAGAAATATAAAATAAATTACCCGTGCATACCTCCCATGAATCAAATTAAAGATAGATAAAAGGACAAATATAAGACAACTCGAATATTTTAGAAATAGTTTGAACTGTTAGTTAAACCTTTTAAAATTCTCAAACTTTAAAAGGATTTGGAGGTATTTCAAAGTACATAAAAATTTAAAATCAAGATTAATTTTGTATAATGCATAAATTACAATACATCTATCAGAAGGGCACATTTAAAATAATTCAAGGTTAAATGTGCTTTGTCAGATAATATATACGAATTAAAAGTAAAATTTCAATAATTAAGGGACCAACCCTAAAATAAATATCACTTGTCTTACTGCTCTATATTTTATGCCAACTCGTTTGATCTTAGATTATGGCGTTAATTAATTTTGATCTATACTACGTAGTTATTTTAGAAATCATGACAGATAATTTGAGAAATAAAGTAGTACTCCCTCCGTCCTATATTATCTGGCCACATTATTAAAACTATATGTCTCAAATTACTTGTTTATTTACGAAACCAAGATAGAATTAATTAAATTTTTCTCATCTTACCCTAAATATTAAATGTTCTTGAAAATAATCAATTAAAATGTATTTATTGGAAAGAGATAGAGGTAAGATAGTGAAATACATCTTTCATTTATGATTTCTTAAGAGACATGTAAAATGGAAAGTGACTAAGTAATATGAGACGGGAGGGAATATCAATTAGCTTCAATTAAATATACTACTGAATGAGAAATCATGAACGTCTCCAATATGAGCTCCATCGTGTGTAGTATGGAATTTCGAGCTAGTGGAGGAGCTAACAAAGACGACCACGTTGTAATAAATTCATCCTTGGATTGATCATTCAATTTAATTTCAGGCCATGTCTTGTGCAAGCATTAATTGTTACCAAAATTAGATAGGGATAGATACGCAGCGATTTTTGAAACTATGGTTGGCCTTGTCTTTTTTTTTTTTTTGTCCGTTCGTCACAAATTTATATGAAAAATGAAACTGTAACCACAAAATAAATACTAGTAATCCCTTCGTTCACTTTTACTTATTCAGTATTCTATTAATAGATTTTCACTTTTACTTGTCACTTTTAGAATATCAAGAGAAGACAATTTATTTTTTTCTGTTTTACCTATAGTATTAATTACTCACTTCAAATCATTTTTCAAATTCAATAAAAATATGCATCAATTAATATTGGTGCATTGGTAAATTATATACACCATTTATTATTTCTTAAACAACATGAAAAGTTTAAAGTAGAGAAGTAAAGTGAACGGGGATTATAAAATAACATTTTCGTACTTCCTCTGTTTTAAAATATGTGGTGTTTTCATTTTGTTTTAAAATAAGTGGTGTTTCATAAAATCAAAAGGTATTGATTTTTTCTTTCAATTTTATCTTTATTTAAATAAGTGGATATTTACATAATCGGAAAACCATTAAAAAGCTACTCCCTCCGTTACAATTTAAGTGTCTTAGTTTGATTAAGCACAACTTTTAAGAAATAAAGAGAGACTTTTGAATCTTGTGATCCTAAATTAAAGATGTGTGTAATGTACTAAAATGTTCTTTGAATCTTGTAATTATAAACTCGCCATGTAGGAGGTTTGAATTATCAACCTACTAATAAATATAAAAAGATGCACTCTTTTTGGAATAAACCAAAAAAAAAAATATGACACTTAAAATGGGACGGAGAGAATACTTTTTTTTCAAGACATTTAATTAAAGGTAAGTTAGTAAAAACACACTCATTACTTTTTAGAAGTGAGTAATTTTTTTAAGAGGTGTACTCAAGCTAAAAACGCCTCTTATTATGAAATGGAGGGACTAGAGAGTAATAAATAAAGTACATCCCTGTTAAAAGTTCTCCACTCCAATAGTAGCATTTAAAATAAGGGTCAAAATGCCCCTCTACTTTGGGAAAAAACTAAAAATACCCTAATTACAAATTTGGGTCAAAAATATCCTTCCCGTCATGAAAGTTTTCAAATATATTCCTGTCTTAACGGAAATCCCCAACATAACCCGATTTCACTTTTAAACCCGCTCCATTTAAACTCGGCCCAACTACATAAAAAACTCATATGCGACCAACTTGTTCCCGAGTACTACATCTGGAGCCACTAGGCACAGGAGCGGGTAACCCATATGGATTTTTTATTTAGTTGGGTTGGGTTTAAATGGAGCGGGCTTCAAAATGAAATCGGTTATATTGGGGATTTCCGTTAAAGCAGAGGTATATGTGAAACTTTCATGACGGGAGGGGTATTTTTGATCCAAATTTATAATGGAAGATATTTTTAACGCTTTTCCCAAAATAGAGGGGTATTTTTGACCCTTTTCCCTTAAAATAACTACTGTGTTCAGATTTTTATGTCCGAGTCTTCCAAGATTAAGGCATATTAAAGATTAGTTAAATAATTAACGTTAACAAGATTATTTCTTAATGCATATCTTATGTAAACCATGCTTATAACAAAATTCTAGGATTTTTTCTTTTAAGAGTGTACAGTGGCAATTTCCAATTTAGTTTCTAAATCATCATTCAAAATTTTAGATATAAAACTCAGTTGTCTTTCCTAATTAAGATTTCAAATTAATTTGCAAAATCGTAATTAATTTCCTTAATTAATTCATGCACAGGTTAGTTCCTTTTAAACATGGATATGCTTCATCCCATTTGCTTTATATATAGTACGAATTGAAGTTAAAATAATTAAACAAAAACTTAAATACATAACAATTCACACTTTACAGACTAATAATAAAGTAAGATACAAACCATTATACATAGTAGTTTAATTACATACTGATATATATAAAAATCACAATAGAGACGCATGTCCCTATTTTAGATATATCTAAATGCTAAACTAGGTGGCAGAAAGGGAAAAATACTACTAATATTACCGTGGAGTGTGATGGAATGGAGAAACTTTTCATACGAACCACTTCCCTTTTTAGGATGCGGCTCGGACTAGTAAGCTTCGAATAAAAGATAGCTAAACAAAAAAAAGGATATCATTAACTATAGTCTATAGATATACTATGTATATCCAACTTCCTAATCCAATAAATTCAAGTACAATATATAGCAGTTGTAATCAATCAACTGATGGGGCTTATGTATATTCTTTTCATCATGGAGGTCCAACTGCATGACCAACACCAGGGCTGTGGCCTGGACCTCCATCTTCTGAAACATTAACATTGCCATGCATGTTATGATCATTATCATGACCAAATTTGAAGTAGTTCTCTGCCACTACTTTTCTTTGGCTATTTTCTCCATGGCTTATTATTGTTTTGTTGTTCTTCTCTTTCTTCAAGACCCTTCCCTCACTCAATAAAATACCATTTGAGAACAAGATCAATGTTAGGAAAAAAGCACAAGTGCACACTATCGTTGGTTCAGCCATTTCCTAAGGAAAACCAATTGTAGTGCTAACTCTCTCTCTATGTCTCTTTCTTTGTACGCGGGTTGGTGGTATGTATGATTCTGGAAGTTGATACTCCTTTGAGGTATATATAGAGGCAGGAGGCTATAGTTTAACGGACAAAGACCTTTTTAAAAAGTATTTATGAATAGATGGGGCAAATAGGAGTCCGGAGCCTAAAGGGTATAAAAATACACGGTCTTACCAAAAGGGGATGACAAAAAATTAATATACCAAAAGGGGTATATCGTGGATCAGCCCACGATATACCCCAAAAAAAAATTTCCGTAACAGACAGAAATCAACGGAAAAAAAAATTATTGTATAACGTGGACTGATCCACGTTATACAATTTATATTGTATAACGTGGATCAGTCCACGTTATACAAGTTATATTTTTTTCCCGTAAAACGTTATACAGTCCACATTTTCCTGTATTCTGTTGCTACTCAATCAAACTTCAAGCTGTTTTGGTTTTTCAAAATCTCTTTTTCTTCCTCCAATTTGTTTCAATCTGTATGACTACAGGATGGAAAGTTGAAACCATACTTGAAATCGCTGCCTATTCCAGAAGTAAACAATGAACCTGTCAAGGTGGTAGTTGCAGAGACTCTTGAGGATATGGTGTTCAACTCCGGGAAAGATGGTTTGTATTATTCTCTTAAGCAGAAAAAATTCAGAAGTAGTTATCATTTTGCAGGATTTCTGCTGCAGCCAATTGTCTAATACATTTTGTTCTTGTTCTCCCTTGCAGTACTGCTAGAGTTCTATCGACTTGGG
Organism: Lycium barbarum; assembly: GCF_019175385.1. Classification (NCBI taxonomy): domain Eukaryota; kingdom Viridiplantae; phylum Streptophyta; class Magnoliopsida; order Solanales; family Solanaceae; genus Lycium; species Lycium barbarum. Next base: position 146,674,246 of record NC_083338.1, on the reverse strand, counting down.
TGTAAATACTGTGAGGAGTTTGCTCCAGTCTTGGATGAAATAGCTCTCTCATTTGAAAAAGACCCTGAAAAAATATAACTTGTATAACGTGGACTGATCCACGTTATACAAAAATTGTATAACGTGGATCAGTCCACGTTATACAATAAATTTTTATTTTTTTTTGTTTTTCGTTGATTTCTGTCTGACACGGAAAAAAAAATTTGGGGTATATCGTGGGCTGATCCACGATATACCCCTTTTGGTATATTAATTTTTTGTCATCCCCTTTGGTAAAGACCGTGTATTTTTATACTCTTTAGGCTCCGGACTCGGGCAAATAAATTGGGTCAAAGTTTAAGCTAGTGAAAATGGGTCAAATCAATAAATGGGTTAAAAACTTATTCGTCAAAGTTAGCTTAATTCAAAATGGGTTGAGTTAAGATGCATATGGGTCAATAACAATTAACAAGTCATACATAACTTAATTACCCGCTTTTCTGGCAAACGGAGGGTATAAACATGAAGATTTGCTAATAATTTGGGAAGTTGCGGTCGAAGAAATGGAGCTTATTCTCTTGACAGATTTAAGAAACTTATGGAAGGTTTTATGAAAGTTATTTATTCGTTGATCAGTAATGGAGTCAGAATTTTCAGTAAGAAAATTCAAAATATAATATACACACTTATAAGACCAAAGTTTTTTTACCTGTATGCACAGTACGCATAATGTTTCAATGAAAGACCGTCAATTGACTACCCTTCGACAAGTGTAGTTCCGCTATTGATTTCAAATGTACCGAAAGATATATGTTATCAACCTTCCTTGTACTAAGTTTACATGCGCAAGCTACCTTACTTGAGTTATTTGACCACATTGCATGCCCGCCGTCCAATTTGGAGCAATACTAAACCTCCCCCCCCCCACCCCCCCCCCCACCCCACCCCAAAGAAACACTTATTAAACAGAATAATGTCGTGTCATAAAGAAATTTTCTACTAGTAGTAACTATGTTCAATTATTGAGATCATATTGCCTGTTCTTAAGACCCATGCGATAATGCCATTGTGGGAGTTCAAAAATTTAGGCATTTTTAGCACATAGGATAAAAAAGAGTGTTATATTTTTTGTTGATAACAAGTAATAGGAGTTTCGTGTTTTTTTATCAACTTGTTCAAGTTTTAGACGGTACGTTAGTGTGGAGCTTACTAATGCTAGAAACTCCCACTAGCTAGTATTGAGAGAGACATTTCTGGTACAAGTTCAATATATAAAATTTTGTCTGCAAAAATAGTATGTCCACCATACGTAGTACTATAATTTTTTCCATGTGCTCATGTAGTCAACTACTCAACTTGGTTCATGCACCCACGAGTCAAAGGTCCTTTAAAATGTTTATTATTTTTAATGTCTTTTTAATGTGATCATTTGTCCTTTGGGAAGATATTTTAGTAACTCACTAAGTAGAAATCTAACTTATAAAAGGAAATAAACAATAGTGAGACTGTGCGAGAGGACTTAACAAAATCATATTTTAGATATTAATCAAATAATATATAATGCCCAAATATATTTCATGATTTTGGCATCCCACATAATTAGTAAGGTAACAAAAAAGTCACACAATAACATAACTGGATTTAAGTTATATTATATTATATTATATTATATTATTATTATTATTATTATTATTATTATTATTATTATTATTATTATTAGTTTACAAATGTAATAATTTTCTTATACCATCATGGCAATTTAGCATGTTATAACAGGGTTTTTCTATTTCACCAATATATATTATTAAATAACTGTAATTACCTTTTAAATGACTAATTATAATCATCTTTTACACTTTCAATACATAGAATTAAACCCCAATAAATTATATCTATCAAATAGGTTACCATGCAACCAACAAAAGCTTGTCTTAAATACTTATTGACCTGAAAAAAATGATTTTGATCACACACTATTAGAACACTGTGTACAAATTGTTGGAGTTTGTGCATTTTCATATTAAAAATAAATATATTAAAATGAATTGTATCTTGTCATGTTAGTGGCCATAAATTGACCAGAAAGTGGTGGTGTAATTTATCCTACTAATTACCCCGCTAAGGCATAACTCTTGTAACCACAACCTCCATCTTCTTCCTCACTTAATTACCGATTACTTTCTAATTTACTCTATGGATGATTTCTACACCTATATAAGGAGGTGTTTTTCTTCCGTGAGTTGTGTAATGAGAAATATGAGAAGTGTGGGTAAATATTGTGAGGTTGGTGCAGTGAAAGAGAGAGTTGAGAGAGAAAAAATATTCTAAGTTTGCAACTTAGTCACTATAAAAGAGAATATTTTTATGTTGAAGGAAGGTGTTCTTATTGGTGGAGCTTTGGACTCTTCAACTAGTCCGGAGTTATTTGAGTCACACGAGGTTGACGGGCTGTTGTATCCAGGAGGAGACAAGTCAAGAAGGTTATTGCTGAATCGGTGAAGATTATGCTGCAGCGAAATTGAATCTCCTAAAAGAAAGCGAGATATCCGCACCTCAACATGAAGAATATTTATTTTTATTCATTTTGTTCACTTTATTTTTCAAGTGTAATTTAATTGTAATTTGTGATATATTCACCGCGTTAGATCGGGTAAATAAATTTCGAACAACTGACCAATTTTTGGTCGGTAATCCTTTAAAAACAACGGCGTTCGATCGGGTTTTTCTCGGAATTGGCTCTATTTTAAGTAGTGAATTGAAGTGGGAGCATCAAATTGTACTTTGAGTGGAATAATTCATAGTGGATACTAGGAGATCATCACAAACTGGTCACGTATCTCAACAGGATTGGAAAATTTTCTAGTTGAGTTCAATATTTTCTCAAAGATTCCTACTAGTTTCAAGCTTTATAATTTTAGTGTTTATTTATTTCCACTTAAAGGAAGATTCTTCAAGAGAAATGGATCTTGCCTAGTTGGCTCCCAAAGTTGGGGAAGTAGATTCGACACTCAAACAACAAAAATCCAATTAATTCAACTGCTGAATCCCATAAACTATGGGCACTTTTTCTCTATTTATGCCTTTGGGTATCTGACATTCGTTCAATCTTTTCTATTTTCATCATGATTTTTTTTGACAAGGATATGCACTTTCCTAGGTAGCATGGTACTCACTTAGGTCAAATGTTACATACTCTCAAGTTGCCTTTTTTTTTTCCTCCTGGGAAGGAATTGAATTTTGTATACGGCAATAGTAGCGACGGATCTAAAATTTTCTTTAAGGTATTCAAAATATAAAATAAAAATAAAAAAAAGAGATGAAAAAGTTATGGGATTTAACATTTATTGTATATAAGCAAAATTAAGTTTAATTTTATATATACAATGTAATTTTCTGACGAGAGGGATTTGGATGAATCCTTTGCGCACCCTAGTCCGCCCATGGTGTGGGAGTTAGGTTAGGTTGAATTTTTTGAAGAAAAAATAATAAAGTCCCATGTAGAAGCACTTTGGATGGTTGCGTACTAGTGTACTCAAAGGTTACTTATTATCTTTCAGTTTCAAGACTTTTGTCCCTTGATATTCATTAGAGACTAATAGTTTCGGAATGAGTAATATTCTCTTTTGGATATACCCAACAAACAAGTGAAATAATTTTCCCTTCAATGCTCTTTCGAGCTAAGTGCAAAGAAGATTTGAACTTTATGAATTTGAAATTCTATTATATTTTGTTTAATTTATTAGATTCGAAATTTATTATTCATATTCATTTAATTAATTTCTTATGACTAAATAAAGTCCCATAAGACCATAAAGCACTTTGTTATTTGGTTCGGGTTCAGCTTCTACAAGTCACAATCAGGATGCGGCTTTATTTCTAGCAGTTTTTGATATTGTAGTGCCAAGCACACAGAACTTTTTTCTCATTCAGGTATGGTCTTTTCCCCTTTCTAACGCACATTCAATCGTTCGTACATGGCCCTACTGATTTATTTCCGATAGGAGCTTCAAGCAGTACCACTGTGGTCCTCCAAGGAGAGCTTTGCTTTTGGTGAGAAAAAAGAAAAGAAAAGAAAAGAAAAGGGGTAATTTGCACGATTGCCCTTCATTCGGGGTGCTCTTTAATTTTTGTCCCTCAAATTGCTAGTCTTTAATTTTTGCTCTTCTCCTAAAATACCCCGAGGTTTTAGGTTCGAACCTCAGCTTAGTCATAAAAATAAAAATAAAATCGCAAGGCAAGGCTTTGCAAAAAGTCTGCCTTATGCGGCAGACTTTGCCTTAAGGCATAACTAAAAGTCTGCCGGAGATGGCAAACTTTGCCTTATAAGGCAGACTTTTAGTTATGCCTAGCGAGGGTTCGAACCCAGAACCTGAGGATATTTTCGGCCACCTTTTAGGCGAAGAGCAAAAATTAAAGACCAACAATTTGAGGGGTAAAATTAAAACCGCTCCAAAAGAAGGACAATCCGCACAAAAAAATGAAAGAAAAGCAACTGCGGTATACCAGGTCGAGACAAATATGGACCCGTTCCAATGTTTAGTGAATCACAATCAATTGCACGATTTTCCTTATTCGGGGGTGGTCTTTAATTTTTGGCCTCAAATTGCTGGTCTTTAATTTTTGTCATTTGTGTAATAACTTGAGGTTCTGGGTGCGAACTCCAGCTCAGTTAAAAAAAATCGCAAGACAGAGGTTCGTAGCAAAAGTTAGGCCTTAAGGCAAAAAATTTCCCAAATTAGGCCTTCAGGCATAATTTTTACCCGAATAGGCCTAATTTTGAGCAAATGTTAGGCCTTAAGGCAGAGGTTTTGCGAAAGCCATTGCGAATTTTAATTTATTTTTCATTGAGTGGGGTTCTAACCAAAATCTCGGAGTATTTTCGGCCACTTTTTTAAGTGAAGGACAAAAATTAAAGACCAGCGCTTTCGAAGTACAATCCACGCAAAAAAATGTTGATATAGTGGACTCATTCCATAAGCCCAATCACCGAAATTTTGTGTACATCTTTAACGGACCAGGCCCAAATGTTCTTCTTTTCTACAGGCCCAAAGTTCTATTTTTCTACAGGCCCAAAAGTTCTTCCTTTTCTACAGGCCCAAAGTTTCTGTTTTGCAGAATGATTGGTAATACACGTAAGCTGCCTCAGCCTGTATAATATCCGTAAATTACTAAAAACGTTTTCATCAAACAAAGCTCAAAGTGCAAATTAACTTGAACTAAATCAACTTCAAGTATATTATAAAATAGGATTGGATTAAATTAATCCCGATTTCAAAGTTCACAAAACAGAGTTAGTTATTTCTTAAAATAAAAGATATTGTATGCGAAAAAATGGGATCAATTGTTGAAAAAATCACTCCTATTGCTATTGGAGGCTCTCTTATTTTTACGTCGAAACCAATTCCAACCAAGTTATGGTTGCACTGCAACAGTTAACTTCGAATATTCATTAATTTGTTATCTTTATTAAATTGAATTCACCTTTTCTCACTAAAGCAAATAGTGATTTTAACCCATATAAAAACATCAACGAATTCTTAAATGGCCTTCACGTTTATGTCAACATACATATGTACGTTGAAGAACTGAGTTACTTTACACATTATAGACTTATAGTCAACTTTTTCATCAAATGTACGTAAGTGTGGGTTACCCCGAATGCCTTATACTTAATATAGTTGCTGCCAAATAAATAAAGACAACACACTGAAAAAAAAATCTGTGTACTTTTGTTTTTCAAATGAAACGGTTTAACCAATTTCAAACACTAAGAGCACCTCTATCCCCTAACACTAGGAAAAAAAGGATCTCTATTGATCCCAATGTAAGAACTTTGACTTTCACAAGCTATTCTCAAATCCAATTACGTCTTCCTTTGCAATCGTAGTATTAGTCTGGCGATAATATTTAATGCATGGCTACTTTAGGTTTAAGAATTTATGTTAGAACGTACAAGTAGTTAGACATATAGAATTATGCTATATGTCAACCGCAGAATACATCACTAGCATTTTAATGCAATGATATTAACGTGATCGAATAACAAAACGTTAGTAGCTTAGATACTCATGCGAATTAAGTCGTACCAATTACGACAAAGGAGTACTGGTCAAATATACATCAAATCATGGTAAAAAAGTTTGAATACGGCTTTTGGCTAATCACATTCAAAACTCAAAATTTAACACGTAAAGTGGTTCATTCAGTTTGGTCGGTAAGTTTGGTATAGACGAAAATATGTTTCTTGCAGAGTACTTTATTTTAAAAATTAATTTTGGGCAAAAACTTATATCCGCACCTGATGTTTACAACTACTCACACAAACTTATAATATTTAATGCATGCTTTAAAAATTAAACTTTCCCCTCAACTTTGAACAATAGACAATTCTTCCCCTGTTATCTTATGCAATGACTATTTCACCCTTATTTTTTCAATCCTCCATTTATATAATACATTTTTATATTATATATAATATTTATTTATTTAATCTAGGTATTTATCGGTTTTTATTTTAGTTCATTAACATTATAAGTAGAATAATACTTTTATGAATTTGTAACAAAATCTAATGCTATTTCTTATGATTGTTATTTCAATATTATATGCAGTAAGTATGTATATATGTAATTTGTAAATGCATGTATGTATATTTAAATTGCACTTCTCATATATTCTCTATTGTTATATAAATAAACAAGTTTTGGTTGTCACTAATGGAACATTTCTTAAATTATAGTAATAAAATTCATTTACAGTATAAATAAATCATTTTAAAAATTTGCCTCTATTTTAAAATTGCTTTTGCATTACCTATATAGAAATATATTTAAAAGTTATTATGGCCTGTTATTTTTCACTTGTATAAATAAACTAGTTATAAAAACCCGTGTTGTGCACGGGCCCAAGCGCAGGTGAAAATGTTAAAATTGATGATTAACTTTTTTTTATGAATATTAGATTTGATATATAAGCAACTTTTATTTGATATTATTGAAGTACAAATTTTGAGAGTGCGATTATTCTTCAAGAAACAAATTTTTACTCTATTAGTATTTCCAGCTATTTATATCTTTGTAAAAATAATTTTGCAGTCAACACAAGTAAATCAACAGAGAGCAAAGTGTGAAATTTTCCTTAAAATACATCAATATTACATGTTCAGTTTATTAGGTATGATAATATACAAACTAATTAATATTACATGTTGAGTTGATTGGTTCTTACTATTCCCTATGTTTCAATTTATGTGAACCTATTTTCTTTTTAATTCGTGTCAAAATGAATGATCTTTTTCCTAATTTGGAAACAAATTTACTTTATGAAATGATTTACAGCCACACAAATATTCAAGATTTATTTTGAACCATAAATTTCAAAAGTCTTCATCTTTCTTAAATATCATATCCAGTTAAATAAATTCACATAAATTAAAACGGAAGGAGTATTAAACAAATGCGGAAAATTCGTTTACACGGCAAGAAAAAGAAAAGGTTAAGCCTACTTTGTGGCGATGAACCAAATTGGTCTAAAAAGTGAAGAAAATAGAGGGTCCACATAAGCAAAACGTGGCAATCACAAAACAGAGATTGCTGATGTGCGCCGAGCCTGATGTCCCCCCCCCCCCCCCCCCCTCCCCTCCCAAAAAAAAAAAGAATTGAGCAAAGCATTTTGAATAAGCACACAACAAAAGCACGCAGGCGTGTTGGAGTATTAAAGTTTGATTATTTTTAATAAAATTAATTTTTTGTTTATTCTGCTAATTTATTTTATTATAGAATATCATTAATTTATATACTCAATTAGTATTTTTTACTTTTTTATTCGCCTAAAAGATAATATTTATTTTTTATAAGAAATTTGGTACATAAATTAAAAAAATGAAAGATATCATAATTTTAAAGAAGTAAAAAAAAAGAAGACCAAAGTTGATAATGTAAGGATAAAATAGGCATTTAAAAAAGTCAATTAGGATAAAGGGAGGAGAATGTCTATCGTTTAAAGTTGAGGGGGAGTTTGATTTTTAAAGCATAATTGGGGGTGTAAATGATTTTCATCCTAAATTAAGGTGAAAATGTGTTTAATTAACTGCAGTTAAATTAAATGATAAAAATTAAGGAATATGAAGACATGTGTCATATATTCATTAAGTTGATATAAACATCGAGTGCAGATAAGTTTCAACCTTATTTTTGTATCATTTTAGTGGTTGGTTGACCAGTATAAATGCAGGTGACATACATAAATGGAGGATATGTTTAATATAGTGTGTTGATGAAGCCTTTGAGTATCAAAGGTTCCCGTTATATTTTTGAGTATAAGCTTTCTAGTTTCTATGAATGATGGGGTACGTTAATGATGCCATTACTGTTTCATTAATGGGTTTTTTGATTGTAAAATTGTTCTTACACAACTAATCTTTCTCCATTCGTGGATATGCATATCTGTAATATTGGTTTTTCTATTAATGGAAGTTTCCTAAATTTATTTTTCTAATCAAAATTTAGAGGAGCTTCCTAATCTTCTAAAGTTATTTTAATCAAATCAACTAAGTTAATTTAGATAGTCAAAAATGTCTAGTTTGACATAGAATTACTCTTAATATTGTTTTAGTGCCTTTTGTAAACAAAAGTTAACATTTTAATTTATGTATATCTTGTGGAAGACCACATCCCTATCCTACTTTGACACGAATAATATAATTTACACGTGATTTTCTTTAATTTTTAAAATTGAAGTCGAAGTTCACCCAAAAATTGGTATTGACCATCAAAATTAAAGCAAATTAGGATACCTTAAGTAGCGAGCAAGGAGAGGGATGATAATAATAGAAGGGGTTCCAAGGATTGATCAATACATTTTCCTCTCATTTACTTTCTTTTTGTTTCCCAAGTGGTGTTTGATATTTATTTCAGGTACGACTAATACACACACATCTCTGAAAGTACTACTTTAAAGGTAAACTGCTCGCTATTAAAGACGATTTCATGCCCAAATTTCAAACTCGAGACTTTCATTAACTATATTCCACCATGACCTTCGGCGATTCTTCTTATTTCACTACAAGAAAGAAGATATTTGCTAACAAATTTTTTTGTTGCCACAGTATTGACTATTGTTGCGAAAAGTAATTTTGGCAACAACATTTTTTTATTGTTGCATAAACTTTCCCCATCGCTGTTATTGCAACGACGTGCAAACACTCTTTTGTTGTTACCAAAAGTACTTTTTGCAACAATAGTCAATATATGACAACAAAATTAAATTGTTTGGCAAAAAAAAAAAAGTTCATTTTTAAAAGTTTCACCATATATTCCAACAATAAAACTAAATTTTGTCAAATATTAAATTTTACCAATAATATTATTTTTGTTACCAAAAAATTGTTGCCATTTCTGTACTTTCTCGTAGTGTTTACTAATTGCAAGTTGCATTTAAAGAATCAAAGTTTAATTGGAAAATGCTGCTAGATTTGTCAAATGTAGAATTTACTTTATGACCTTTTTATATTGAGATAAATGTCATGTTGTCCCTTTACCGTGGCACAGATGCTTATTAATGCATTAAAATTAGTACTAGTTACATACGGCATATAGATTTAAAAATTTCAGAAGCGTACCTACCATGTTGAGGGAATTTTAAACTTTAGTAGTTGTCTCTTTGACATCATTACTCCCTTTCTGTTCCATTATTATTTCTACGGAAAAGGTCCAAAAATACCCCTGAACTATTGAAAAAGGCTTATAAATACTCTCCTTCCACCTTTTGGTCTAAAAATACCTTTCCATCCACCTTTTAGGTCTAAAAATACCCTTAAGGTTTGTTTTTGGCTCAAATATACCCCTCAAACTAACAAGTTAAAATTAACTCTTTTAAAAAGCCAAATGGAAATTTGTAATTGGTCAATAATAAAATTCCGTAATTTAAAAAAAAAATCCAAATTTTAAAAAAAAATTGCCAATAATAAATTTCCAGTAATTTAAAATTCCAGATTTAAAAAAAAAATTGCCAATAATAAAATTCCGTAATTTACATATTTGTTTTAAAAAAAATTGTGTGGAAACTTAAAAATTAAAAACTAAAAAATTTAAAAATATGAACGAAACTGTTTTTTTTTTTTTTGCATTTCGTGAATTAATCAACGAAATATGTTTTTTTTTGCATTTCGTGAATAAAAAAACGAAATAGGAAATTATAATTTTTTTTGCATTTCGTGTATTAAAAAACGAAATAGGATAATTTTTTTTTTTCGTTCATATAAAAACGAAATTGGAAAATTGGACAAAATATATTTTCCAATTTTGTTTTTATATGAACAAAATTAATTTTTTTATCCTATTTCATTTTTCAATACACGAAATGCAAAAAAAAAATTATAATTTCCTATTTCATTTTTTTATTCACGAAATGCAAAAAAAAATAAAAAAAATTCGTTGATTAATTCACGAAATGCAAAAAAAAAATCAGTTTTGTTCATAGTTTTTAATTTTTAAATTAAATAATATATGTGTCCAATCACAAAATGCCATTTGGCTTTTTAAAAGAGTTAACTTTAACTTTGTTAGTTTGAGGGGTATATTTGAGCCAAAAACAAACCTTAAGGGTATTTTTAGACCAAAAGGTGGAAGGAGGGTATTTATGAGCCTTTTTCAATAGTTCAGGGGTATTTTTGAACCTTTTCCGTTATTTCTACAAGCCGACACCTACCGGCTGGCGGCTACCACCATCGGATTAATTATAATCGCGTGTCTAAAGTTGTTTTAAAGTGATAAACTACAAAAATATTAAAAAAATTGACTATACGTAAATATGAATCTTGAAATCGACTATATGTGCATTTCTCATTACTATAATCCATCACCATCATTCTCCTATGTTATGATTAACGTCTATAATTTTATTTCGCCTTAATTATAAAAAATTGCATTTACTTCATTGCTCGTTACTGGTATGCACTATTATGATATAAGTTTGATATTTCTTATTTTTCACACATAATAAACCAGAAATGGAGAATGTTATAAGAGATAATTTCAATAATATACAATCCAGCATAAAATATTACATCCACATAGTCATATTTTTGATTAAAATCTGCATAGCATTTTTTTTTTTTTTTTGCAAAAGTGTTTATACACACGATATACAACATGATGAACTTATTGCAGATAGTGTATCGACCTTGTATAAAAGTTTATCACAGTGTATAAAAGGATCATTAGGGTAAATATAGGCAATTTCGGGTAAATATTTTCCCCAAATAGACATACAGTGTTATTTTTCCATAATAATAACTATATCTCAATCTTCAATTACAACCAGTAGCGCAGCCAGAATTTCCGTCGAAGGGGTTCAAAATATAAAAAAGTAAACATACGAAGAAGCCTAAGGGGGTTCAACATTTACTATATATATAAAAAAAATAATTTTAACCTTGTAAAAACAGTATTTTTTTCCGCCAAGGGAGTTCGCTCCGCCACTGATTACAACAATAATTATATAAATCTTCCGTGACTATCATGTTTCATGAATGGACCCTTTTCATTCATTACTCAACCATCTACGTTAGTACAAATTATGATTGTTTAATGGAATTTTTACAGCCCATAACTACATCGAAGACTTATTTATTAGTAATAACTACCTTTTTAAAAAAAAATTATATTTGGTAGCTTAATTATTTATCAAATTATCATCTATAACTTGTTTTCGTAACTGCAGTGTATTTCCTTAAAACTAAGTACCTCTCTCCTATTTACGCACAATTTTTATTTTTTTTCAAATATTTTTCTCTCACCTATCAAATCTATTTTCTCCGTCACTGCTCTTTCTCTTTCCGTTCCATCTCCTAGTGTTTTAAATTGATTTTCTCCCTCACCCCTCTTTCTCTCTCTGTTGGCGCACACAGAGATTATGGAAGTAGAATTCTCTTCACAAGCAGACTCCAAGACGTGGCTTCACAAGTTAATCGCGATGGCGTTCATCTCCTTCGATTCCTCTCAAAAGAAGAATGTTGGGAATTGCTCCACTTGAAGATATTCCCAAAAGAAAATTTTCCTTTGGAAGAACTAATTGAAATTGGATACATAATTGCAGAAAAGTGTCAAGGCCTTACTCTTTTTGTTGTTATAGTTGCTGGACTTCTATCAAAGATAGAAAGATCTAAAGATTGTTGGGAAAAGTTTGAGGTAAATTTGAGTTCAAAACAGTTGATGGACATAGTAGATATGAGCTATCATAATTTATATCCACTTAAGTCATCCCACGCCTCTAACTAGTCCAATTGAAAGTCTTTATCTCCGGATAACGTCTTTTTTGTAGCAATCTGAGATGACTCGCTTCTTTCCCGTGAGAACACCAATGATGAGAGTTGTGGAGCTTCATGCTGAGTTGTGGAGCTTCATGCCCACCAAGTGTTTGATAAAATGTTTCAATATATTTCAGTGAATTTCTGTGTATTAACAAACAATATATTTAATTTTCAGTATATTTCAGTATATTATTTCGCTGTATTTCAATGTATTTATCTTTTTTTGGTGTAAATATAGTGAATTATCCAATATAGAGCTGATTTTTACTACACTTTGTTTTCACAACTTTTGTATTTCACTGTATTTCAATGTATTTCTGCATTTTGTATTTCTAATTTATGAAACAGTTTCTGATATATTTTATTGTATTCCATTGTATATACGCATACTACAACTTTATATTTCTTAAACAATTAACCATATTTCATTATATTTCAATGTATATTTTTCAGTGATAAAAGTTGAGAGAGATTCGTAAGCTTTTATGGAAGAACGACTGTTATGCGTGATTTATGGGAAGGTTTAAATTGAATCCCATAATTTTGTTTTTTAAAAAACTGTTTCATAAATAGGGCCTGATTTTACTCTTCAGTGATTTGTGTGAAATAAGGTTGATTTAAGTTGACTTACTATTTAAAAAGGAAAAGAATATTATGTTCCAAAAATATAGCCTATTTTTTCTCTCAGATTTTTTTTTAAAAATATGTTCCAAAAATAGAGCCTAAAATTACTCTAACATGTTTTGTATTTCTCTGTATTTCGTTGTATTTCACTGTGTTTCAAAAATGCGAGATATAATTGAAATACAACCAAAATCAGCTACGAATTGTAATTCTTCAACTTGTAGCTATAACTAGTTAGAAGCTATTAAAAGGTAGTTATTTGTGTGAGTTTTAATCGTTTAATCCTCAATTTATAATGTTAAATCAGACATAACTAAGAGCCTGTTTGGATGGGTTTAAAAAAAGGAGCTTATAAGCCAAAAAAAAAAGTTGGATAGGCCAACTTAGATAAGCTAAGCCAAATGGACCCAATTAATTTTTTGAGCTTATTTTAAGCACAAAATGACTTTAAACTGACCGGCCAAACACTCAAAAAAACTGAAAACAACTTCTAAGCAACTTATAAGCCAATCAAACGGGCTCTAAGTGGGGTACTTCTTTTTCCTGTGGAGTTTAGTCACTTAAAAAGTAAAGTGTAAGGTGCAGTTATGTGAGAAAACAAATGGAGAGTGACTAGACCACAAATATACAAAAGATAGTCAACAAAATACAGCAGAGGAAACACGTGTCCAATACCCTACTGGTCTTTGAGCCCCGTGTTGAACTACGTGGCATGCTACAATCCAACAAGGTCTGAAAAGAAAAAAGAAACCTCAAAAAAAAAAAAAAAAAAAAACCAAAGTCGCTGTTGGATTGTTTGGCTGCCCAAGTTGCCAATCAAAAAACAATCTTTTTTTGGTCACATCACATAAGACAGTCGTTATAATTTCACAGTCCTAAATAGAATTTTCAATCTCTCGTACTTGCATTTTGGCTCTGTCTCTGTAACAAAACGTCGTTAAAGACAGGACATCTAGAGTGACAGGGCTAGTGGAGTTTTTGTTTTTAGTCTTTAGATTAATAAAGGAATATGCTTCTTGCTAGAAAATGGTTCCTTATAGGTTCAGATAATATGCTGATGTCGGTTCTTTAATCTGAGAATCTTGTTATATGTACTATACTGAATTGTGATCATTGCATATATAAAGGCAGACCCTATAGGCATTTTGCTCTCTCCTCTGGCTCTTTCTTCAATCAGGTTACTTTTTCTTCTTTTTAGTGTTGATATTTGATATAATTGTGTGTGTGTGTGTGTTTTTTTTCCAGTTCTTGAAGATAGTATGAAGTAGTTGTTGACAGTTATATTGATGTTACTGTTAGATTGTCATTCTGTTTCACGAGTTATATATATGTCCATTTCTGTTTTAAAGAATTCTTTTTTCCCAGCATGCCCTAATTTTTGTTGTCGAAAATAGGAATCAGTTTTCCATTGAATTATTATTGTCCCTTTTTGCTAAATTTTGAATCTTTATCATTGCCTGCTACTTTTGGACTACTTCAAATCAATGCGATATTTGGTACCAGCCATTGGTTGGTTTGTGATTTACTGTGTAGTTCCCTTCTTAGTTACATTGAGGAGTTAAATTTGGTTTCTCCATGGAAGATTCTGCATCTGCGAAGCTTGTAATTTTGATATAGTTTTCTGTGTTGATAACTTATGGGGGCTAGATACATGCTTCAATCATGACTATTGACTAAAATCTAAGATGTAATGTATTTTCTCTTCCTTGCAGTTGTTTTTTTTTTCCCCCGCTTGCCCTAAGTTTTGTGCCTTTCTTGAAACTAGGAATCAGCTTTTCATTGAATTATTGTAGCTTTTTGCTAAATTTTGAATCTTTATTAGTGGCTGCTACTATGAGACTACTTCAAAAATCAGCACTTCCCTGAGTAATTTCCTTCTTAGTTACAATGAGTAGTTAAATTTGGTTCTTTTAAAAGATTGTGCACCTAATGCTTGTACTTTTAATAGAGTTTTCAGTGTTAAGTTGATTAAATTTGGGGCTAAAATTTAACATATATTGTATTTTCTCTTCTTTGCAGTTGGTTCATGTGAAGTAGAATTCACTGGGAAGAACTTTGATCCAGCAAAGTGGCGGGGATCTAATTTTACTGCTAGCTGAATGGGGTCTGATAAGCAGTCCAGTGGTCTGCTTGATACTCTAAAAATGGAGAGAGTTAGGACAATCTTAACTCACTCTTATTCTTATCCACACGAGCATTCGCGGCATTTGTTCATCGCAGTGTTTGTGGGATGCTTATTTTTTATATCATCAGATAACATTCATACACTTATTCAGAAGTTAGATAGCAATGTCAAGTGGTGGTCAATGTACGCCTGTCTGCTTGGATTCTTTTACTTCTTTTCATCTCCATTTATAGGGAAGACAATCAAACCAAGTTATTCAAATTTTAGTCGTTGGTAAGTCTTTTCTTTCTATATCTGGCTTAATAATTAGTAAAATAAATTGATGAAAATGGTATTGAGAGAATTGCCTTTTTGCAGGTATATAGCTTGGATACTTGTCGCTGCTCTCTATCATCTTCCCAGTTTTCAATCTATGGGAGTTGATCTCAGGATGAACCTGTCTTTGTTTCTTACCTTATTTGTCTCGTCCATTTTGTTTCTTCTCGTTTTCCATGTTATATTTCTTGGACTTTGGTATCTTGGCCTTGTTGCTCGTGTGGCTGGAAAGAGGCCTGAGATCCTGACAATTATGCAAAATTGTGCTGTAAGTTTCTGGAAAACTTTGTAAGATGATACTCCCTCTATTTTAATTTGTTTGTCTTACTTTCCTTTTTAGTCTATTTCAAAAAGAATGCCTGTTTCCTAATTTTGCAACTCCTTAATTTTAATATCTCACATTGCATGTTTAAGACCACAAGATTATAGAGCATTTTGGTACATTATACATATCTTTGTTTAAGATCACAAGATTTAAAAATCTTCTTTACTTTCTTAAACTTCATGCCCATTCAAACTAAGACACATAAATTGAAACGGAGGGACTGAGGGAGTATAAAGTAACTGGGGCCTTTTGACTTATTTTTCATCATCTCTGTAGGTTTTAAGCATAGCATGCTGTGTGTTTTATAGTCACTGTGGTAACCTTGCTGTAGTGAGGGAAAAGACATTTGACCGGAGGAATTCTGGTTGGTTTTCCTTGTGGAACAAGGAAGAGCGGAACACTTGGCTTACAAAACTCGTAGGCATGACTGAGTTGAAAGATCAAGTTTGCAAATCTTGGTTTGCTCCAGTTGGGTCAGCCAGTGATTACCCCTTTTTGTCCAAGTGGGTCATCTATGGAGAGGTATTTGTCTCACACAGTTCTGTTTCTCATTTTTTTTTTCACTTGATATAACAGAGGATCTTATGCAGTTGCCTTTTTTTTTTCTTCTGAACTTTTACCTTTCAGTTAACTTGCAACGGCTCATGTGCAGAATCGTCAAATGAAATTTCTCCGTTATATTCGTTGTGGGCCACTTTTATAGGCCTCTACATTGCAAATTACGTTGTGGAAAGGTCATCAGGGTGAGTAGCTCGAATATTTGTTCACATAATAAAGTCATGTAAAGATGAAGAGCTTCTATACTTTGCTTATGAGGGCAAATGCATTACTGTGTCATTATAGAAAAGCAAGTCACCTATATTCTGGTTGCAATTATGACTAATGCTACCTGGTTGGTTCGATAAGGCACATCAGCCTATTCAAAATCAGAAAGCTTTTAATATAAAAGCAAATC
Source organism: Lycium barbarum (assembly GCF_019175385.1). NCBI lineage: Eukaryota > Viridiplantae > Streptophyta > Magnoliopsida > Solanales > Solanaceae > Lycium > Lycium barbarum. The sequence goes on along the minus strand of NC_083338.1, from coordinate 146,657,613 downwards.
TTGAGTAAATTATGATAATAATTTTATTTGCCGACTTTAATCTGAAATCTTGCCTGCTTGGAGTGAATTGTAAGAACAATTATGCTAGATTTACTTGTCTGCTAACAGTTCAACCTATAATGATTAACAGGTGGGCTCTCTCGCGTCCTTTGTCACTCAAAGAGTTCGAGAAATTGAAGAAAAAGCAAATGAAACCTGAGTTCTTGGATATGGTTCCTTGGTATTCAGGGTATGTTCTTTCGTTATACCTCTTACGTTTCCCCTTCCATCTGCGGGGCCAGTATTCTGTAGTGAAAAAAAGCTTTATCAATCTTCTTAATAGAACACGCTGAGTTGCAGGACATCTGCCGATTTATTCAAGACAATGTTTGACCTGCTGGTATCCGTAACTTTGTTTGTTGGACGCTTTGATATGCGAATGATGCAGGTAACATATATGATGTTCTAAATTCCTTCAAAATATATTCAACTTTCAGAGTGAATTTCCTATTGCGATAACTTACGAGATGCTGCCATTTTTATTTTTAAGATTTTAGAATGATCAAGTATCAAAATGTTTCCTCCTTTTGATAAAAATTCATTTCACATGTTAATGAAATGATGAGTGTACAATGGATTTGTATTTTTGATGATACAAGGCAACACAACGGACTTGATAAGCAAATCAACTATGGTTTGCGGCCCCTACTTCATCTGCCTTTACAATATTTACTATATTTTGAACGTTCCGGATACAGCATGTATCCCTCCCCCCCCCCCCCCCCCCCACACACACACACACATTTTTTTTTTTACTATTTGAAATCCACACTCTTTGACACCTGAGATTCCGTATCGAGTAGATACTTCCGCAGGAGCATATTATATTTTTTGGTTAAATACATTACGAGATGTTTTTCCATACTTTCCGCATTCAGTTCTAGTTATTTCTGCACCTTCTAATTGACCTGAACAACATATACGGTGTCACGACCCAACCCCGTAGGCCGTGACTAGTGCCCGATCTGGGCACCCGAACCCATCTATCAAATATTATCTCAAATTCTATCAACCCATCCTAGTATATGGCGGAAGCCGACAAGGCTTTATTTCAAATTTAGGTAATTTCCAGAAAAATTTCGGCAGAGTTTCCTTTATTTTACGGACTATCCAATATACCCTGCACCCAGAAAATACCAACAAAAGCCACACAGGGCTAACCAAGCAATATATAAACATATGCGGACCGGCCGCCTCGGCGTATAGGATCGCCCAAACAACATATGCGGACCGGCCGCCTCGGCGTATGGGATCGCCCAAACGACATGTACATACATCCATACAGAAAGACCCTAACCCACAAACATGTCCACAGACCTCTAAACAGACCGACAGAATCATATGACGGGACAGGGCCCCCGCCGTACCCATGAACGAATATATACAAATGCACTAATAAAAATATATATACCAAAAGTATAAGCTCCGGAAAGAGAGGAGCACTCCGAATAGCAGAAAGGGTGTCCTAAACAGGTGGATCACCAGGCTGTGCGTCTGTACCTGCGGGCATGAAACGCAGCCCCCGGAGAAGGGGGTCAGTACGAAATATGTACTGAGTATGCAAAACAGAAGGTACAGAAATAAATCTGAATAATAATCGAATCAGATATATAGAAAATAATACATATCAAAATGTTTATTTCCAAAGTATAAATTATGCATAGGGCACTGGAAAATGTGGTCGCCCGCCTGTCGATGGCGCCACAACACAGCATAACACCAGAAAGTTTCAAATCTCCGAATCCCCGTCACACATCACAACACAGCATAACGCCAAACATAAGTGGAACCCGGCCCTCGAGCGAGGAGCACGGTGAACCATAAACACAGCATAACACCGGAATGTATCAAAAAGCGCACGACAACAGAACCGGCCCGGGAACCGGCGAACGATATCATAGTAGGCACGAGCGGAGTAGTGAGGAATCATATGCATAAAATCATTATTATAAATCCGAAGGATAAGTAAAATAGTCATATTCGAAATCGGAGTAATAATTATCACTTTTTGATTCAAAGTTGTCGAATTTACATAAAGGGCGTCGTGGGACCCACGGACGAGTATAGACCCGAACTGAGCCCGCCTATGAAAAACATACCCATTATACATCAAGCAAACTCCTATAAAAATTATTGGAGCGATCCGAGCCTCTATGCGAAAAATATGGCATTCAGAGATTACAAAATTTCTTAAAGTGAACATTTTCTATGCGAATTTCGGAAAGCGATTACTTCAAATACATCATGGTTCATATTTCATAAAAACATACATAAGAGTGTCAAAGAATATATATATGGATCATAACATGCTCGGATCTCGAATTTGGAATTCCCTTAAAGCTCTAATCTAGCCTATGTGAAACTAAGGCATGCCAAAAGAAGGAAGGTTGCTTTACATACCTCTTACGCACTTCCAAAATAGCCAATCTAAAGTAAATTTCCAATCTACGCCTCGGGCTCCCCAAGGTCTACAAATACGCCAACGAATACCAAACATTAGTTAAGGACACTTGAGCCATTCTTTCCAACTAATCATTAAATTCTACAGAAAATTCGGCAGCACTTCCCCTATAAATAGGCCATCCCGAGAATTTATCTCGCTCAAAATCAACAACAACCACAATAACCAACCTAGCTAGCAACATCAATAATCAATTCGAAAGGCAAAACAACATTAATAGCTCTCTTTTACATCTTTCAACAACTTTCCAAATATTCGTTTCAACGGCTTACTTTCAAGCCACAATATCGTTCGTACATTCGATTATTAACCCAAATCCATACTAACAACATTAGAGGACTTCTAAACCATTCACATAATTTTTTTCCAACAATCCAAAAATTTTCCCAAAGCTGGCCGAAACCAGTCCCCTAAACTGTGAGCAGCCCTCTCGTTGCTTTCCTTATTTTTAAGTCATGTTTTGTATCACAATCCACAATATAACGATATGATTTTCATAAAATATACAATTTACGTCAAACGCACAACTAGCCTCAAAACAGCCCCCTACACGGCTTCAACACAACTACGACAACTTCATGATTTTTTTTTATCCATTTATCCACACCACAACACATTCAATTTACTCCCAATACATGTACAAGAAGATTAAGCATGATTCCATCTAAACCTATCACTCACGGCTCACTTCAACTTCAACAACAACAATCCAATACCGACATGCAAAAAAAATTATATACATTCAATTCATCATCTATACATGTTCATAATGTATCCAAACTCATTATAAATGTAAAAGAAATAACCAATTCTTACCTTGAATACTTGGCTCCAATTTGTGTCTTAAATTCTTATACTTATTCTTGCTTCTCCACCTCCCTCTCCTTGTCTTCTCCTTAGAATTTTATTAAATCACAAAACTGATTTTTTTTTTTCTCCACTCTAGCCGTGACCTCCTTCTCTTTCAACTCTTCTTTTTCTTGGTTTGTTTAGTTCTTGAAAGCTGATTTTTCAACAAGTGGAGTTGGAAAGTGTCATTTGCACTATGCCTTATTTTATATATTATTCCCCATATTGCTACACGTATTCCCTCTTTTGAGGACTCACTTTTGCACCTTGTTTCTTTAATTTTCAGATTTGATTCCCCCCTTTTTTTTTTCTTTTTTTTTTTATTCGGGTGGGGCCCACATGGCCCCTTAGGCTTAATTAATTAATGAAGTGATTAAATTTTAATCCCACTTAATAATCTAATCATAGTTAATTTACCCCTAATCTCCAATAATATCTTTATACCAATAAAATTTATAAACAATTTATGTTTTAATTAAAATTAAAAAAAATTAAAGATTTCTATTTCGTGTCCGAAAATAATTCCGCCTTTAACTTGATTCGACTTGCTTGCGAATAATTTGACGTATAAATATACGGGGTATAACATACGGACCCCTTCCACCCCTTTTCATTACTAATGGAATATCCTTCATTATTTTACTAAAAATGGAATGAAAAGATTTTTCCATGAATTTAATTGATCTTGCTAACTTCTCCTTGTGCTTATAATTGATATAGTTTGGTTGACCTTACATTGTCCTAAAATTCTCCGATGGTTAGGCGGCTATGAGCAGGGTTGAAGATGGGGCTAAGCAGGAGGATCTGTTGTATGATCAGTTTAGTGAAAAGGATGGTCTGTGGTTTGACTTCATGGCAGATACAGGAGATGGTGGAAATTCTTCCTACAGTGTGGCTCGGCTTCTTGCTCAACCTTCACTCCGTCTCCAAGTCAATGGTTCAATGCTTAAACTGCCACGTGGAGACATGCTTCTTATTGGGGGTGACCTTGCGTAAGATCCTACTTCTCTCTGTACCATTAGTTGGTCTTTTGCATAATACTGAGACATTCTGATAGCCTTGTCTTATGTCTTAAAACTGACCAATTAATTACACTGACCAAGTTTGCACCCATGTCATTTACCTGGGGTAATAATGTGTTTGGCACTATGTATATTCTGCTAGTACAGTTTATGTTTCCTGGAGCAGCTTTTGTTATTTACTTATTCTGTTAATTTGCCAAGTTACGCGTAGAAGTTTCTCATTTTAGACAAAGATAAAGATTCATGATGATTATTTTATGAAGTTAGTCTCCAAAACTAGTTTTTCTATCTATTTAATGCAGCTTCTGATCCATCTAATGATAGCATATAGTGACTACACGATACATACTTTTCTTTATCCTCGCATCAATTGCAGGCTGAGGAGATCTTTACAGGATATGGTATTTTTGTGAGGCTTGTCTAGTCAGATTGATTATCATTTATGATACAATAATGAAAAGATACTATTATAAATAAATAAATAAATAAAATAGAGAAATTAATAATGATAAAAGTCCTAATTTTAAGATAAGTAGAAGTATATTCTATCATATATTGTACAATAATGAAAAGATACTATTATAATTAAATAAATAGAGAAATTAGTAATGATAAAAGTCCTAATTTTAAGATAAGTAGAAGTAAGAAGAGATGATTTCATGATACCTCAATTCCTATTCAATTGATTTCAGATAAGTAGAAGTAAATAGAATATGATTCCTGCTGCAATTTTTTGGTGTATTTGGACTGAGAGGAACAAGAGATGTTTTCATGATACCTCAATTCCTATTCAAGCTCTTAAAGCCAAATGCTTAGTTAATCTTTTTTGCTGGACAATGTTGTCCCCAGTATCTGATACTGAACATTTCTTAGATTTTATTAGTACTCTAACTTTAGAAGGAATCAATGTATAAGGGGCCTGCAATTCTCTTTTGTTTTTTTGCCTATCTGTAATTACGCCCCTGTAATTATGCATCTACTTGATCAAGTAAATTGGTATGGAAGCAATTTCATTTCTTCAGCATTTAAATGCATAAATGTTGAATCCACTAAGTTTTGGGCATATTACCGAGCAAGCTATCTGTGACGCCAATACTTATACTTTTTGTGCTAGAGAACTCAATATGTTTTGCCTCTTTATTCATAAAAAAGAAAAACTGTTCCGCCTCTTTACTTCATTTAGAACTAACAACAGGACGACAGAATGCTGTTGAAATTGTTAAACTAATAATTATTTCTTTTTTCTCATGTTGTATAGGTATCCTAATCCATCATCATTTACATATGAGAAGCGTCTTTTTCGTCCCTTTGAATATGCTCTTCAGCCTCCTATGTGGTATAAGGAAGAGCATATTGCTGTAAGTAAGCCTGAATTGCCTCCTGAGGTGGATGAACTTAGGCAGTATGATGGACCTCAGTGTTTTGTCATCCCTGGAAACCATGGTCAGTATAGTTTCTTAGCCTATACCTCCTGATTTTTTTTTTACTTCCTTACAACATCTTTGGCCAAGCTTCTCCAAGGCCAAAAGTGCTTTTATTTTTTAAAAAGTGTTTTCTTTCAAAGTTGAGGTGAATGGCCAAGCTTTTAGGGGAAGAAAAAGTGCTTTTGAGTAGAAGCAGAAGTTGTTTTTGAGAAACTGGAAAAAAGCAGTTTCTCCCCAGAAGTATTTTTTGAAAAGCACTTTTGATAAAATCACTTAGAAGTATTTTTTAAAAGCTTGGCCAAACACTAATTGCTGCTTAACTGTTTTTCAACTTGATTAGCCAAGCAGTTTCACCAAAAGTACTTTTTTCGAAAAGCACTTTCCAAAATAAGCTGATTTTAGAAGCTTGGCCAAACATGCTATTAGTTTCAGTAAAGCAGGATGGCTTTTTTAAGCTTGATATTCTTTATCATAATCGAAGTCCATTCTTGAATTGCAGACTGGTTTGATGGGCTTCAGACGTATATGAGGTACATTTGTCACAAGAGCTGGTTGGGTGGTTGGTTTATGCCTCAAAAGAAAAGCTATTTTGCGCTGCAGCTCCCCAGTAGGTGGTGGGTATTTGGTCTTGATCTTGCTCTCCATTGTGATATTGACATATACCAATTCAAGTTCTTCTCAGAATTAGTAAGGGATAAGGTATCTCCTCTATGCTATGAGCATAGTCGTCATGTTGATTTTCCCTTCTATCTCTATTGCTGAATATTGGAACATTTCCTGGTTGTTCAAAGATCATAGTTTCTTTATTGATACAAACAGATTTTACAACACCAAATCAGCTAAGGTTTCTCTAATATTTTGTTGATATATTATTAACTGTTACTTTTTTAAAAGTCTGTATTTGTTAGTCTTTAGATAAGTCAAATTATACACAGTCAGATGATTTATAACAAACAGTCTGTAATTATTCAGCGTTCAGATTTGGAGGCAACATCTTAGTAATCATATATTTATTAAAATTTAGACATCTTAATCATAATAAATACAAACGAAACCGTAGTTTGTTTGTGTTGAGGAAATGGTGTCTTGAAAGAGGTATAGTTCACCACTGGGTTAAAGCCAAAAGACCAAAGCAATATAAGTTGATGAAAGTATGAAAGTCCATGGTATAGTTTAATTGAGATACTTGTTCTCTAGACAACAACAACAACAACAAACTCAGTGTAATCCTACTAGTGAGATACGACTTCAAAATCATGGGATGTGTTTCAGTTGTGTTTATTGATTTATACACTTCTCTTATGATGGGAAGATCTAGAATTGCCTTGTTACCCTCAAACTTTTTATCATTCAAATATAATGGAGAAAATGTTACCCCCCAGATTTCCAACTTTTCCATGAGAATAATGTGAGAATGCTTGTAACCTGTAATTTCAGGAGGGTGGTTTCTCAATAGTAGTTCCAAGTTACACTTACATCTCTTAGGGATTGTAACTCCATGCAGTTTTTTCTTGGTGATCAGACCTGGAAAATACTTTGCTAGTTTGTGAATGATAGCTGTCAATTAAAAAGTGAACAAGACCTTGACTAAATTGTTAGTGCTTCTTAGTTCAGGATTCATGTATTTACTCCTTCGGGTTGTACTTTAAGCTACTAATTTAATATGAAATGAAGATTATCGAGCTTATAGTGCACTTAATGACCCACAGCTTTTTAAGGTTTTAATTCTTGCTTAATGGATGCTCTGTTCAGGTCGGGGAGAATGATTCTGTGATCATTATGACGCACGAGCCGAACTGGCTTCTTGATTGCTACTTTAATCAAAAGACTGGAAAGAATATTACCTACTTGATACGAGACCATTTAAAAGGAAGGTGTAGACTACGGATTGCTGGAGATGTGCATCACTATATGCGACATTCATATGTTCCATCAAATAAGCCTGTTTATGTCCAACATTTACTTGTTAATGGTTGTGGCGGTGCTTTTTTGCACCCTACGCATGTCTTCAAGAATTTCAACGAGATATATGGAACTTCATATGAGACCAAAGCTTCTTACCCAACTTTTGAAGATTCAAGCAGGGTATGGAATTTAAAATATCCTATCAAAAGAGAAATTTCTGGTCGGATATATTATTTGGGTGCTTACAAGCTTATTAACATTTGCAGATTGCGCTGGGCAATATATTGAAATTTAGGAAGAAAAACTGGCAATTTGATGTTATTGGTGGCATGATATATTTCATGTTGGTCTTTTCTATGTTTCCACAGGTAATTTGTTTTTCAGATTTTTGATCTATTCTTTTAGATTTGTTCTAAGCATCAGTTCCCTCGCTGCCTCATGCCTCCTTAGACCGTGGCATGTTAATTTGAAGTCTTTGTGAGCAGTATATTGTATTCAACTTTTCTAATCATTTCCCATCTGCTTCTAGTGTCAGCTAGATCACATTTTAAAAGACGACACCTTCTCGGGACGCTTGGGAACTTTCTTCGGCACAGTGTGGGATGCTTTTATGTATATGTTAGGATGCTCATATGTATCAGCAGCTGGTGCTATATTACTTTTAACAATTGCAATAGTCTTTGTGCCTTCTAAGGTGTCTTGGAAAAAGAGACTACTAATTGGGATTCTTCATGTGTCTGCGCACTTGGCTGCTGCCTTAATTCTCATGCTGTTGATGGAGTTAGCTGTTGAGACTTGTATTCGGCATAATTTACTTGCCACTTCAGGTGAGGTTTTGTATATTGTCTATGTGTGATTCAGTCGATCTGTTTACTCTTTGGTCCACATAGTTCTCTTTTTAAATTTATTCAAGTGCTTTTCCTTTTCTTTTTCTTAACTTCAATGTTCAGTTGTTGTCCCAATTCTGATTCTTTATATAAGCTCATTGATATTATGCCTTTTAATTCTTTGATTGTTTCTTGATAGATAGCTTCTCTGGGTAACTTGTTAAATGGAATTTACTGAACTCAGCCCCGATTCCTTGTTTCATGTTTCTTTGATTCATATTGCTTTATGCTGAACTTCTAAACTTTGTAATCCAGGTTATCACACTTTATATCAATGGTACCGGTCTGTTGAGAGTGAGCATTTTCCGGATCCAACTGGCCTCAGGGCACGTATAGAACAATGGACATTTGGCCTTTATCCAGCATGTATTAAGTATCTCATGTCTGGTTTTGATGTTCCCGAGGTAAGAAATCATATGATAGACGATGTTGCTCCATGACAATTTTGTTGATCTGTTATATTCCGTCTTCCTCTAATCTCATGCATGCAATTTTCAGGTAATGGCCGTTACCAGGAGTAATATTTGCAAAAATGGGATGGATTCTCTCTCCCGAGGGAGTGCTGTAATCTATTATGCATCGGTCTTCCTTTATTTTTGGGTCTTATCAACTCCGGTGGTTTCGTTGATACTTGGAAGCTACCTATACATTTCCATTAATTGGCTTCACATGCATTTCGATGAAGCATTTTCATCACTCCGCATTGCAAATTACAAGGCATTTACACGGTTCCATATCAATAGCAAAGGCGATCTTGAAGTTTTCACCCTTGCAGTCGATAAGGTGAGATATCGCCATCCCAGTCTGTGGCAGTTGAACATTTAGACAATTGCCAACATTTCCTGATTTATTTTTCCTAATTATAATGAAGCGTGTAACTTTATAAGGAATAGTTTTTGCCAGGTGGTAGATACTATCAAAGCCACTTTGTCTATTAGGGTCTGTTTTCCACTATCCTTTTCTGCAAAAGCTTCCGAAAAAGTAATCTTCCTGAAAAAAATTGTCCAATCAAGTTTCTGGACAAACTTTTATGTAGCCGATTTCAACTTATTGGATTGAGGCATAGTTCACTGTTGACTGGTTTTTGAAGCTTTTTTGAAGAGAACTACTTTTAGGTGAATCGAACATCAGCTATTTACGCTTGATGTATGATTTTGCAGGTTCCAAAAGAATGGAAATTGGATCCAAATTGGGACGGGGAGTCAAAAGAACGAAGTTATCTCCAGAAGTTCCCTAGCAAATGGAGAGCTAAGGCCCTTCATCAGGACCCTGTAAATACTGTGCGAATTATTGATCGCTTTGTTATTGAACAGAAAGAAAAATCTGATTCAGAACTATCGAACGGGTCACTTAACCAATGACTTGTTTGATTACTAAAATGTCATTTTGTACAGATGTTGTAGGTTAAAGTACTTAGATGGTAGTTGATATATAGGAAGTTGGCTGGATAGAAACAGGATTGTAAAAGGCAAATCCAAGACCCATTGGGATCATAGTTGGGAAAATGAAAAAAGAGGAGAGGAAAATCCTGGTCAGTCATAATACTTTCTTTTACATGTACCACTATTATCTTTGTAGGCAATTTTGTCTATTGTCTTGTAATTTCACATTATGAGATAGTAGTAGCATCTTGTGGCTGGTGAAATCAAGAACCTGCATCACAAGACTTAATTGAAACTTGTTAAAGATCGAGTTGTCTGTTCATAGTTTAACGCCACTTTTGTCATTCTTCACCTATGTGCTTTCCCCGCGGATTATTGAGGCAAAGCATACGAGGAAACGTCAGTATGCACGAGAAGTTCAGAACCAGTGCTGAAATCGTCATTACACTGGATGGTTTGGCTTTATGCTGGTAACTACTATCAAAATTGTTTTCTTTTTGTGCCCCTCATAGAAATGAAGCGTATTAATGCAAAATGCCAATTCAACAACTACCTTGTTACTAGTGATGAATTCTTTAGATCATAGGGTAAAATATTTTCAAGGTTCAAGCTTCTGGAGAAGTTTAATATGGCACTTATTTCACTGCAATGTTATTGTGTTCTTTCGCAAAATAAAGGAAGAAATTGAGGTTTTACCTTTGATAAAACCAAATGTATATCATGACCTTGTTCCACTATAAAGTTTATCGGGGAAATAGGGTAAATAGTATTAAACATTCTTATATTATTACTTAACTACAAATTTTCTTCCTATATCTTAAAATCAAACAAGTACACTCCTGTATTGAGGAAATATTACACAATGAGCTTGAATAATATTTTAGGTTTACGAGGGCATTAAGTGTTTAGATTTGAAAAATATAGACTATATATGAAACTAAATATACTAAAATGGACTAATTAAAGACAAATCAAAACAAAAAATATAAAGTAGTTGTATATTTGATTTGACTATGTTAGAACCGAGCGTCTATCAAAAATAACATATCTATCCCGCAAAGGTAAAGGTAAGGTCTACGTACATCCTCCCCTCCCCAGACGGCTAGACCCCACTTATGGGATTACACTGGTATGTTGTTATTGTTGTTGTATATTTGATTTGATGAAATGTGAGAAAGAGAATAGACACATGGGAATACTCCGGTATATTGCAATATCACTAATAACGAACATAAATTTCATAAAATTAGAGGAAACTAGAGAAATAGAGGAAGCTAGAGAAAGACACTTAATAATTACATGCTTAATGTACCTTAATTCTGATTTCCTCTTTAAAATATATTTTATTTATATTAAATAAATAGTCATGACATAAGTTATCCTGATTAGACAATAACAGGGATATTAATGCCGCATTATGTACGACATGAAAAGAAAGACCATCATAATACTACAGAATTTAGGAAGTGTAACGTAAATCGTAAGCCGAGTAGTAATTATAAACCTTTTCTATCGGTTTTTGACATCTATATATACCCATCTAATCTCTAACGCCTGATCGTCTTCTCTTAATTAAAGAAATAAATAAATCTTTCTTCTCTGTTCAAACAATTGATTTATCATGGCTGGTGGGAACTTTATCGCCCCCGAAGGTGGCGAGTACCCGGGGAAGCTAACACGTTACGACTTACGTGGCGATTACTTGTATCATGGCAGCCATGGGAGGGTTGATATTTGGTTACGACATTGGTATTTCTGGCGGAGTTACTTCTATGACTCCTTTCTCCAACGCTTCTTCATGTCTGTTTATCGAAAGGAATAAGAGGCACTCAACACATCCACCAACCAGTACTGCAAGTTCGATAGCCAGTTGCTCGCCCATTTTACCTTTCCGTCTATGTGGCTGCCCTGGTCGCCTCGGTTGTGTAAGAAACACGTCAGGAAACTGACTCTGTTCCTTGGAGGTCTCTTCTTCTTGATTGGCGCCGTTCTCAACGCTGCTGCTGTCCACTTTACCATGCTCGTCTTGGGTCGTATCCTTCTTGGTGTTGGTGTCGGGTTTTCTAATCAGTCTGTCCCTATTTATTTGTCCGAGATTGCCCCCTACAAGTACAGGGGTACTTTCAACGTCTTGTTCCAATTGGCCATCTCTTGATAGCCAATATAGTCAATTTCCTAACGAACAAGATCTCTGGAGGTTGGGGCTGGTACGTCAGCTTAGGAGGTGCAGCCGTGCCAGCACAAGTCATCTTGTTTTCGTCCATGTTTCTCTCCGATAGTCCAAGATCGCTGATAGATAGGGGAAAGGCAAAGGAGGCAGAACAACTTTTGAAAAAGATCAGGGGAGTAGACAATGTCAAGGCTGAATTCGATGACCTTGTGGAGGCGAGCAAAGCATCCAAGAAAGTAGAAAAGCCGTGGAAAAACCTTCTGAAAGTCCGAAAGTACAGACCCCAGTTGATTTTATCGACTCTAATTCTGTCCTTCCAGCAGCTCACGGGAATTAACGTGGTCATGTTCTATGCTCCGGTGCTTTTCCAAACTCTAGGCTTTAAGAGTAATGCTTCCCTAATGTCCGCTGTCATCACCGGCGCTGTTAACGTTGGTGCAACTTTTGTTTCAGTCTATTGTACAGATAGGTACGTAAGGTACGGTAGGAGGGTACTGCTCCTCTTGGCTGGCTTACTAATGTGTGTATCCAAGGGATTAGTGGCATTTCTTATTGGATGGAAATTCGGAATATCGGGGGGCGCAACAGTTTAGCCTCAGTGGTATGCAATATTAGTGGTTCTCTGCATTTGTGTATTCGCGGCTGCTTTGGCATTTTCATGGGGTCCATTGGGATAGTTGGTTCCAAGTGAGATATCTCCACTCGAAGTTCGATCTGCAGCACAGTGTGTTACCGTCTCCATGAACATGTTTTTCACGTTTGGTGTGGCTCAGATTTTCTTGAAGATGCTCTGTTGGATGAAGTTCGGTCCGTTCATCTTCTTCGCGGCATTTGTGTTTATAATGACTCTGTTTGTTTTCTTATAAGTGCCCGAAACCAAGAATATACCCATTGAAGAGATGTCCCTTGTCTGGAGAGAGCATTGGCACTGGAAGACGTACGTGGATGATGTTGACAATGCAGAATCCAAGCCACAAGGGAAGACCGCAAAGGAGATAGTCTAGAGTAGTATTATAGGATTAGCAAAGTTTAATGTTTTGGAATTTTTGGTACAATTGACTTTGTTATTTTTTTCATAGTACTTGTGTGTTCTCTTTCTATTCAATATATTCTTGTTTCTGATTTATTTTGATTCCCATTAAGGCTACCAAAAGTGGGACTAACTAGGCTAAGGTTACTGAATAACAGTAATAATTTGGTTTAAGAAAGTGAAATTTTTTTGTGCCTACAAAACGGAAAGGTTGCCAGTTCAGGAAAGGTAATAAACTGACGGATATAATTATGATTCTTAAAGATTGTTAGGCTTCGATTCATTCTGATTTCTACTTTTCTTGTCCAGAAAAGCTTCCAATTCTGGAACACTTTTATATAGCCAATAATAACCTATTGAGATTGAGGGGTAGCTCATTATTGATCGATTCTTGAAGCTCTCTGTTAGAGAACAACTACTTCAGGGAATTGAACATGAGCTATTTACATTTAATGTATGATTTTGCATGTTCCAAAAGAGCGGAAATTGGATCCAAATTGGGATGGGCAGTCAAAACAGCCTCAGGCCCACAAGAACCAAGTTACCTCCAGAAGTTCCCTGCAAATGGAGAGCTAAGGGCTAAGGCCCTTCATCAGGACCCTGTAAATACCATGCGAATTATTTATCACTTTGTCATTGAACAGAGAAAAACCTGATTCAGAACTATCGAAGGGGTCACTTAACCAATGACTTGTTTGATTACTAATAGTGTCATTTTGTACAGATGTTGTCGGTTAAAGTACTTAGATGGTAGTTGATATATAGGCAGTTTTCTGGGATAGAAACAGGATTGTAAAAGGCAAATCAAACATCAATTGGGATCATAATTAAGAAAAGAGGAAAATCCTGGTCAGTCATTATACTCTATTTTAAATATAACACTATTCTCTTTCAGGCAAATTTGTCTACTACCTTAGTCATTTCACATTATGAGATAGAAGTAGTATCTTGTGGTTGGTAAAATCTAGAACCTCCATCACATGACCTAATATGATCAACCAAATGCTTATATTAGTCTGAATAATATTTTCATTTTCTAATATAATGAAGAAACAGAAATGAAGATTTTTTTTTTTTTTTTGGAACAATGAATCTTAAATCATTATGTAATTTGACTTGTTACTCTCTCCGTTCTAGCAACTTTCATTTTAAGCTTAATGATAAACTTTTATGGCCACACAAATGTTACGACATGTGAAAGACTATAAATTTCAGAAAGATTATGTCAGTTTTAATACATGGATAACCCCTCTCTAACCGGCAACCAAACGTCCCCTTAATGTATATAACTTAAATCAGTGGGCAACATAAATTTTAATTACACCAGAAACTTCATCATCAAGTCAAATTTACATTTCTTAAGCTACGTGTTTTCCTTGTCCATGATCTCTTTGAAAAGTACGCATCTATCACTTTGTTAAATACTGTATGTATTTGCCAGATGTTTGTAGTTCCCAGTACTTCAAGGAGAATAGTAGCAGAAATAATTTTCAACACAAAAGGATAATTAGCTAAGAAGTATTTAGCCCTTAAAATAAAATCTATATCAGCCTCTACCGTTTTGTCGATTTAGTCAATATTGAAAGTGAATGCTTCTACTCAGTACTATATTGGAAAAGTCTACCATATAGGCTACGCACCATCCCATATATATAAACATCTCAGTTCAGAATTCATTAGTGTGTACAACAAACAGAAAAAATGAAAACCAACACAAACTTAAACCCCAATTTCTCTGTGTGCCTTCTGCTGATTCTTTTGCCAGCATTTGCATCTTCAACTTTCTTATTTCAGGTATAGATTGTCCATTCGTTTAATTTATGTGTCTTAATTTTTTTTTAGTGTGTTTGAAATAACAAGATTCAAAAGGATATATTGGTACATTATACTATATTTTAAAACCACAAGATTTAAAAGTCTCGTTTACTATCTTAAACTCCAAGCACAATCAAACTAAGATACATAAAATAGAACGGAGAGATTATATAAGACAAATCCCTTTATTTTGCAGACATATTTTTGTAGTCTCATCTCATCATGTGAAAATGAACCTGTACCATGGTATTATTTGGCAGTTGTCATATAAATTCCACTATGATATGTATTCTTTTTTTATTTTATTTTATTTTATAAAACAGGGATTTAACTGGGGTTCTTCAGGGCAAGATGGAGGATGGTGGAACCATCTTATCAAATTAGTCCCAGATTTGGCTGATGCTGGTTTCACTCATGTTTGGCTTCCCCCACCCTCTAACTCCCTTGTAAATCACTCCCAAGGTACTCTTACACATTTCCTACTTATTTGTTTCCACTTTCAATTTGTAATTTTTTTTTTTTTTTACTACTACTACTACTTCAATGGTTTTAACTTACATACCGTGCAAGAAATTTTACACTATCAATATAATTTAACATGTTATAGCAAGATGCCTAGTTTATTTCCACGTAACTAGTTCTACTTATTACGAATAGTTACAACCTGTGAGTGGCCGAGGACTTGATTTTATCAAATTGACAGGGTATATGCCATCAAGATTGTATGATTTGGATACATCACATTATGGCAATTCGCGAGAACTTAAAGCCTTAATTAAGGCCTTTCATGATAAAGGGATCAAATGTCTTGCTGATATAGTTATAAACCACAGATGGGCTGAAAACAAAGATAGCAGAGGAATCAATTGTTTATTTGAAGGTGGCACCCCTGATGATAAGCTGGATTGGGGTCCAAGTTTCATTTGTGGCAATGACACTGTATTTTATGATGGCAAAGGAAACACGGACACTGGTTTAGATTGGGGCGCTGCACCGGATATTGATCATGTGAATCCACAAGTACAAAAAGATTTATCAGAATGGATGAATTGGCTCAAGGCTGAAATTGGTTTTGATGGCTGGTGATTTGACATGGTCCTAGGATATGCACCTAGGTTCACTAAAATCTACATGGATAACACTAAACCGGATTTTGCTGTCGGAGAGTTCTTCTTGAAATTTAATAACAAACCGGATGGGAAGCCGGACTATGATCAGCACAGGAATGATTTAGTTCATTGGGTTCACAATGCCGGTGGAGTTGTGACAAACGTTTGATTTTACAACAAAAGGGATTCTTGGTACTGCTGTTGGCGATAGGAGGTTTGATTTGTTGAAAGATTCTAAGGGAAATCCTCTAGGAATGATTGGACTTTTGCCTCAAAATGCTGTGACTTTTATTGATAATCATGATACTTATTCACAGCGGCAATGGCCATTCCCTGATGATCCGAATGATAAAGTTACTCAGGGATATGCTTACATTTTAACTCATCCTGGCATTCCATCAGTGGTATGAATATTGTTTCTTTAATCTATTACAGCTAAAGCATTTTTTCTATACAAGTTAATAGAAAGGGACAAAACATGCTAGGATTTAGATTAAAGCATGACCAATTCATAAGAATAACTTACAAGTGAGATTAGGTGTGTATCCATATAGAACTTAAGTTCAATGCACTAGCTTGCAATATTACATGATCAAATCACTTATAGGTAATTACAAGTAAATCTTTATGACAACAATATGTACTTGGTAAAAAAAGCAACTAACCTGCTGTCATGGGTTAAAAGCCTGTTAGTTTTGTCATTATATAATTAAAATCCGTCCACTTATCAATCATGCAGAAGTATTTCAGGCAGGATGGGTTGCTTGTTATTACATCTAATAGAGAAGAACCTTAGGTCCAATTTTGTGAACTCACTTTTGTCAGCTCCACATAATTGGTCTGTTGTCCGAATTAATAAAAAGGGGTGTGATACGTTGACGGTTAAGGTAAATATGTTCAAATTATGATAAATTTTCATATAACATAAAATGGGCTCGAACAGGACAGGATACATAGAAGTCATATCATCCCCTGCAACTAGTTTAGGATTATGGCGAAATTGATTGATTATATTGGATGAGAGAACAACCATCTATATTTCCTCTCTAACTGAAAGGCACAATTATTCTTTTGTGTTGTGCAGTTCTATGACCATTTCTTCCTGTTCCAACGGATGAGGAAACTTAAGGAGTTGTATGCAGTTAGGAAGAGGAATGAGATTTCATCAACGAGCAAAGTGAGGATTTTGGCAGCTCAAAGTGATCTGTATGCGGCAAACATTGATGACAAACTCATAGCAAAAATTGGACCTGGCAATGTTGGAAGCCTTGTTCCATCTGATTTTCAGTTGGCAACATCAGGGTTAGACTATGCTGTATGGGAAAAGAAGGCATAGGTTTATACGGGGTTGCCCAATATGAATAATAATATTAGTGTTAAGACATCATGAAAAAAATAAGGTTGATGACAATGTCCAAGAATTGTAAGTGTGTGGTGTTTTGAAGCACCCAAGATTATAGACAACAAGCAGCATTGATGAATGAGAGGACACAATTTTATGCATCTAATTCTATTCCGATTTAGTATGGTCTATTACAGATTGAACTAAATATTTTGCTTTTCTCCGTTATTTTGCTTCAAAGTGACCATGGACAAAATGGTTGTTAGTGTATTTTCTGTTTTCAGTAACTAAAATATATCTTTTTCCTTTTTTTGTTCTTAAAGAAGCTTGTAAATCCCTGAGTGACACATCAATATTAACAATTTGATAGTAGCAATTCTTGTACCCTAAGTATTCCAAGACCTTGTAATATTGCATTCTCAGAGACAATGTGAACACTTAGCCGCGTAAAAGGAAACACAATTACAATTACTCTTCCTCCGTATCAAATCCCAAATATTGCATTTGCCAAATAAATGGCTCTAAATTGGTTACATCCTGGAACTTGATTTCCACCTCCTTGAAACACATATACTATTGGTTCTCTCCTGTTTCTCCATTGAAATGCTTCCATGGCTGGATTCTGCACACCTTTTTCAATATACATACCATAAAATTCATTCCACCTAACTCCCATAGAGACCTCTTCTAAAGGAAAATAAAGAGATTCTATAGAAGTACATATCTCCAAGTATAGAATGCTCCCGAGAACTCTGCAAATGAAAACCACAAGACCAGGGAAAGATGGGGCCATATTAGCCCGTCTGCAGCTTGATGAACATGATCGACAATTTTCCTCTCAGTTGTAAATCGATCCAATTTGATGCAAAAAATGCAAAAGTTGTTCGTGACCATGCAACTTGTGAGCCAGCTGCCCATTTGCCATCCATTAGGAACAAAGTAAGTTGAGAAATGGAATTATAGTAGCTTAGCAAGAGGATCAGCCAACCAAAGCACGTGCTTTCCAGCAGCTATGGAAAAGGATTAAAAGGCTATAAAAATTTAGAGTGCATAAAAATAGGAGCAGCGAGAGGGAATTGCATATAAGTTCAAAGTAAGCCCCATTCCCTTGAAGGACATGCTGTAGCTCTCACTGATATCACTGCCCCTTCTAAATTGGCAGAAAATAATACCCAAATCGATACTAATAAGAGAAAGAATGATTTCCATTAATAACATATTCATTCCGCTAGAGATGACAATCAGGATGTACTAGTACCATTAAAAGATAATCAAACCAAAACATAGACCAACAAAATGAAGCAATAATGAATATTTAAATCACTTTCTCGGCATACTAATCAGCTCCTACTGATAGAACATATTCACGTGACATGTTATATGGAATTAAATAAACATCGCATTAGAAAAGCAGTTAGTTTAGGATTGAAGTGGCCTCACCATTTAGAAACCAAGTTAAACCTTTGAACTGGGATGGTTTACAGGATGATAATTAGCCGAACAATCTGACCCATAAACCGGAATGCCTTGGTTACTTCTCTCAGGCACTTATTCTTGTCATCTCTAGACCAATGCTGCAATAAAGATGCAATTGATAGAGTACGAAAAGCAGTTAGTGGTGCTTTTGAAATACTGAAACAAAGTCAATGACGCAAAAATCTTGGGCATTTACCTTTGCCAGCATGTTGAAACTTTCACGCACACTTCGCAACAGCTCTTGTTCATCCCCCTCCCACTTGTAGAATTCCAACTCTTTTTCCTCTAAGAGTTTCTCAAAGGCCTAATAACATTAATTCAGTAAAAATAGATGACCAAACATATAAATACTGAGTTAAAGGAGTTAACTTAAATATTGAAAGTCAGAGCCACTATATGATGACAAGAATTGACAAACCGGTAATTCAATTAGGAAAAGAAAAGTGCAATAAATTTCAGTATTTAAAAATGCCAACCCCTTTAATTTCAAGCATTTCTTCCTGGATAACTTTATCTTCCCTGGGATCCCTGGGAAGCGGTCAATCATTATATAACATGCCAAAACTTATCAAATAGAAAATTTATAGAACATGCCAAAGTTTGTTTTCCTTCTTTAATGTTATTACTATTATATTTTGGATAAGTCATGTGAGAAACCAAAGATTCGAGATGGTACACAAAATATTTACCTAAATTTTAAACTAGAAAAATCACAATACAATAAAGATTCTATTGCATATATTTTGATCAAGTATATACTTACGTAGATATACTCATATAAAAGATTTGAAATATAAAATCTAGAAAACTAAATCAAAATCAGATGCTTTTTTTTTATCAAGAAAAATATGTCAAACAAAATCAGATGCTATTCAGCATTTGCTCAAAAACCGAGCAGCTATTCCAAACTCTGCACCATACAGATGTACAGTTGCAAATTGGTTCATTTTTCCAAACCTAGCTTAAGAGACCATCTGGACCAAATTCCATCTTAGTTCCAGTCATTTCCAGATTAGAGTTGATGGAAGCAGAGGAGAAGAAACAACGAATTTGCATTTGCCAGTCTAGATTACTCTTTAATTTCAATTTGCATCCTTATATTTATAGAGTCCTGCCTAAGTCATACACTAGTACTATTCTGAGCTTCAGCATTGCCTAGACAAGATAAAAAATTAGAACCACATAATAATTACTAAGCATGAACTGACTAACAATAACAAGTCACTTCTCCCCTCCTAAATGAGAAGAAATAGTCCGGTTCATTCAATAAGACGTATATATCCCTGAGTAATATTCAAACATGTCAGAGATACCATGCGTTCTTCAAAAGAAATGGTTTTAATGAAGTAAAGATTAGGCTCAAGCTGGAATTCAATGAGTTAAAATTCTAGGCATCTACTGGTGGAAAAAAGATGCATTGAGTTGTGCTCCTTCCAAATTTTCTTAGCTCATAAATTGTTTGCTTCAATTGTAATTTCCTGAGCAAGGTCTTCATTTTCTATGTATCAATGGGAACATATGTTATACAAAGAATCTCAGCACGACGCAACATGATATGACACTAAAATAAAGCTCAGAAATCACAATGGGCCAAATATTTTCAGCTCACAAATGAGTCTACCATAGAGCTCTCCAGTCCAACATGTAATAAACCCTTCACTGGAGATTTCACAAAGAAATTGTTTGAAGACATTTTATTATTTCGTTTCATCATTTTCAGGAAAAATGAAAACTCCACAAAAACATTCAGGGGATAATGACAAACAGAGAAGGAAGTTGTACCTTTTTGGCTATGACTTGACCTCCTGCTATGTGCGAGAAATAAATGTTGTAGAAATGGGATAGAAATAAACGAGGAGTCTTTTCTGCCAATTCCTCCAGATAATTGGCATAACTGACTCCAGCATTGCTCGGTTCAGGAATTTCATGACCCTGTTGGCTAAACCATTCTAGGTCGTTGGATATACATTCTGCTCGCTCCAATCCAGTCCTTCTGAAGTAGGCATCTAGGTTAAACAAATAGCAAACTTTCTAACATCATTTGAAATTCAACAAACAATATGTCCTAATGGCTTTTATCGTGTTTCTTTTGTTTTTTCAACCAAAAATAAAATCAAACCTTCACAAACATATTACACTTTGTTTTTCCTCTGTCATGAAAATGAGATTCAAAGACCAAGAAGTCCTAACAAGATTTTACATGATGCGAAGAATCTAAAGAATAAAATAGCAAAAATTAAGGGTATGTTTGGTATGAGAAAATGTTTTTCAATTTTTCCATATTTGGTTGGCAAAATATTTTCTCTAGGAAAACAAGTTTTTAAGGAAAATGACTTCCCTAATAGAAGTAGGAAAAACAAGTTCTACAAGTAACATTCCACGTTCATTATCTCCGCCCCACCCACCCAATGCTCCAACCCCCACCTCTTGACCATCCCACCCCCGAATCCCCACTCCCCACCCGTCCCAACCCAATAGTGTTTTGCTAGATTACATATAAATATTGTCGGATAATATTATTATTTTTTTGCTTACAGATTACGAAACACTAGAAATTAAGTAAGAAACTCCCATGTTTTCCAAGAAAACATTTTCCTTCAAACCAAACACACCCTTAGTCTTTTTCTCTTTTTGGAGAGGGAAAGAACACTGAAAGTTGAAGACTTTATGGTGGATGTAACATAACTAACAGATAAATCATAGAGAATTTGAGTGTAAAAAACTTACATGAAACATCACTGGACTCATCAACAATACGTTCAATTGTACTAAAAACAAGCTTGCTATCAACAAGATACTTAATAAACCCTTCCATACTTGGCTCCCAAGTCTCTTCACCACCACCATTATCATCCTCATCATTCTCTTGTGACTCATACCCATCACTATCTTTCATTTCATCATCATTCTCTGATACTTTCTTGCCTTTAGAATTACGAAGTTTCATTGCAACAAACCTCATTTCTTCAGTAATACCCTTTTTCTCACCTGGGTATTGCTTCCTATACCTCCTCCTTTTCCTCTTCACTGGAATCTTGGAAATTGATGTAACCCCATCATCTCCTTCTTCATCTTCTTCATTTTCAGTTTCAGTTTCGTTTTCGGTTTCTAATTCTGATTCTTGAAATGTAAAGGAGGAAGCTGTGTTGAAGTTTGCACATTGAAGAATAATGGGAGGTCTGTGTGTCCGTTTTTGGTTTGAGGAAATTGCTAGGGGAGAAGAATGTTTAGTAAAAAATTGTGGATTTGGGATGTTAAGGAGCAAAGGAAGTGAAGATTTTGAGATGGGTTTTGGTACTGGAGGTGAAGTACATGAGGAGTAGCATGTCAGTGTTGCCATTTTTGTGAAGTGTCTTTGTCTGTCAAGGGTTTAGCTTTGTTGGATTGCTGCCATTGTTATTCTGTTCAAATAAATGAGGCACAGACCAATGCTTCCAGGATTACACCAAAGCATCGGGGATAATAGTAACATTTTTTGTTTAAAGTTATTGATACATTCTGTTTTTAATCCTTGCGCAACATATTAATTTTTAATTAATTGAAATATGTTGATTTTTTATGAAGACAATATGTTATAAGTGACTATTATACAACTCTAATAATACAAATTTAACATATCACAAGACTAATTAGGTGGTAAAATAATTGATAATTATGATAAATTTATAAGCAAGAAATAAAAAATGCACACTGAGAAATCAGAAATGTTGTCAACAACTTTAACTGCGAGATAACTGATTTTGTAGCCTTAGGCCTTTAGCCTTAAAATTTATTTTTAATTATACGTCTGTTTTATAACAGATCTAAAAATACATTGTAGAGGCATGTTAACTCATTTCCCCTTCTCTGTTCCTTTATTTAAATTAAAAACATAAGAAAATTCAAAATAATTAATAATACCGACAATAAATGATATTATGGATTAATTGCTTGTTGGAAGAGTATCCCTTTTTCAAACCATACCATATTAATTATCTAAAATCAATAAGGAAAATCGACCCTACAAAAGAATTATATTCAACTGATTGGTTCAATCAAGTACATCTGCAGAAGAGCAGAACCATTAACCATAGGTAATGCTATAGATAATGAAAAATGAAATAAAAATGGAGAACAAGACATCAAAAAACGAAGGAAAATAATCTTTACAGCTTATTAACCAAGTACCAATAAACAGAGGATGTACTTATCGTTTCGATACGGGACAAACAATATATAACAGTGATGTACTCAAAGAAAGGAAAGTCATCATTTGGGGTAAAATATTATACTACATAACAGCGAATGATACAACTTTTACAGAAGAAATTGTAATACAACATTCTCTCAAGAATGATTTACGTAAGAGTAATCTGCTAGCAGAAATCAATGGTTAGTATACTGTTGTTAGCTCTCCCTAACGTACATCCTAATAGAAACTATCACTATACAAGTAATCTCTGAACTCAACCTATGATATTGGTACCCTCCATAGGAGCCTTACCTAACTAATCAAGGTCACAAGAGCTTCCATGTCCCTAGTATATCGACTACTTACACTATTTGCATGTGAATCATGGAGGAAAATCGAATGTCAAAATCTCTATCATCCTTAATTTCCCGTATATGTACAGCTATCATCGTCTACTAAGAGCTTTCAATTTATGCAAAAACTCTAGTGTCTCTTTATAAGAGGGATCACTGCGACTCAAAGGCTTGCAGGAATTAATATGATCAGTTGACTCCAAAACCTGCACCAAAATGTGGACAAAGATGAGGCACAGAACTCCATAAGAATGGATAAAATTGTACAATAGCTAAGGAGGATGCATGCTTTTAAACAGGGCCCTCTTGCCATCAAAATTCACAATTAAAGACAAGCATAAGAAGATCAAGTCCCATTCTCCATCAATTCAGGTTTTGTTTGCTACCTACAATGAA
The DNA here is from genome assembly GCF_019175385.1 of Lycium barbarum. Lineage (NCBI taxonomy): Eukaryota > Viridiplantae > Streptophyta > Magnoliopsida > Solanales > Solanaceae > Lycium > Lycium barbarum. The sequence goes on along the minus strand of NC_083338.1, from coordinate 146,633,782 downwards.
AACCTTTTCGAAAAGCTTCACTTCCATTCAGCCACAAAAATTTTAGTAGCCTGAGAAACAATTAAAGCGACAACCACTTCAAAGAGTGTGTCAGCTAATCTCTATTACAGCAACAACAAGAAGCCCAGTATAATCCCACCATGTGGGGTCTGGGGAGGGTAGAGTGTACGCAGACCTAACCCCCACCTTGAAAGGTAGGGCGGCTGTTTCCGAAAGACCCTCGGCTCAAGAGAGGAAAACAAGACAAAAGGTCAGATAGGGCCAAGCATATCGAAAACAATATGAAAACAAGGAATAACAAAAGCGAGAAAGTCATGGTAGAACAGTCCAAAAAGAAAGGAGCATTAACTACTATAGATAAATAAGATAACCAAAGTACAATGGCCCAACATATATAAGCAGCAATCAAATGCAGAAATCAAATGGCAATAAACAAATGAGCAAAACTACAACTACTATGGTGAAAGGATAAGCCACCTAGCCTTCTATCCTAATCTGAGCCCTCCACAACCTTCTATCTAAGGTCATGTCCTCGGTGAGCTGAAACTGTGCCATATCTTGTCTAATCAACTCTCTCCAATACTTCTTCGGCCTCCCTTTACTTCTCCTGAAACCGTTCATAGCCAACCTCTCACACCTCCGCACTGGAGCATCTGTGTCTCTCCTCTAATCTCTATTAAAGATGATAATTAACTCCACATTCCCTTTACCATATTTATTTATATACAACAGTCAAAAAATTCATTAGACCCAAGAAAACAGCGAAAAGACTTAAATAATATGATCTGCCTCATCAAACTTTTTAAAGAACACTAATATGGTACGATATACTTTACCACACCGTGCAAGCAATTATAATGATAATATCAAAAGCTATTGTAACAAATTTAGGTATCTGATAATCATCTTTGAGCAACTTACAACTAATTCTCCAAATCCGGGATATGCGGACTCTAATGGTACAATTTCCATTCGAAAAGCCCAGCCTCCATAGCCTTCAACAATTGGAGTTACCTTTGTCTACAAAATAATCATCAAGTCAATATTGGAATGGCAACCACAGAAGTGAAATTTTTCTAAGGGAATTCAATGACTGAAAAATATTAGTACCTCACAGAAACTGAGGACCTCAAGCATCCCTTTCTTATGAAGCTGCCGCATGAAATCATTTAGCTCAACCAATCTTGGAGATCCACTTCTCAGCTCCCCAATCTAGTAATGGCAAGAAGTAGTAAAATTTCACAACCACATGCACCCGCAACAAGAATCTCAAATCTCATGTGCATCTTTCTAAATAAGAAACTGAAGTACTCTTGGAAAAAAGGTAACTTTAAGAGAGAAATAAGATAACAAGGTAAATAAAGGGAGCATGAAAGTTTTACTAACAGTAGGTGCAGGGCGGAAAACAAGACCCATTTTCCAGGGCATGTCTGCAAGTTTGCTGCCAAAATGAGGACAACTGTAGAATACCTGACCCAATTATTTTTAAAAAAATCAATGAATAAACGAATTCAACAAATATATAAAATTGATTGAATGACGTGTAATTCATCATCTGATAGGAAGCAGCAAACATACGACTCCAATTGTGTTCTTGACAAAGTCATCATTCTTTTCTGTTTTTGCTTGATACAGCATCTGCTTGACAACTAGGCCGCCCATGCTGCCAATTGCAACCAAAAGTGTTTTTGTGTCAATAAACATATATATAGCTACAGGATATCAGCTTGACTAGATGCTTAAAATTGATTTAAGAAAATGATGCAAAAAGGTTCAGATGCCATTACTAAGTTTGAAAAATGACTGCTTTAGTTTGAATTTGCACTATTAGGAGGATAAAATAGTTATGATACCATTATTAAGATAATAGTTAACAATGTGTACTATGAGCTAGATCGAACATGTGCAGGCCAGACAAAAAAAATTGTGCAATCCTAGGTGTTGGATACAAAAGGAAAGTTTCTTGAAAAAAGCAGCAGAGGTGCTGTAAGCATGAACTAAAACATCCCTCCAATGGGAGGTGATAAACTTAACGCAGCCCAAAAACAGAAAGTATAATGAAAGGAGTTTCAATTAAGAGTGTACAGATAATCACAAGCTCCAAGTAATCTAACAGCTTAGAGTACGCAGTTTGATTAGGACCAACCTATGCGAAATGAATACAACTGGTCGATTGCCAATGCCTGCATCAACAAGCTTTTCCAACAGCATGGCACTTACTTCCTGCGGGTTTAAGAAAATTAAATGCATAATACATCTGATGCCACTGAATTGTATGCACAACAGATTAAAGAACCAATTGAACAACAAAACATGCAAGGGGTTCTGCACCAACAGAACTCTTCAAGATAAAGAAACCTGTTCTAGCAATTAAGATATTTTTTCCAAACTGTCCTAGTATTCACCTTACATGGAAAGTTTGTAGTTTTATTATTACCTAGCTTCGTTTTTACATTTCAGAAATCAACTACCTTTATGAATTATACCACTGTCGGTTACAGGTCTCAAAATGATGTTTAAACATGTATCCGGCACCTTGCAGCCCAAAAGTGAGAATGACATTTTTTTTAAACTGAAAAGAAAAATGTCATTACGGCTTCTTTTTTTGGGTTTAAAAAAGATGTCATAAATGACATAAAAAAAAGATGTCTGAATTTTCTCACAGAAAGAATTGCATAGAATTTCTATTCACTTATTAGCATACTAAGAATTAGTTCCTTCTTTTTCAGGAAACAGAGGCCATGTGCAACACTTCAACTGGACGGATTTTACAAGTGAAACATGGAAAAGCCGGTATATACTCATCAGATTTGCATTACAATTTCAATATGGCCCACCTCCCCTAGCCTAAGGTATCAATTCTGTATCCTTGTTACATCTAGTAATAGCCACTAGCCAGCCATATAAACAACTGAGAGCATGAGGGGAGAAAGCCAGTGTTTCTTCCACCCAAAAATATAATTTTTGAACAGAAGTATTAGAGATGGAAAAGTGAAAAAAGCTAGTGCTGAGCAAAATAATGGCTTAGCATAAAAATCTGTTTTGCATGATGCAATGACCAAAACCTCAACACACAAGATAATTTGACAAAATTTAAGATGTATACAAACCTGAAGAGGTAGGCTTGCTCCGGACCACTGGGTTAGATTTGTCTGCATAAAACTCCATGTTTGAAGTCAGAAAACAAGGCAAACCTTTTTTGATAAACTTCAAAAGGATAGACGGATTATGCACCAACCTTGTACTTGACACTAAACAGACGGGCATGAGGTAAATCAGATGGAAGCCATTCACCAGGCCAAAATGTTCCTTCCCTTCCAGCCTCTTCATCAATTTTCTCAACCAGGCCAGATTTGGTCGAAGACTTGTCATCTGACAAACGCCAAGTTTTGAAGGGTCCCCCACGCAAGCCATGAATAAAGACAACATCAACTAAAGGTACTTCAGATCGTGAGATACTCTCTGATTCACTTGCAGATGTCGATGATATATCATTATTGATACCTTCATCTGTTGTACACTCACTCCCAGCAGAATCATTGGCACCTGGAGATGACCCATCCAATGATTTTGGCATTATCTTTTCCATACATTTCCAGTGCGGTAATTCAGGATTTATCAGGAGTATCATATCAGCGTAACGAGGGCAAGTATGTGCATTGTTGGAAAGATTTCCATGAAGAACATCACCATTTACAGAATCTTCACCAGCTTCATCATCACAGAATATGTTCAACAGTGTTGCCCTCGCATAACTTCGAACTTTAGGGTCATTGCAACCAGGAATCCTTCCATTAGCACATTCTTCAAGCCATTCACACCACTCTTTATCTCCAACTAGTCCTTTCTTGACTTTTGGAAGAACCGAAAGTACAGTTAGCAACCGTGCTGCATGCTTCCGAATATGACCAGTAGGTGGAACACGTAGACTGGATGCATCATTGGAATTCTCAGTAGTAGAAGCTTCACCAGGAACAGTGGGCAACCGATCCTGTCCCTCCGATGCTCGCGACGCATCATATGCTTCGATTGCAGCCAGTTGTTCATAATCATCATCCAATAACAAGCGCCTAAGCAAACAAAGGACTCCAAAATCAGCTATTTTGTTCAGACAAAGAGTATCTTCAGCACATATTTCTGTCAGCGCTTTGATCCCTTTCAGTGTGGCCACTGCAGAATCTGCAACATTGATCTTAGGCAATTTGTCTTTCTTAAGATTTTTTAGTGGCCCAGCAAAAGGTTCCAGGGATAGAAGATCTGCCAAGGGATGTGTATCATCAGCATTGGCAACTCTTCCTAGTTGCATTCCCACTAAATTGACAACTGCTCCTGCCAACTGATTAGAAATCTGTGTGGCCAAAACTACATTTGCTTGATCAATTTGGGTCTGCAAAAAATTAAGAATATTCATGAACCATAGAGAAAACAATGAGACACGAGATGTTTATACTTACAAGTAAAAGAGAATACTCTCACACCGTCCTGAAACAAAAAAAAAAGATCAATGTGACAAACCTTCACTTTATCACTTTTTGGTTGGTTATTTCCTTTGCTTAATGCTGTTTTCTTGGATTCCAGAACATCACTTAGCATAACAGTTAACCATCCTTGAGAAATTGGTATGGATGATGGTCCATAATCTTCAAGAATGCGTGAAAGGATACTTATTGCTGAAGATCGTAATGCATCAGAGGATAGCTGTCCAAAGACCCAAGGGAGCAGAACTCCAGACCAATGCTGGCTTTCTTCCAGGGACATATGCCATTCCCTAGCACAGAGTAACTCCAACGCCTTAGCCAATGCTTCTTGCACCGAAGAATGCTTTGTGGTCTGTTTAGCAGCCTCTCTCATCAAATGAAGACCCTTTTCCGCTACTACCTCCTGTGCCGAAGGGCTTCGCTCAAGAGAAACCAAAAATGCAGACAACGCTATCTGAGCTAGGGGGATGTCTTGAGTTTTACTTGCATGTGAAACAGTAGACAGAAGACTAGAAGTCCAATCAGAAACAGAAGTACTTAGCGGCAGATTGTGGTCTTCTAAAAGCAGTTTAACCATCAAACTTCCATGCCATTTCACAGATCTCTCAGGTGCCACTAAAGCAGCCATGACCGCATGCCCCTCTTGATCCAATTCTTGAATATGATACCTATTAACTTCCGAAGCCATTGCCCAATTTGCTAATGCCCACGCAGCAAAAGGAACGGCGACTTGTTCAGAATGCAAATCATCCCAAAGGCCAGGAACCACAGCAGAAGACAAATTTGATCGTGCTGATGAACTATCAGTTATTTTGTTAAACAAGATATTACTAGGCGTATATTTGACTGTCTGGCTAGTGTCAGGAGGCCCCATCTCTACAAGCCCATTAGTTCTTGAGAGTCCTACAGCAGTCGTGCCTTCAAGAATTTTCATCCCAATACCCTTCATCCCTTCTCCACCATCATCATCATCCTCCCCATGTGGCTCATCCCAGTGCATACCACCTTCCTCAATTACTTCAATAGCTGCAGCAATATCTCTCATCTCAGCATCTTTGGGTAGTGTAGGCTTGAATGAAACCTTGTCTGCACTATCACAATGGGAAGTGACGATATCCATAATTGCTGCAACCAGCATGCTCCTACCTTTCAAAGAATCAGAAAGATCGAATGAACTACGTCTTGTATGCTGCTTCCAACAAAATTAAACATTTCCACATCAAACACCAAAACTATAAAATGAGATAACAGTTCAATAAATTTTAATTGCCTGGTCACAAAGAACTTTATATGTGTCGTGCATATAGATAAATATATTTCACTAAATTTTAACTAATAGATAAATAATATGTGTTGCGCATATAGATAACTATTTTTTAGTTACTTCCATATCATTATTGTTCAGCCTTATTCTCTAGTCACACATATAGATTTTCTTTCTCTTGGGGTGTGTTTGGTATCAAGGAAAACATCTTTTCATGTTGGTCAGTCTAAATATCTTGGAAAACATTTTCTCCAGGAAAACAAGTTCCTTAAAATGAGGAAAATGACTTCCTTAATAGAATTAGGGAAAACAAGTTCTATAAGTGATATTCCAAATTCATTGTGTTCTCCCCACCCATCCAATGCCCCCGACCCCACCCCTTAACCATCCCACCCCCGAACCCCCGAACCCCCACTCCCCACCCCATTCCATTCTACCCTCATATTGTTTCGCTGGATTACATATAAATGCTTTGGAATAATGTTTGTTTTGCTTAGTTATCAAAAACTAGAAAATAAGTGAGAAACCCACTTGTTTTCCAAGAAAACATTTTCCTCCATACCAGACACACCCTTCATTTCTGTCATTTTCCTTCAATCCCACATTTCAATGGAGCTTTGCATTTAAACACTGATGAAAAAGAACCTAGTATTGTGCTTCAATCCCAATCCAGCATGTTGGCCATATAAATCCTCAACTCAATGTCCATTCTACTCTATTTGGATCCCTTTCAATCATAATACAACAACAACAACATTTCAGTGTAATCCACAAGTGGGGTCCGTGAAGGGTGGTATGTCCAGATATCTTACCCCTACTTTTAAATCATAAAACAACAACATTCCAATGTAATACACAAGTGGGGTCCGGTGAGGGCAGTATGTCCATATATCTCCCCTCTACTTATCAATCAAATACCACAACCAGTGTGTACGCAGACCTTATCCCTCCCTTTCAATCATAACGAAAAAACAAAATTAAAAAACCACGAAAAACGCCTCACCTTTTTCGATCTCCGAGGCTGAGCAGAGAAAATAAACCTAAGAAGATACGGAACAGCATGAGGTCTTCCTAAAACATACTCACACACATTAGGATCAGCGATCAAATAAGCCAAAGCCCTAGCTGACTCAGCTTGTGTCCAACAATTCTCTCCTGTCGTCGTCATCGCAGCTGTCTCTAACAACCAATCAACCACCGCGCCGCCCCCTGCAGCCACGAGCGCCGCCCTCCGGCTCTCACTAGCGGCTGCAATGTCGGCTAACAAAGCCGCAACCCGAAGCTCAAACCCGACCCGAACTTCGTGATTAGCCGAAGACATAACTGACCTCAACGATTTCCATAATACAGAAGCTGCTGCCCCTGTTTTCTTCATCCTATACACAACTTTCTTAAACGAATCGTTCGATTTCTCAACCACATTCTCAATTTCATCGTAAATTCGAATATCATCGTCATCTCGTGTTGAAATTACAGCACAAGAAGCAATAATGGCTGATAAAAGAGTTGCAGATAGAGCAAATATGTAGGGTTGCTTAATTGGGGAAGGGACAATATGGGGATTATTGATATTGTTAGGGATATTCTTGGGATTACTATGATTTGAATTTGAAGATGAAGAGAGGGAACGACGGCGTATACAACACCGGCGACTTGTTCTGCAAAGAATTCGAAGCATAATTTGGTTGAGTTAATTGTTTGTAGAGAAGAATAATTAAGAAGATAAATTATTGGATTATGGATTAAGGGTTATTAGCAAAAGCGATAATGGTGGAAGAAAGCGGTGGTTTATGAATTTGGACTATTTGGGAACGAAGAGTGGTTTAGAAAGAGAGGGAATTTATGCGGAATCTTGAAACTAGTTTGGATGAGACGTACGTAATCTCAAATTGTCAAGCATTAGTCCTAATCAAATGACTTTAAATGGATTGTTTAAATAAATTATTAAGTTTACTCTTATTTATGGTACATTGAAATGAAAAAAATAAAAAGAAATTCTTACTACTCTCTCCGTCTCACATTACTTGCTCATTTTTTTAAAAAAAAAATTATATAAACTTTAATCAATATTTTTAGATATATTTTTTCACCAAATTAATATAAAAAGAATTGCAACTGATAGTATTTCTCGTATAATTTTTAAATATCTAAATTATGATTTTTAAATATTAAATTGATCTAATTAAATTTAGTTTTAAAAATTACTCAACTGAACTCTCGAAAATCGAACCAAAACAACTAATATGGAATAAAGGGAGGGAGTAGTATCTTTCGTAAGTTATAACTTAAGAATGCGAGGAGGATTAACTCCATTTACTTGAGGCGTCATTAGTAAATTTTCTTCAAGTTTGTGGCCTTCATTCTATTAAAAAATCGACACGTTGGTTTGTCTCTCTTGGTATGTGTATCGATATTGACTTTATTTTTTGTTAGTAAATATCTATGGTTTTCAAGAATAGCCCTAAGAGGACGACTCCTCTTTCGGTAAGTTTGATAGGCAGTCTGTCAACATTTTGAGGGGTCATTTGGTAGTTGTTTGGAGGTGACTTATGCGGGTGTTAAATCTTTCACAAGTAATATCACATTTGTTAGTTAGTTTGGTGATATGTTATTCATGTATAAAATTCATAAAGTGTTTGATTTATAATTTAGAAACCCGCATAATTAACTAATACATGTCTCTAAGTTATGGAAGAATTTACGTATTATTTTATGCATTATAAAAGGTGGAATAACTAATATATAAATAATTAAACTCTACATAACTAATCTCTCTATAAAATAAATACATAGATTCTCTCGTAACTAATTAATCTTTATATTACTAATATCCGCATAACTCTAACCAGCTACCAAACGACTCCTGAATTTTTTGAACCCCTTATTTTGCTAATTTGAGATCTTGGTTGATGCTCCACGAATATGTAATTAGACTTGAAGTAGATTTCATCTTGCGCTAATATCTCAATATCAACTTTTCTTGGTTTTTGCTAAAAAATTCTCCAAAAACCGCACCTGCAAATTGAATCTTCACGCCGCTACCGATATTAAATTTCGGTTTTACTTGCATAAGGAGAAGACCAATCTATTAGTTTGGCTTATTTATTTGCGTCAGGAATGCTTCATTAATTTTCTTAGCACAACTCTAATACAATTTGCTCGTATATAAATTCAATAGATAAATACTTCCATCAACCAAAATTTGATTTCGCTCTTTTTATATATAGCACATAATTGACAAAAAGTTATTTATCTAATTTTCAAGCCATTCAAGCATTGGTTTCTCATTAAAGTATCAATCAATAAATAGACGCTGCTAAAAAATATGTAGACAACAAAAAAATAGCGAATAGTCTACGTAATGTATTTCATTTGTAGCAAAACAATAGGCTATGCCAATATACTTTCGTGCAAAATGGTTCAGAATAAAATTGCATCACGCTCATTGAATGGTTATTCATTTGCCATCAGAGCTCTTAATTTGCATTTTTCAATCTAGTGTATACATTATTTTGTAATCTTCATTATATTCTTTATGTATTACAATTTGACCCTTAGTTTATACTTTCGTGCAAAATGGTTCAGAATAAAATTGCATCACGCTCATTGAATGGTTATTCATTTGCCATCAGAGCTCTTAATTTGCATTTTTCAATCTAGTGTATACATTATTTTGTAATCTTCATTATATTCTTTATGTATTACAATTTGACCCTTAGTTTATTCTCTTTCTTTCTTGTTTTTTGGCAAACGATAATGTATTCCTAGTCCATATTCTATCCTAAGTAAATACATGAATTTTTATATAACCTAACATGAGTATTGTTTAATATCGTGAACCCATGGGTGCAAAATCAAAAGCCCACATTTGCTGAAATATTTTCATTCATACTCGATAATATCATCAGATAGGAATTAAAAAAATTATTTATTTGCATAACATCATTTCGGAAAGTAATGCAAATTCTACTGAATCTTTAGAGGTGGACATGGTTCATCACTCTGGTAGAAACACGCACAAAAAATACGTGATTTATATTCTCCACACATTCTGTCTTAATAAGATTTGGTCCATGCAGAATCAGACAAGGACCTTCACAAAATGGATTTGTTGGATTACACGGGCCACGAACTAGCGATTCACATAATCCATTTGTTGGGAGAACTTGAGTCATTACCAACATGGCTACAAATAAAGCAATACAAAAGTGTTATAAAAGTATATAGAATTTTTATAATTTAGAAATTGTAAGAGAGAAATGCAAAAATGACATCAAATTTTGTCGAATAATTCATGCTCATAAGTGGGTCTTAATAAGAGAACATGATTATGGTTTTTAAATGTATTCTCTTACAATAATTGGTATTTACCCACATACATTTATTTATTTTCTTTATTTTGGTGTCATAATTGTGTTGTTTGGGTTTGTTCACTCGTTATCCGAATATACAATTTTATCCATCAAAACTTAAATATATGTGAACAAATTACACAACGCCTTTTATCTCCAGTAAGATTTAAACCCAATTTTTTTGATATAATCTTATTCTATTTTATTGACTATTGAGCGGTATTTAAGAAAAAATTAGTACAAAATGTAAATAAAAAAAATATTGACTCCTCCTGTTGCTTACCTATTCTTTATCACAAATATCATTAACAAATAAAATAAGAAAATAAAAAAGATATGCTTGACATGGTGTTGACACCTAATTTTGTCCCACCTTTCCTCCGAAATATCTATTTACGCTTTTAATATTTTTGACAACTTAAGAAATAATTATTTATATTTTACTATAATTATTAACTTTTATTAATACTGGCGTTTCATTATCCTGTTGTAGTCACTACTGTTATCATCTTTTATTTTTATTACCGTTACTACTACCACTACTACTATTATTATTATTATTATTATTATTATTATTATTATTATTATTATTATTATTATTTTTACCAGTATTATTATAATTCGCATTTTTATCATTTCAGCAGTTTTACCGCATTATGCACACGCATCGCATTTATTTCCGCACAACTAAATAATAGCATTTATTTACTGTTGACTTTCAAAATATTATTGCACGGCTATTACGACGTCATATAATTTTATTTTTTATCTGATTACTAATAAATAGATACTTTTATATTAGGTAATATTTTAACACACGTTAGCATATAATTAATTAAAATAGGTCTTTTATTTAAATTTAGAAGCCCAATTTATTTCTTTCATTCAGCCCATATTTTAATTCATCTAACCCAAATCCAAGCCCAATCAACTTATAATTATTTTCGGACCAGTCCATCAATGCCCAGCCCATATTTTAAATTCACTTAACTCACTACCCTTTGAACAACTCAGCCCACAATTTAAAATCCGCAACCCAGCCCACTACCATTAATAACCGGCCCAACTCAGCAGCCCACCATTCGACCCGACCCGCCCTTTCACAAAATATGAAACAGGTAGGGTTTCTATTCCTCAATCCGCCGCACCCCCTCCCCTTTCTCTCTCTTCCCTTCCTCTTCTCTCTCTCTCTCTCCTACGCTCCACAACCAAAATCGCAAATTCGCAGTCGTCTTTCGATTCCCCCAGGCCGTGCATGGCCATATCGGGAAGGGCAATTGATGCTTGTCCCTTTCCCGTCAGTTTTTCAACGGTTGAAGAAGGGTAAGATTTTTGTTTGCTTCTTCTTTCCCTCTGCTTGTATCTGAAAAACAATTAATGAATTTTGTTCGTTCATGAACCCAAATCGTCTTTTATCGGTTCCCTTTTACTTTCGGGTACGAAGGGTTTTTATGGTTTTTGTCTTCTTCTTCTTCTGGTTTTCTGATCGATGACAGAGAGTATCCTAACGTTTTGGTTTTTGAACGGAGGGTTTGACTTAGAAAAATCCAGCCCAATCTTTCGTTTTAGAACCCCCAGCAAAACCCTAATGGAGGGATATAAATAATCCTTCCGGGGTTCATTTTAAGGAGGTTCTTTTTGGTCACGGAACTCCCCTAAAAATTAGAAGTTTGAGCCGCCTGGACAAGAGAGTTCTTCAGTTGCAAAAAATCTCCCTAAAAAATATAAGTTTTAGCCGCCTAGAATACCCTAAAACATCAGTCCTTTAGCAGTCGTAATCTTGTTTTGATATCGAGTCAAAATACTAAATCAATTTTTGTTTTCGTTTGCCTTGGTACTGCTTCGAATCCGAGTATCGCAAGCTTGGATTTGATAGTGTTCGAGTGAATCGGATACCCCCCGCATCCTGTTCGCTGCACCCGAAGAAGGTAAACTTCTTCCCTTTAGTTACTTTATGTTTTGTCGGATCTTTATGTGTTGTCTTGCTATGGTTTAGTTTGGTTAGTTAATATTATTAGTGCAAGCATGATTAGGATAAAACCTTAATATGTTTATATTGCTCGGTTAGAAAGATTATTGAATGTTAATAGTGAGCATGATTAGAGTACAAAGAAGTTTAGCATGCTATTTAGTTAAAATTATTACTGAATGCTTATTTGCGTGGCATGTTTATTGATTAATTAGTTCGTATATGATTGATAGCATTTGTTTGTCTCCGTTAGATTAGTTAATCCTCTGTTGATAATGTCTGAGCATGGTTAAATGAGTTATGGACTGATATTTGATTGATCCTCTGTTAATGAATTTGTAGTCCAAACATGATGCTTATCTTGTCAATAAATATAATGTTGGAGTCTCTGTCTATGTGCCATCACTGTGAAATCATGATGTTAAATTGCCCCTGTGTTTGCTTGAACTCATCTAGACATGGATTGCATTTAATAAAGCTTATTGAACTAAAATGGTATTTAGCTTGATTTAGTAAGTTGAACAGGCCATTTGTTTGCTTCTTCTAATGTTCCTGTCCAACCCATGAAGTACTTGCAAATGATTTGTTATTAGTATAGTTGGTATGGTTCTATAAACCACAAAATATGCTTAATAAGTTTAAAGAGCACTTTAGATTCAGTTTTAGTATCTTTGCATATGTATAGTACCCTGATTGAATCCTTTAGAAATATTGAGGTTCACTAAAAAATGATAGTTGCATGCTGAAGTAATCATTCTCTGTTATGTATGAGCCTGTCTTTATTCACTAATGCCACTTAAGAAATCACATGAATCAGTTAAGTGTACATCTTCTAAAAGTTGTCGCCTTCGATACATAATCTAAGATTTTTGTGTAGTTTTTACACTTCCATCTTTTAGTTTACTATTCTAGTTTTGAATCTTTAGTGATGGTATAAGAAAAAACTGCTAACTTACATTCATAAACACGGTAATAGTTTGCTGAATTTTCATACGCATGACATTCAGTTTGCTTTTTTTTTTTTTTGCTGGGCTTGCATTGCTGTGCACTTTTATAGAAATTTTTAGTGTTGTTTTTGGGCTTGCTTTAATTGACTATTAGTTTTATTGTTCCATTCTTTAATGGCATTCTGACTGCTTTTAGTTGACCCTTGCTAGGGAAGCTAATAAGGTTTGGTTAGTAATGGTTAGTAACTAAGATCTGTAGTAATCTAGGGATGAGGTATACTTAAATATACGTAGTATATACATAATCTACTGATCTGTTTGAGCTTACATTTATATGTTTGACCTTATTCATTGATTAGATACTAATCTTTTTCCTTTCATTTTATGCATGACCATTGCATACGAGTCCGAGGGACTCGTTCTTCTTCCGCATTCGATGTTGGGCTAAAGCCCAACGAAACTCTCTTATCGAGTCAGCCCCCCATCAGTTGTGTAAAATGATTTTGGGCCGAGGCCCAGACAGCAGCAACAGTCCGCAACAATACAATGAAAAAAATTACTGGGCCGAAGCCCAACAGCAGCATGATCATGGCAGTCTTAAAAAATGGGCTGAGCCCATTTAACTTATTTGCTCTTCTATTTTATTTTTTGCATTTAATTTGTATTGTATGACTAACACTTTGTTTTGTTAATTTAGATGAACCTTAGCGAAATTAGTGGGGTTTAGTTTTAATAATGGGTAGTTAAATTAAGAAAAACCAATGGTTAATTCCATAAGATTTTTTACTCTCTCTTTCTTTTGTTAAATTATTCATAGTATCTACAATATTATTTTCATTAGAATAATTGATTTTTCAAATAGCATGACTACATAACTAGAGTTAAAGGAATCACGTGTTATCATCTTAGAAACTTCAAAAAAACGTCATCAATATATGTAAATATAAGTTCAAGTACATTTTATGAACATTTTTTTAAGAGTCACCCAATTATGCATTTTTAGCCGAGTATAGTTAAATAATAAAAAGGATAAAGAAAACTCTTATTAGCTATTTTTGTATTTTGTTTATACTCCTAAAATGTAAAAATCAATTAATATCTCGCCATTTGAGTTACTTCAAATATTTATAAAAACGCTGCACAAACCTGCATTTTCTTTACTTATATGCAAATTAGTATATAGTTTCTGCAAGTCTTATTTTAAATAGCATTTTTATTTAAAGCCTTAGTAATATTTATAAGTCTATTTTTAAATAGCATTATTATATTTTCATTTAAAGCCTTGGCAACATTCTTAAGCCTTATTTTAAATAGCCTTGTTATTTAAAGTCTTAGCAATACTTATATGTTTTTTGAAGTCTCCTTTTATGCAAATTATTCTACAAGTCTTATTTTTAATAGCATTTTTATTTAAAGCCTTAGCAATATTTATAAGTCTCATTTTAAATAGCATTATTATATTTTCCTTTAAAACCTTAGCAAACATTTACAAGTCATTTTCTTAAAATTTAAATGCTACATTTGCATCTTTAACCTTAATTAATTAACCTAAGTTTGACTGGTAAACCGTAGTTAACGGATTCTAAAGGATGCCTAACCCCTTCCCTTTAGGATAATCTAGAACCCTTACCTAGAATCACGCTAATTAAGCAGACCATTAACGGAGGTTTAGTTAGGCTTACCTTAGTTAATAAATTAGGTGTCCTAATTCACCATTAAACTAATTAGGTGGTAACTCCTTAAAATAAAATAAATAGGGATCACCAATATGTTGTGCTCCTAATTTAACCCGTTTAAATAGGGTATAACACATGGAAAAAACATTGTATGTCCAAGTCGAAAAGTAAATAGGGGTAGCAATTATAATTGCATACATACCACAAATGTATGCAACGAGAAAAATGGAATAGCAAAAAGTTGCATCAAAATTTTCCATTGATGAAGAATTTAGTGAATAAAGTAGCAACTTCAGTTATCTTTTATGTTACAACTAAAGTTTAAGAGATAATTTATAAGTACCTTTTGATGAAAGTTTTGTTGTTCAAAGCCAGTAAACCAGAAACATGAATTAATCTTAAAAAACGTAAAATGCATAAAATTGAAAATATCCGAGTCCACAGAATTTACTGTGTGTCCTTAAGGAATTTAATCCCCTCACTGTGCCCGAGGTTACGGATTACTTCCTCCCAGGATAAAACAGATATATCTATTGATGGCGTAGCGGTACCTCAAACCCCACCAACTTCGTCGAACGCAAATTTGGCAACAAATCACACGACTCTACTAATATTTTGTATAGAAACCAAATGCGGAGAACAATTTAGAGAGGAGAAAAAAAATCAGATTTTTGGTGTTTTAAATCTGAGGCCAAGCCTTTGAATTTATAGACAATGAAAGGGTGAGATGGATAAGTGCAATCCAAAAGGCGCCTTTGGGGTGCACTCCAAAAGGTACCTTTTCTCATTTCTCATTCACAACTCAAAATCCCAACTATCACGACCCAACCCCGTAGGCCGTGACTAAGTACCCGAACTGGGCACCCGTATACATACCCATCAAATATAGTCAAACTGAAACTACGAGCAATATGGAACTTTACAAAAGAACTCTGAAGGTTCATAGCGTTATCATATATGTCTATCCAGATACACTGTCTCCTGAGGAGTCACAACTGATCATATCATGAAATAATACGCAAGCCGACATGGCTGCCATCACATATAATTATCATATGCAAGCCGACAAGGCTGCCACTATAGATGATCATCATACCACAGCACATCGTATAGACACAGCTGAACAGAACCCATACACAACCCACACATATGTCTTCAGACCTCTAAGAGTATCAACAGTAACGTAACATATGACGGGACAGGGCCCCGTCGTACCCTTCAACAACATATGCATATATTTAGATAAAAAAGGATCTATACCAAAGTCTGGGCTCCGGAACAACGAAACTCTCCAAGATAGCAGAAGGGAAGTCTTAAACTGGCGGTTCTCCAAAACGCGTATCCGTACCTGCGGGCATGAAACGCAACCCCCCCGAAGAAAGGGGGTCAGTACGGAATATGTACTGAGCATGTAAAGCGTGAAATACAATAAACAGGATCATATTTGAAATGAGGAGTACAGAACACGAGTACAATATCCAGAATACCAAGATGTTTGCCTTTGAAACATAAATCATGCATGTCCGTATCATATATCATACTCAACCCGTTTTGAGACGTAGTAACATAATTAGATAATCATCTTGTACGTATGTATATAGAACATGTCCCGGCCCTATAGTGAGGGACTCGGTAAATAAAATCATATCATCATCATGCATATATATATATATATATATATATATATATATATATATATATATATATATATATATATATATATATATATAAATATATATAACGTGTCTCGGCCCTCTAGTGAGGGGCTCGGTGGATAAAGTCATCATATGCCATCCTGGCCGCCATCACCGTATCATCATATCATCATATACATATACATATAACGTGTCCCGGCCCTCTAGTGAGGGACTCGGTGAACAATGCAGTGAAACTGTGCACGATAACATATCCGGCTCGGGACTCGGTGAAAGATATATTGAGGTATGCACGAGCAGAGTAGTGAGAAACTATATGCAATTCAAAACGTTTTTAAGGACTCAATAGAATAGTCAACACGAACCATCGTTCGCAAATTCAATAATAGTCATATCATTTACCTTTCGGATGTCCCTGTGGATTATATCAAAATGGAACTTTGAAATCATATGTACATATCAAAATATATATATATATATATATATATATATATATATATATATATATATATATATATATATATATATATATATATATATATAATGTAAGTTATGAGAATCAAGATCATTAGCCATCCTAGTGGTTCTAGGAATAGGAATTCCTTTGGAATCATATATATATCGTATATTCATTTCACAATGATCATGCCAAAAAGAAAGAAGGGTTAGCTTCACATACCTTTAGCGCTTATTTGTCACACAATATGTATACGCTGCCCAATAATACTTCAACCTATATTAAGACGCCAACAACTACGGTTAAGCTACGGGGAGATTCAAAATGTATTCTAACGTTAGTAACTCCTTTCTAGATGTTTAGACGACGTTTTCTCTTGTAGCCAAACCAACTACATAAAACCAATCCCACATCAATAATTATACATTCAATACCAATCCGGACAGCCCACACAACATTCCAAATAGCCCACATTCACAACATTCAATAACGATCCACATACGGCTACTACATTCTCAAGTTATTCCTAATAGTTCGTAGCTTTAATGTTTGCATGTAACAACTTTATAACAACCCATCCAACATACAACACAATGCATAATCTTAATTATCATTAATCTTCCAAGTTCAATAAGAACAACAACAACGTGTCAAAACAGTCCGTATGCGATTTCAAATCAATCCATACCTTACAACATTCGATAATAGTTTACATGCGGTTATGACACCTCTATTTTATTCTCATTAGTCTATAGTCGTAATACTTCATCAAAATGATTCTATAACAGCCCAATTACTATGACTACATGATGTATACTCTTAATTATAATTAGTTTTTCCAACTTAACAAAAATAACAATACATCCAAAACAATCCCTAACCAACAACATAAAGATGCTCAGAATTCTTGCAAACGTTTACGAACATATTAAGCGAACCACATACGATTCTTACACTTTATTTCATGTCTTATTTTCATATAATTTCAGTAAGTTACGACCAGCAACCACACACCATGTACATCATCAATTCATACGCAACTAAGTTACCTTGTCATCACCATAATCCTTACAAC
This sequence comes from Lycium barbarum, assembly GCF_019175385.1. NCBI lineage: Eukaryota > Viridiplantae > Streptophyta > Magnoliopsida > Solanales > Solanaceae > Lycium > Lycium barbarum. The sequence goes on along the minus strand of NC_083338.1, from coordinate 146,615,909 downwards.
AACCCACAAACGATTTTAGTTCTAACTCTAACCATTAAACACCTTCATTTCCATCATAAAATTCATGACAACAACAATCAAAATATCAAGTAAAATTTGTTCATTATCTTCCACACAAAACAGTCCCTACACGGTTTCAACATGCTTCAACATCACACACAAAATTTCATGGATTCAATTTATATTCATACTAACACAACTTCACCTTTAACCTTCCAATTCTTTTCATTCTTTTTACCATGCAATCTATGATAGCATCATCCATAATTACTAAATAAAAACAGTCCACCATGGCCACTAAAACAGTCCCTACGGCCACATTAACATTCCAACACCAACATTCATGATCTTATGCATGTAATTCATGTTCACCAAGTTACAACCATACTTCAACATCAACATATATAATTCCATGTCTACTATCATGTTCCAACATCAACACACATCATTTCATGCATGAAACTTATATTCACACATCTACATCACCCTTAACACATGTAAAAGAAAGTTAGATCTTACCTTGACAATCCGACTTCTCAACTTGTCTAGAGTTTGTGAATTGAAATGATAATGGTTCTTGTTGCTCCAATGACTATCTTCACGTTTCTAGGGACCTTCTAAAGGGTTGAAATGCTTGAAGAAATATTTTTTTGATCAACACACAAAGAGCTCAAAATCAGCCCTTTGGCCGAGAGCTTCCTCTTTCCCTCTCTAGGTTTTCTTTCTTTGTTGTGAAGTTGAAATGAATGTAATGGCTGATTCCTTAGTCATCATTTGGTTAAACTATGATGCCTACAAGTTGGACACAACACATGCTCCACTCATGACATTGAGCACTCAATTAACTTTGCATTTAATTTCATTTCTTTTTCCTTCTACTTTCGGCTAGATGGCCGACCCTCACTTTCTTTCCTCCTTTCCATTTAATTATTTACAAGACAATTGCATATGTAGTGAATGAATCATACACTAACCTTTGTCCATTGCAATCATACAAGGATGACTGGACAATATTTAAATGTGCAATGACTCATCCAACTTGTATACCTTCATAAAATAATGCATGCCTTCATAAAATAATGGATACCTTCATAAAATAATGCATGTTTCACACTTTTTCCCCTACAACCTGCACTATGGCCGAACCTCACTTTGTTTATGAAGTGTATTTTAGTTGTCCACAATATAATGAAAGTGTAGTGGATGAATCAACATTTAAATGCATATTTGTATGTCTTCCATAATAGACTTATTTTTGATGACTTTGAGTCATCTTTTAGACATGGCACGTTAATGTTCATATTGGCTCCTTGTTGCCACTAATTTTTACTTAACACCACAATTAAGTAGTTCCTAATCTCCAACAACATTCTTATACTAAGTAAAATTTATAACCGATTAGTTCTAGTTTAGAAATTAAAAATCCGAGGTTTCTATCTCACGTCGATTCTTTCGCGAATAACTCGACGTATAAAATACGGGGTCTAACACCAACAATCCCCCACATGAATGGGGAATGACTCTATGATTAAAACATGCATAAAAAATGTGTGATTCGTAAGTAAGAATTAATTGCATCTGGATAAGTAGGTTTCCCTTTGAACTTTCCGTAGTGAACATATGTCGGATATACTCAGTCAATCGGTAGATTTGATATCTTTGAACCGTCGAGCTTTGGTGTATACCTAGACAACCACATGTAGCACAATTAACCCTTTAACCGTCTTTGATTCTCACTTTTGTGTTCGTTTCAGCCATGAACACCGTCTGGTTTCATGAGTGCGTAGAGCATGGGCCTTTACCTAACATAATCCTTGAAGCGGCTTAAACTTCACACTCACATAGGTTATTCCTAAACGTGTCATCCCGTAGATACACTATCTGGTCATACCTGCCAAACTTAGAAACCATTAAAAACTTAAGCTTTATTAACTCGTTAAAAAGCCTTAATGTTTTATCCTTGTTTCTGAACATTGTCTTCATCATGAGAATAGGTCGAGTTATTTGACAATGTTGAACCGTCATTCATAACTTTGTTTGATCTCTTTGAACTTAGCTCTTGGGATCTCCAGTCTACTAGGTAGAGTTACTGCCATAATGAATTATCCTAGGCCTTAAACCCACTCCCCTCGATGATTTTTCAACCGCCTCTCTAGTTAGGCCTTTTGTAAATGGATCCGACACGTTATCTCTTGACTTTACGTAGTCAATTGTGATAACTCCACTAGAGAGTAGTTGTCGAACGGTATGTCTCCATCGTATGTGATGAGATTTACAGTTATACATAACGCTCTCTGCCATTCCTATTGCCGCTTGACTATCACAATGTATGCAAGGTTTGGGGCAGAAAGGAATATCTTCTAAGAAATTCTGGAGCCATTCAGCTTCTTCACCGGCTTTATCTAAAGCTATGAACTCAGACTCCATTGTAGAGCGAGCAAGACATGTCTGTTTGGACGACTTCTATGACACCGCTCTTCCACCAATCGTGAATACATATCCACTTGTGGATTTGGATTCTGTTGATCCGGTGATCTAATTTGCATCACTGTATCCTTCAATAACTGCGGGATATTTATTGTAATGCAAGGCAAAGTTTAGGGTATGTTTTAAATATCCAAGAACTCATTTCATTGCAATCCAATGCGTTTGATTGAGATTACTCGTGTATCGGCTTAGTTTACTTTATAGCACAAGATATATCTGGTCGCACAATTCACGATATACATTAAATTTCCCAACCCTAGCATAGTCCAATTGACACTCACTTTCACCTTTGTTCTTTACAAGAGCAAGGTTTACGTCAATTGGAGTTTTTGCAGTTTTGAAATTTAAATACTTGAACTTCTCAAGTAATCTTTCAATATAATGAGACTGAGACAGTGCTAAACTTGAGGAGTCTTATGGATCTTAATCTAAAATTAAGTCGGCAACTCCTAAGTCTGTCATATCAAATTTGCTAGCTAGCATACGCTTAGTGACATTTATATCAGCAATATTTTTACTCATTATCAACATATCATCAACATACAAACAAACAATGACTATATGATTCGGAGTATTCTTAATGTAAACACATTTATCACATTCATTAATCTTGAATCCATTGGCCAATATCGTTTGGTCAAATTTTGCGTGTCATTGTTTTGGTGCTTGTTTTAGTCCATACAGAGACTTAACAAGTCGACATACTTTCTTTTCTTTCCTGGAAACTTCAAACCCTTCGGGTTGTTCCATGTAGATTTCTTCATCTAAATCTCCATTTAAGAAAGTTGTCTTAACGTCAATTTGATGGATTTCAAGGCCATACACAGCGGCTAAAGCTATTAACACTTGAATAGATATTATTCTTGTTACTGGTGAGTATGTGTCAAAATAATATAGAGCTTCTCGTCGTCTGAATCCTTTGACAATAAATCTTCCCTTATATTTGTCAATAGTACCATCATCATTCATCTTCCTTTTGAATATCCATTTGGAACCTAAAGGTTTGTTCCTTAGTGGAAGGTCAATCAACTCCTATATATGGTTGTTTAATATGGATTCATTTTCATTATTGACTGCCTCTTTCCAATATTGAGCTTCCGAAGAAGTCACAGCTTCTTTGAAATTTTGAGGCTCATTTTCCAACAAAAATGTCAAAAAATTTGATCCAAAGGATGCAGACGTCCTTTGACGTTTACTATGCCTGGGATTTTCATTACTTGATATATTTTCCTTTGATTCTTCCCGAGATCGTTTAGATCCTTCGCCCGATGACTCACATTTACCGTTATACGGATAAATAGTTTCAAAAATTTGGCATTATCTGATTCTATTATCGTGTTGGTATGAATGTCGGGATTTTTTGATTTGTGAACTAGAAATCGATATGCTTTACTATTTGTGGCATATCCTATGAAATACACAATCAATGGTTTTAGGTCCTATTTTTACCCCTTTGGGTTTAGGAACTTGCACTTCGGCCAAACACCCCCATACTTTGAAGTATTCCAAAATAAGCTTTCTTTCTTTCCATTTTTCATATGGAATAGGTTGCTCTTTTCCTATAGGGCACTCATTAAGTATTCGGCTCGCTGTAAGGATAGCATCTCCCCTCACATTTTTGGGATAAACAAGAACTTATTAACAAAGTATTTACCATCTATGTCAAATTGTTCCTTCACAGTGCAACATCATCATTAAACATGTATGCACGTAGTTCCCGTGCAATGAACATCCTTACGATCATAATCTTTCTCTTCTCTTAACCAGAGATTAAAACATTGAAGTTTTTATATCTTCAAACCAAATAATTTCTGACACAAACAAATTTAATAAATCGGTGAAGTTTTAATATATTCAAACCGAATGCAGAAATTTATATATACTCGGCTAAGTTTTTATATCTTCAAATCGAGTAATCAAATGAGTAGAAAGTTACCAAAAATTTAATCTTAAAACTAGAGTTGAAAATCTGAAGATTTTAGTCTCCTAAAAAATACTTTTTGTTCCTGAAAAAGTAGGTTTTTTCTTTATCTCAGGAAAAAGTACTTTTATTTCAGGAAAAAAATACTTTTATATACGATGAGAACCAGCAAAGATTTTATTTCTTCAAACCAACACAATTTAAAGTTTTGATAATCTTTAAACTGAATTTACTAACTTGATAAAGTTTTTTATATTCTTTGAATCGAGTAGTAACTTAGGTGTAGAAAATCACACAGATTTTAATCTCCAAACTGTGGAGTAGAAAATCCCAAAGATTTTAGTCTCCAAAAAGGGTACTTTTTCTTTTTGAAAAGAGTAACTTTTTATCTGTTGAAAAGAGTTTTTATTTTTTTTATTTTTTTATCTCTCTATTCCCGTAGCCAGACTTTAACACAACAAAAATTTCATATCTTCAAGCCAAATACATTTACTCGGTGAAGTTTTTATATCTTAACCGAATAAAAAATAAGTAGAAAGTCACGAAGACTTTAATCTCAACAGTGGAATGGCAAATTCGTAGAATTTAGTCTCCAAAACGGAAATAGAAATCACTAGGATTTAGTCTCCCACAAACAAAATACGGAAGGGCTAGACACATACAGTACCTTCTTTTCCAAATTCTCAATTCAAATGATGCATATGTTTCCAGAAATAATTTCATCTTATTTATTTAAAGGTACCACCGCAAGCAACACTTCACGGAACTCTTTCCCAACATAGAAAGTAAATAACATATACATATAAAAGGTCTTTTAACTGACCCTTTTGTAACCCGTACATATTTAAATAATTTAATATTATATATATATATATATATATATATATATATATATATATATATATATATATATATATATATATATATATATATATATTATTTTTTTCAAATTGCTATATACATATATTTTCATGATCTCAAGAATAATTTTCAAGTATCTTACTATCTTGAAAATAATTTTCCACATATTTCATGCATGCCACCAAATTGTATACCACCTAATGTAATTTTATGGCATACAAATAGAATACATTTTTGAGATCATTAAATAATAAACGTCTACCCTAACATTTATAAAAACTGAATTTCATAAATCATAAAGAGTAGAAAATTAACGACAAAGAGTGAAAAAAGTAGAACATGATTTTTATTTCCATTGAGTCATTCCAATCTTCCAGCTGTGACGCGATGCAAGACAAATTCCTCGTTGTCAAACGACGTATGTGGCTTTTGTAATTACTGTGCCTCTACTCTATCGTAGAAGGATGCCTCCACAAATAAAGTCTTTATGTGGTATACATTGATGCTTTTCTGGGTATAATTTTTACGATTTTAAGTTCTATACATTGAAAATAGAAAATAATTTTATATTATCAGTATTAAATTGAAGCTAGCATTACATAGCTGTAAATATCTCTTAATGAAACAGGAGTAGAGAGAGTAACGGCAGATTACAAGGCCAGTAAAGTGGTGATGAAAGGCAAAAATGCAGATCCAATTAAATTGTGTGAAAGGGTGGAAAAGAAAAGTGGTCGAAAACTTGAGTAATTATTATCACATTTCTCCATAGTACTTCTGATTTAATCATAACTTGTCTCATTAGTTTGTTGCTTGTATAGTGATATAATTTGTTCTTTTCTAGAACCATCTCTTCTTTAGAATGTAATTCTTGAATCTATATTGCGTGAATGAGTTATTCACTTTAAATCCTATATACGTTAGCTGACTGAGTCTTGAACTTGGAAATCTTTTAACTTGTTCAAAGTTAGATTATTATTTACCTTTAGTTATTTTTAGGAGTAGTAAAATTAGTCCATGAAATTATAACTTATCCAATTTGTATTAATAATCCATCCATTTATTAACTCAGTTCATTTCCGTACACACGTTTTTGCATGGATCACCAACTGATTAAGGAATTAGTAATAATATCATATATCTTTTTGGTTGATGAGGGAAAATGTACTTATAATAGACTAAAATTACCTGCCGACCAAGCACATGCGAGGTGACATTTCTGGAACAAACCAATGTGGCTCCTCGTCCTTGGTACTTGCTTCCAAATACTTGTCCCTAAACTTCTAATTATGGTTATGACTTATAAGTTGACAGATTTAGTTAAGATAACAGTGATATAAAATTACAAATTATTGAACACGAAATAGGCTATGGAAACAAAAACAAAATTTAATAATTACCATTGTTACTTAACTTTCTTGCCGACCATTGTACGAAAGGATTTTTTTTTTCGTCAAAGTTAGCAAAAGGATATGCTGGGGTACCCACTGGGCACGTTTAACTATATGAAGTTAATCGGTGAAGAAGTTTGACCTCACAGTTGGGGTCAAGCAGAATGGAGCTAGAATGTAAGACACGAGTTTGGCCAAACCTACTAAATTTAACCTAAATTCTAAATATTTATTAAGAAGATTATTAAATATATACATATATATAATAAAGTTTAAAATGCATAAATTTAAAATTCTGAATTCACCTCGGTCGGCCAAATGAGATGGGACCTAGGAGAATTCACAAGTCGGACCGACATTCAATACAGTTATGTTTTTGGGGCTGTTGTGTCTGTTATACACACTATAAGAAGTACTAGTAATTACAACCACAAGACATAGGCCGAAAATGTTAAGGTGAACAAAAACAATAGAAAGGCCTGGTAGGCTGATGACACCCGAAAACAAAATTTCATGTTGGAAGCTGATAAAAAGAAACTACTAATTCTACAGCTTTGATCTAAAACGAATAATATCGCAATTTGGGTTGGTTTACCCTAACTTGATGGGAATTGTGATTCAGGTTTCTCGCAAGTTTGTGCGCAAATTATAGTACTAAGCTTTTCCTTGAGTGTTTGAGCGTGGAATTGGTACTGTAAATTAAGCATCAATTTGATCATGATGCCATGTTAGTTTACGGACACTTAATCTGTAAAAATAAATGGTACATTCTCTTTGGTTGTTGAGTTAATATTTTGGCCTATATCTTAGACAATGCAATGAATATATGTATTTAATCATTTGTATGTACGTACTTCCGCTTAATCATGATTTTTGTCTAGAACCTGCCCTATATGTGTGTATATATATATATATATATATATTTCAAAAACTTCTCCTGTTCTACATTTTCTGATAATTTTATTTGTTCATTGATTAAATGAATTAACATGGAAGTGCCATATTTATGTGGCAGCCCCCTCCTGTTATAACAATTGTGTTGAACATTCAAATGCATTGTGATTGTTGTGCTCAGGTATTGCAGAAACGAATCCACAAAATCAAAGGTATAGTATAATAATTTATTCAAAACGTAGTTTTTCTTTTTCAAAATTCAAAAATCGTAGCTCAAAATCTTAGCTCCGCTTCTAAATATACACAACCTTCTAGTAACTAATATGCATACCTTTTGTGGCGATGTCTTTAATTTGATAACGCCGTGCATGCAGGCGTAGAATCTGTTACGACAGATCTTAGAAAAAATCAAGTAATTGTAAAAGATGTGATCGACCCAGAAAAGCTAGTTACTGATGTGTATAAGAGGACCGGGAAACAAGTTTCCGCTGTAAAGAATAATATTGAAGAAAAAAAGGAAGAAGAGGAAAAAGATAGTAGTACTTAAGAAGAAGAAGAGAAAAAAGAAGGTGCAGAGGAAGGAAAAGGAGAAGATATCAAGAGAAGTGAATATTTGCCTCAAATGTACTACTACAATAGTAATATGGAGTATGCTAATTATTCCCCTCAGATATTCAGTGATGAGAATCCTCATGCTTGCTCACTCATGTAACATTAGCCAAGTTTAATTTTAGTTCTCCAATTTTCTATGTGCTCTAGTAATTGTTACTTGGTGTAATTCTAAACATGATCAATTGACAATTGAGGTTTTCTTTAGTCTTCTCATGGCTTAAATTAGTACAGTAGTTGTTTTCGACTCACGAGTGTGTGGAGAAAAAGTGTACATGAAGGGTGTGTTTGGTATGATGGAAATCATTTTTTGGAAAAAAAAAATCCATTTATGTCGTGTTTGGATGAATTGAATTTTCGGAAAATATTTTCCGAATAGACTTATTTTCATCCAATTTAAGGAAAATGACTTCCATATCAAAAATAGGGACTATCTTTCAACCTCACCACCTTTGCCGCCACCACCAAATTCACCCAGATGCCCCCGACCTGACACCGAACCTAGGACCCAATTTGGGGTCGGGTCTCGAGTAGGATCCTGAGTTCAGGTCGGGGGTCGGGTCCTGAGTTGGGGTTGAATCCTATGTCGTAGTCGGGTCGGATTTGAATCTACGTTCAAAAGATAACGTTGAAAGTTGTTCATGTCGTGACAAATTTTTTCCACTATTTATTAGCGTACAGATACAAAAGCTTGTCATATCCGCTATAGTTATTGGGAAAAGGACACAAATGGCTGCTGGGCCATAAATAATCTCACGTGCTGGCCCATCTATTCCCAAACCCAAAAATTAGCCCATAAACTATTTCCATCCGCTAGCCAAAATCTGTAGCAACTCGCCTCAAAAGATTTGAAATTTCGCCACTAAAAGCCCTGGCAGTTTAAAAAATCGCCACTAAAAGGCTGCTACAGAAAAATTAGGGTTTTTAGTGGCAATTAAAAAATTCGGCACTAAAGGTTAAACATCCCAAAAACATGTATAATATGTGTATATTTAGTAGGAAATATCCCAAAAAACTCTGAGGCTATTTTTGTATGTAATATGTACCATTTTTGTATAAAAATATGTATCAGTACCTATCTGTAATGTATAGAAATTGTATAAAATATGAATCACTAAGGTATGTATCATTTTTGTATATAATATGTATCATTTGTGTATATAATGTGTATTATAGAATAGAAAATTGTATCGTTTTTGTATATAGTATGTATCATTTTTGTATAGGAAGTGTATATATAATTCCAACATGTGTATATAAATCGTATCAATCTTGTATAGAAAGTGTATCATACGTATAAAAAACGTATCATAGAAACTGTATCATTGTAGTATATAATATGTAACACTATTGTACATGTAAAAAAAATATCATATCATTATTGTATAATATGTGTATAATAAATGTTAATTAATGTATAGTTTTGTATAATAAATGTATGATTAATTCCAGCATGTGTATATAAACTGTATCATTCTTGTATATAAAGTGTATAATTAATTCCAGCATATGTATAAACTGCATCATTCTTGTATATAAAATGTATAATTAATTCCAGCATATGTATATAAACAAACTGTATCATTCTTGTATAAGTGTATATATAATTCCAACATATGCATATAAAAATGTATCATTCTTGTATATACTTAATAAAAATACACATATTATACATATTTTGGGATATTTCTTACTAAATATACACATATTATACATGTTTTGAGATATTTAACCTTTAGTAGCGACTTTTTAATTGCCACTAAAAAGCCTGATTTTCTGTAGCAGCCCTTTAGTGGCAACGTTTTTGTGACGTCTTTTTTTTTAAAGCTCCTGGGCTGTTGGGCCGGCCAGCCTTGGCATTATTTTGGGCCGACTGGCTATTTTTTGGCATTAATTTGGGCCGCCCGGATGCCTGCGGTATTAAGCTCAAATATTGATCAAATGTGGGATTAGTTTAGTTGACTGGACACATAATATCCTTTTTCCATAATTATTTACATATAATCACATAGCAATCTCAGAAGAATTAAGAGATTCAAGTCTTAAATATTTTATAGTCTTCTTCATATTTTCTTAACATTTCTTCTCATCGCAATCCCCTCCCAACTTCTTTATTGCGCTTGAAAAGTACGACGGCCCTTTTGCTGTAGCTCTTTATCACTTCAGTTCGAAGAACCCAACTTGAATTAGAAGTGTTGATAAAGTTAGTGGCGGAGCCAAATTTTTTATTAAGAGAGTTAAAAAATATAAAGAGGTAAACACATAAAGAAATCAAGGGGATTTCAACATCTATTATATATACATAAAAATAATTTCAACCTTTTATATATAGTGTAATTTTTTATCGAAGGGGATTCGAATGAACTCTCTCGGCCCAATCTAGCTCTGCCCCTGGTAAAGCTATGATTTTATCCACATACTCATGTAGTATATAGTCAATGGCGTAGAAAATGTTTTTTGTAGGTTAGTATCTGAGGAAAAGTCAAGTCGTACCAAGTACTTTCTATCTTCGGGTACATATACTTTTGAAAAGATCTTTTTGGGTGATTGTGTGGTTCTTATCATTGATCAGTTGGTGTCAAATGGAGAATATTAATTGAGCATATATATCATTCATTGCCAGCCAAATACTACGTATCGTGGAGCATAATTAAATGGGATAAATATGTTTTTTTTAAGATGCGCTTTTTGTATTGTTCCATAATAATATTTTTGTAGTAAAAGATATTCACCTTTCTACTTAAAAAAATAAAAACATCATTGCCCTTTTAAGATTTCAACTTGCGACATCTTACCTTTGTCACGAACTAGTAGAGGTAACTATTACTAGAAAATAAGGAATTAGCAATGAACAAAAAAGCTAAACAATAAAAATTTACACTAATCTCATTTAGCTACAGATTAATAACGGATCATAAAAAAACTCAATTAGCTAGAAGCTATTTAAGACGGATTAGCTGAAGATTGCCGACAAATTACGTAGCTAATTCCATGTGTTTCCAGTGGCGTTCACAGGATTTTTTTGTAAGTAGTGGACATTT